>NW_026555337.1:36422037-37022037 GCF_029017545.1 Prosopis cineraria | reverse complement strand
AATATTTAAAAGTTTAATGTATGAATTTTTTTATTAATAAAACTAACGGTGCTAGAAAGAACTGAAAAGAAAATTTCTAAAATTACAAAACTTAACTAATTTTTTTATAAAATTAAAGAATTAAAGATATATTTTAATATATAAATTATAAATGACATGATTTATTTTTCAGATTATATGCAATGCATAAGTTTACATCTTGTGGTGTGAAGTGTGAAAGGTATATAATATAACCTTGATGGAATTTTTTTTCGAGAAAATCTCATCCAAGGACCAGTGAAACCCATTTATTAAAAAACAATCAAGCAATCCTGAATTTGCTTTGTTAGACAAAAAATCTTAATATAATCAAAATTTATTGTGAAAAGATATAACTATAGGGGATTCAAAAATATAGAGGTGGCATGTTTTTTCACAATAAATTTTAATTATGTTTAGATTTTTTGATTTGCAAAATTAATTTAAAATTATTTAGTTTTATTTTGTAATAAATGAACTTTAGCGATGCTGGCCTTCTTGGCTGTGATTTCCCCACTTTTTACTTAAAGAACACGGCAAGAAAAAATTGAATTAGCCAAGTCAGTGTCAAAGAAGTGGTCATCAGTTGCTGATAAGATTAGTTCATGTCAAAGACCTAAAGTACTAGAAGGAAAAAAAACAAACAATAGTTGAGTTAGCTTTGATGAGTCGCCAGTAACCACAGTTTAATTTTTTTTTTTCCTCTTTGCTTTTTTCTTTTCCAATTCCCACAGTTTTTAAAAAGAAGAATTTTAAATAGGGTTGAGGGATGGGGCATGAGTAATTATTAGTAAGTTTTAAAAAAACATAAAATTTCAATTCAGCATATAAGGATAAAAGTAAAAATAATTTTAATTATAAAAAAATTAAAGTATTTTTATTTATTATTTTTATTCAAACCTTTCATTTATTATGTAAAATTATTAGTTATATATATATATATTATTTTACTTATTAATTTATCAATATCACTTATAAATTATATTCATTTATTAGACAAGAAGTAATATTATGAATTGTTAATTTACTAACTTTATTTATTAATTTACTAACATCAATTGTAAAATATAAGACCTGTCAGTAATTTATAATTGATATTAGTAAATTAATAAGTAAACTTAACAATTTATAATTGATACAACTATTTATGATTAAACAATTAATGTTAAATTTTATATAATTATCGATATGTCAACTCATGTAATTTATAACTCATATTAATAAATTAATAAATAAAATAAAAAAATTAATAATCAGTAATTTTAGATAATAAATAAAAATACTTCTTTCTTTTTATAATTGAAATTAATTTTATTTTTATTTTCCTTAACTGAATTAAAATTTTAAAATTTTGAGGCTTAATAATGATTATATCACATTTTTGGTCCTTATTAAAATTCTCCCTTTAAAAAAATAGTTTCTAAGAAAATCATGATGCGACAGGAATCGTGGGAATGCACCGCCATTTTTTCACTGAAACCATGTTAATGGGGGCACTACAGGATGGTAATTGTTTATTATGAAAAAGAAACTATATTAATATATTCCTATTAAAGTTATTTAGATTGGAATGTGTGGTTCAAATTATATACACTCCCTCCAGGAATTATTTAACTATTTCAACTAGATTAAGAAAAATATGTAATAGACTAATAGTAAGTTATAAGTTAAAGGGTTAAATAATAATTTTATTTTTAATTAAACTATATATTTAAGAGTATCTAAATCTCTAAATTTATTTTGTAGTGTAATGTATTTTTTTTAAGTTTGAAAATGATGTATTGTTAATACATAATAACTTTAATAATTGGTTGATTATAAAATTATGAAAAAGGGATGTAAAAATTATAAAAAGGCTATAAAATAATAATAAGTACTATACTATAAGAAAATTAGTACTGATTAACGTTTGAATTAAAAAATAATATATTTGTTTTAATAAATCTTATTAAAATAGAATTTATTTCTTGATATTTATTTTTCAATTCAAAGAATTTAATCACTATTATTTTTTATATGATACTTATTTATAATTTTTTGGATCCTTTTATGTAATATTTGAAATTATTTTTTTATAATTTTTTATCAATTAATTGTTATTGTTAAAGTTAATTTTTGTTAACAATAAGGAGAACATTTGACCTTTTTTAAATATTGAAGATAAACATTGCACCGAAAAGAATTTAAAGTTGCAAATACTTCTAGACCTATATAATTTAATAGTAAAATTGCCCTTTAACATTTAGCTGATTTTGAATGCTTGAGAATTTAAATTTAAATTTGAATCAAATTCCTCATTTGAATATATAAAAATTTATAAATTTTGAATTTAATTCAAATCCATATTTTCTTATAACTTATTTATAATTTCAAATTTTATATAGGTTCTAGTTATTTAAAATTTCAACTATTTCAACCTTTTTGTTTTTTTTATTTTTATTATTAGTGTCTCTGATATTCTTGCCTCTCCTCTCCTCCTCATTTCTAAATGATTGAAAAATAGAGCTAAAATTGTTACTTTTAATGTACTATTCTTGCTTTGATTCTCAACTCATTTATTTTCTAATTTTAAAAAATTTTAAATTATTCAAAGAAAAAAATTTAAATGCATTCACTTTAAATATGAGATTTTAAATTTTAAATTTAAATTAAATTCATCCAACTAAACATTACTTTTTATTAATTAAAAAATATAATTTTAAATTTCTGTGCTTTACTCATATCTTGTTAGTAATCTTTATATTTTTTAATATTTTTAGTTCTTATATTTTTATTTTAGTACATGACTTAAAAGTTATATATATTTTTTTAAAAAAGTAAACATTACTTTTAACCTAATGGTAAAAGTTGTCTGCCTTCTCTAATAAAATATACACCTCATTGTAATTATTTGCGTTGAAATATTTTCTGCTTTGCCATGTGATAAAAGCACTGAGCACCAACCTTTCATTTCAAATAATGTAGGGAAGAACAATGACCTTGGAACAAACAAATCATGTCACTGATCTCAGTGCCTCACAGCCTTGCTGTCTTCTTGCAGATATTTTCTTTTGTTTTGCTTTTTTTTTTTTTTTAGGTAACGAGATTGGCGTCTTATTTTGATTGATTCTAAGGAGAAAGCAATATTAAATCTCAATCGTTACAGGTTTTGATTAATAAAGAGATTGGTCCCATTTATTAAATTCATATTCATTCCTTACAATGTGGTCTTCACCTGATTCTCTCTTTGTTTATTATTGCTTTCCTATTCTCTCATGTACCTTCACAGCTTGTACACATTGTTGCATTTACACCACACAACTGTTATCAAAAAAAAAAAAATCTAATTGAAAAGATCTTTTACAGTTAATTAATTACTATTACTGATTTTTTAAGGGAAAAAATCCTACCTTATGAAGGAAAAACCTACTCACATGAACAACAGCAATTCAAGTATAATACTAATGTCTTTTCACTTCCTTTAATCACCATTAAAAAAACTGATATTGCTGTTAGATTAATTCGTTACCATACAGTAAAATTTGATAGTAATTTTTGATTTAGTGACAAAAATTTCTGTCACTAAATTTATAAAAAAAATACACTATTGCTAATTTATGCAAAGAATATGTTTTTGTCATTAATTTTCTAAAATAAATATACCTGTGATTATTATTTTAATTTAAAGAAAAGTTATAATATATAGGTCACTATTATTCAAATGTGTCTTAGCATGTCCCCTATAATTGCAAACTTCATTCCATCCCAATTGAAAATACAAAAGAAAAGAGGTTCAGATTCAGCCAACTTCAATTTCTTTGCTTTGTTTTGTTTTGTTTCGTTTTTTGTTTTGTTTTTTTGTTTTTTGATGGAGAAAGCAAAACCTAGGCTAGCTAGCCTATACAATCAGACAGATAAAGCAAATCCTTTTAATTTCTAACCTTCACAAGGTTAGTCCAAATCATAAGACTTGATTCATTCTCTATTTTTGTATACATAAAGAACTCTAGGTGGGTTTGATGAGGGTTTATTAAGAACAAAATATATTTTCAAATTCAAAAAATACTAATAAATATATTTATAAATTACTCAAAAATAAAATTTTCATATTGATAATAAATTTTGATTTTATAATTTTATAAATTATGAATTAAATTCATATAAATTAATCTTTGTTAACAATAAAGATTAAATCTAAAGTAAGAGACCCCAAGAGGAAGGCCCGTGATTCAAGGAAGAAGAGTGGAGAGAGAGAGAGAAGAACCTTTGGGCGGCACAATCGATGACCACACCAACAAATTTAGATCCCATGTAATATCTTTAGTGCAGTGGATGGGAAGTGTGTGGATATCATTATATCATATATTCTATCTAAAAGTTAGAAAGAGATAGGTGCACAAAAAAACTTATCTTTTATAAAGTATGTAAATTTTTTTTCCTACTCTTTAAAACCTTTTTTTTTTAGTGGATTATTAATTTATTATGACCCAATATGTCTCAACCTTTTTTTTTTGGTTAAAATATAAAGTAAAAAAAAAGAAATTTTCATTTGTTCCTTTCTTTTTAATTTCTTTGTAAATCAACATGGTGTGAGAGAGAAGCCTAAAGTAGAGGTACTATTTTTGCAGAATTGTTGAAATAAATTGTTAAATTTTTTCACAGTCTTTTAGGATTTTAATTGTGAAGTAAGTTTTTATTGTTAAAATAAAAAGTGAAAACAATATTTCATTAGATAGAATCCATGCCCTGTATCGTTTGTGAAAAAAAACCCAAACTTTTTATTGTAGAAGGCGAAGAGGGTTGTGTTCTGATGCTACTTGTCTTACATGTCCTCCGTGATTGTATGTCTACGAAGGAGATTTGGTTGAGATGTGTGAGAACAGAATATCATGCACAGTTCTTTGAGATGGATTAAATGGAATATGACCAAAAGTGTGGGGAGAGAAAATACTGAGTGGCCTGAATGCTTCTCTATCATATGCTGGTTTATATGGAGAAGGAGAAATGAGTTTATTTTCCATAGCAAAGATACCGGAGGGGCAGAGAGGTTCTTATGGGTGAGATAGCAAGGAAGCTATTAACTTGTTGCTAGGGAGAGAGATTGATTTGCATGAATATTGGGCTGAAATTCTTGAGGCTTGAGAATTGATGCAAAGAGATTGAAGGATGACAATTCAACTCATTCCAAGAGCTATGAATGTTGATGCTGATCTGTGTGCTCGTTTTTTGAGCCAGGACTTCACCATCTTGGCCCAAACGACCTCAACTGTTTTCAGCTTTTTGAGCCACCTTAGGACGCTCTATTTTGCTAGTTTTGTTTCTTTTTGTTGTGTTTTCTTTTCCTTTGTTATATAAAAAAAATATTTTGTGCATATATCTCTTTCCAACTATTGGATATAACGCACGTTTAAGATCTTTTCACTTCTTATCCACTATATCAAATATATTGCATGGGATCCAAATCCCCACATTAATGCTTGGCTTGAGTTACAAAAGCATCAATGCCTTGTTTGGTATAATAAAAAAAATTAATTTTTAAAAAATTGAAAGTGAAAGTGGACATGAGAGTAGAAGTAAAATTAGGTTGGAATTAAGCTTAAAAAGTGTGTTTGGTATGTTAGAAAATTAGATGGAATTGAAGTGATTTTTTTAAATTAAAATTAGAATTAAAAGACACTTTTGCCCTTCATTAAAAAGCACAAAAAACAAAACCAAAAAATAAAAACAAAGGGGTCAAGAAACCCTCATTTGCGAACTCTCCTAGGGCTCTAAGCATCCGTGCTCTTTGATATTGCTCCTTCATGCTCTCTGACAGTCAATTGCTCCTTTGTGCTCCACTATCGCTCTTCGACAGTGATCGCTTCTCTACCATCCCTCTTCCATAGTGTAGTTGACGGAAATTTGATCGCGCAGGTTGGTTTTGTTTTTGATTTGGAGAAGGGGCATTGTTGTCAATAAAATTCATAACATGAGATATTGTTGTCCAAAAATTTTTGATTCTAGGGAACTCATCTTAGTTCCATGGGTACACTAATGAAACCTAATTCCATCAAATTTGATAGAAATGAATTTCAAGTAAAAGTAGGTTTTGTCATATCAAACAATTCAATTTTTAAATTTTATTTTTACTTTCACTTTTTTGGCTTCAAGTCCATCATACTAAATAGAGCATAATTGTATCTATTGTATGCTAATAACTATTCGCTAAATTTATTATTAAGCCTTATTATTTCTGAGTGACCTTTCATTAACATTCTTTCATGTATAAATTAAAGACTATTGACAAACCAACCAACCCAGCAGTTGATCAAACAAAATAATTCTATTAGTTATTATGAATGTTCTTTTGTATTTAATGAGAATTAAATATCAAAATGGAATTCAGTCAAAAATTGGATTTTATTAAGTCAAAATTGCATTATTAATAAGGAATATAGTAGGAGGACAAAAGAGAGAATACACCAAAGCTTGTTAAAACATGAAAGAGCTTTGAGTCACTTACAAGGTCCTGAATTTAAATCCTACTAATAATGGGAGGGAGGAGAAGAAAGGAGAAGGGAGGGGAGTCTCTTAATTTGGGAGGAGGCTTTGGAGGGAGGAAAATGTATCTCTACAATACATGATGTTGTGGCTATGCACCGCGGTCAATATATGCTTTAGTGGTGACATACTCGTGCTGTGTCATTCACTATGGCAAATGACTAGTTATCATTGTGGATGTGCATATTTTAGGATAAATTACATTTTTGCCTTAGTTTTGGCAAATTGTTTCTAGTTTTATTCTTGTACTTCTTTGTGTTATACAATGTGATTTTCAATCTTGGATTAAGCTCAATCAATGCTTTTGGAAAGGTTTTTTTAGTGGGATCCTGACTTTCACTTTTCTTTTCAATTACTTTCTATCTTTATTTTATTTAATTCAGTTTTTTCATTATTATGTGAAATCATAGGGTTAAGAGTTCCCTATTACCTATTGTGATTGTATGGTATGTTTTTATAATGTTAAGGTGAATATTACAGTAAGGTTTATTGATTTAGGCACATGGCACTTGTTAGCAATAGTCAACCAATCAAGTGAAGAATGAGTGCCACATGTTTGAACAAGTGAGCCCTACTACCATAAAGCAACAAATGTTTCCCTCTATTTAACATTGGGTAAAGGTTGTTGTAAATTCAAAAAGTTGAGAGAACAAATGCTTATATTAGAGATACATTTTCATTTGGCACTCATATCATATCAGATGACTACTCTTTTAATGAGTTAGATAATTTTAAATATAAATTAATTCTACCATTAATGATGAGTGGGAGAGAAAAGATAAGAAATTAAACGGGTATTTCATTTAAAAAATAATGCCATTAAAAATAATGACACATATATGTTTTTATTGGACTGAGCATGAGTGATGTGGGCGGGTTCATACAAGCATTTCTCTATTCAATATTGATGTTTTAAAATAAAATTAGGATAGAAAATAATAAAATTTTATGAAAAATAAAACAATATATGCATTAAAAATTAAATGTTTGCCAAATTTAATTTATTATTAATTGATATTGTGTTTAAATTGAATAACAAAAATGTTAAATATACAATCATACAAATAAACAATTTTTATGATGATTAATTCGATACAATTTAATTAAAAAAGACTAAGATGTATAGTTATGCTATAAATATATAGTACTTATTTCATTAAAAAATGTAAGGCATTTTTTAAAGAGTTGGCTCTTCAAAAATATAAGACGTTTTTAGTTTTTTGAGGTGTAATCATTATTTTTTTCTCTAAAAGTGTCCCTATTAATAATAAATTTATATTTATTATAGGATATTTAATAAGGGTAAATATGAAAAGATAGTGTTAGTTAGAAAGTAAATAATTGCTTTATTGGTGGATGAAATTCGATTAAAAATATCTTACATTTTTTAATGAAGGAGTAATTTTTATCAATGAAAAAGTTAATATTAAAAAATAATTAAATATAGTATATATATTTTTATTAAAATATAAAAATAAAAGAGATGCATGCCTATTGTATTCTGTACATGTGATATCTATGAGCACATTTGTATAAATAACAAGGATGTAGCATTACTTTGCAAGTATTTGTTGAACTTAAAGCCGGGAGTACATCTTTGTTTTGATGAGTCACAGAGATATTTAACTCACTTAAACTTTCTTTTCAAAAAAAAAAATTTCTCTATGGGAAAAAATTAATGTAGGTCTAGTAGATTAATATGAGCATTAATAATTATTAAAAATACAATTGGGCGAATGACAATCAAAGACATTAAATTTTGAAAATTTCAAAACAGTCGACTAAGATTAGCTCAAATTATAATTGCTCCAGCTTACTCCCTCTAATCTAAAATATAAGCATTTTATTTTAACTAATCTTAATCCCAAATATAAGCAACTTAATAATTGGAGAATTTTTTTTCCTATTCTATTTATTGTACTTATTTATTTAGATTCTTGTATTAAATTTATGATTTTCTTTTTACTAGTTATTGGTAATTACAGTTAAATATAAAAAATAATATAATTTTTTATGAAAATAAATATTTTCTTAATATGCGAATTATAATTAAAAATTACTTATGTTGTACATCGTATTTTTGTCATTACCAAATTTACAAATGTGCGCGTTGAAGCATTACGTCCTTTAATATGTCATGAAACAAAATACCCATGGCAACTAATAAGGCCCATGTTATGGAGGCCCAAGAACCCATGGGCCTACACCATAACAATAAGATTACCCCTTACACGATATCTGTCTCTTAATGTTATTACCGTTGGCCTGTAGCCTATGATTTTAATTTGTTTGACCTCCCACCTGTTTGCTAGTTTTTGGGTGGCTTTTGGGTCCTGTGTTGTTGTTTTTTATTTTTTGTATTGTTCGCGACTTGCTGTTGTGCCCTTTGTATTTGTTGTGATTAAACGTAGTTTCAGCTTTTATTAAAAAAAGAAAATTTTTAACGTTGTTAACACAAACGGAGAAACTAGAAAGAAACCGTGTTTTCGAACGTCTCAACCCTCCAACGGTCACAAAATTAGTAGCCGTTTAGTTCCTTAAAATCAAAATACCCAGTGTCATGTCGCAACTTACTGCAGTTCACTGTCAACCATAAGTGGTGATTTCTCATTCGAATAATCCGAATTCGGTTAAGCCCTCAAGCTTGTGATGTAAATTTTTCTTGTGTGTTTGAATCAACGTGGCTGGAAATTGAAGTTGTTCCTTGTGAGGAAGAAGAGGAGGAGCAGGAGGAGGAGGAAGAAGACGATAGGAGAAGGAAGTCAGAGACGAAATATTTATGCTCTTCCATTGCTTCGCAGCTTCTGATCCTACGAGTTATCGTTTTTCAGTAAGCTTCATATTCTTCTTGTCGTTTTCCCTTCTTATGGTCGCTGACCATACTGCTCTCTCTCTCTCTCTCTCTCTCTCTCTCTCTCTCTCTCATATTCCGAACGAGACTGTTGACTCAACTTAGGGATAAGTTTCCACAGGTAAATTTTTGAGTGGGTTTCTTATAAATGTGATTAGATGTGAGTTTATTGATCCAATGCCACCTTTAAAATTCTTTTCTTAAAGTCTCCTTCTTATTTCAGATAGAACTATTTTCTTGCAGGTCTTATGGGATTCATCCTGTGTAGATTCATTGCTATTTTCATTTTATAACGACTCTTCATCATCAATGATCCTGAAGGGCCTTCCTCAGGTTGACACGAGCTCTTTCATTGACTAAATAAAAATTTCTGTCACCTTTCGCTAGTGTATTAACATTTTGGGCAAGCATTTTCTCTTAAAGGCACTAACTTAAAGCATTCAACTCTAAAGGGACTGATTGACTTTCTCCCCTGTACAGCATGAATAAAAACTGTTCATTTAGGATTGAAATTTGCTTTCTTCTTTCTTTTTTAGTTACATGTCAAATGTAAATAGGATGAATTTTATAGAAAATTTATGTTGATATCTTTCATTATCTAATAAATTTGCCTGCATCTTACCGCTGATTGGTTACGCTTGTCTACACTTCTCTTTTCTTGACTTTTTGTGATAAGTATGATCCAGAAAGGCTGTTCCATTACTATCTAAATTTAATTCTTGAAATCAGTCCTACAATAGTATGTTGGTTTTTGTGGTGCTTAACATCTTTCCATTTAGATTGTTGCTACAAATCTCTTTCCATTTTAAATTTTTACTAGGAGCTCTTTTCAAAATTATTATCAGCCAATTCCTTATGGGGTTTTGTATTTTAATCTCCATTAATATGTTTCACTTCAGGAGCAAACTTAAAACTGTCAAAAGCCTTTAGTTTAGAAGCTCTCAGTACTGGTTGTGCAGTGAGTGCAACTATGATGGAAAAAATTATATCTGCAACCTGAGAATGATACTGTTGAGCAGATTATTGCTCATCGATTATGGCTTGGATTTCTTATGGATCGTTTTTTTTCACCATCACTTGTTATTGAAAGTTTATTCATGATTGACATGCTTTTTTTTTTTTTTATGGATTTTTATCTTCAGATCTCGAACAGCTTGTTCAAGGCTGGGGATGTTAGATAAGTATTTTTGAAGATATTAAAATAAGATTGTTTACTTTTTGCATTTCTTTTCAGTTCATTTGTGAATTCAAACAAAATTGCCAATTTTAAGCTCTGATATGAATTATGATTTTGAGCTTTAAATTGAGTAAGCTTTTTTTTTTTTTTAAAAATATGACTCCATCCTAAGTGGTAAAATGGGTATTCCATGCTGATCTTTGCCTGTATCTGTAGTTATGTGTTTCGCAGCAGTAAATTAATGCATTATTAATGCATTATTAATGCCATGCGTATACTCTGAAATTTTGTCTTTATATATATATATATAAAATATCATTAATATTAACTCTGCTGACCTTTCTGCACGTAATTATGTTAACACGAAGATGTTGATCTTCTTGCCAAGTTGGGGTTTTAATGCTTAAAGATTTTCAATATCTTGGTCCCGTATCTTCCCTGGTATGTTTTGCTGCCGATGAGAATTTTAATATATCAGTTATCTGCTTGGTTTGTTGTTAGACAAATTAAAAGAATTTCATTCCAATGACAGCTTGAAGGTTTTACGAGTTTCTTCACTGTTAAGAGGACAGAATACTTTCTTTCTGTTAAGAGCTTGAGAGTTTATTAAATGCTTGGTTGGATAGGCTTGTCTGCTGACATTATTATTTTCACTCATCATTGATTTTGTGAATTTGCTTCTTTGATTTGTGACTCTAATAAACCACTAAAACTAAAAGCATGCACCCACCAATTGAAACCCAGTTATTTATATAAAATTGAAAACTTTTGCATGTAAATGAAAGACATGATGGAAAATTAAAATGATCGTATCCAAAAAAATTATCAAATCTCCTGGCGTACCAAAAAAAAAAAAAACTAGCAAGTTTTCAAGTTTTAAAATGATTTTTTTTTTAAATTTTCATAAACCTATAAAGTATGAAAATAACAAGGTTATTATTTTAGGTAATGATCTCACTTGGGGGAACACATCCTTGTATAACAAGGGAGTCATGCTTTGGTGCCATCCTCAAGCCCCCAATCAATTAAATGGCCTATTAATTAGGAATATATTAAAGGGACTGACTGACTCTCTCCTTTACAGCATGAATAAAAACTGTTAATATGGGATTGAAATTTGCTTCTTTCTTTTTTAGTTGCATGTCAAATTTAAATAGGATGAATTTTTTAGAAAATTTTAGTTGATATCTTACCACTGATATCAAATTTAAATTTTAGCTTGCAGTTCTCTTTTCTTGACTTTTTGTGATAAGTATGATCCAGAAAGGCTATTCCATTACTATTTAAATTTAATTCTGAAACCAGTGCTACAATAGCATGTTGTTTTTTGTGGCACTTAACATCTATCCATTTAGATTGTTGCTACAAATTGCTTTCCATTTTAAATTTTTTACTAGGAGCTGTTTTCAAAATTATTATTAGTTAATTCCTAATGGGGTTTTGTATTTTAATCTCGATTAATATGTTTCACTTGAGGAGCAAACTTAAAACTGTCAGAAGCCTTTAGTTTAGAAGTTCTCATCTTCTTTGTCAACTCACCTTTTCTTGCACCATCACTTGTTATTGAAAGTTTATTCATGATCGGTGTGCTTTTTTATGGATTTTTATCTTCAAATCTGGAACAGCTTGTCCAAGGCAGAGAATATTAGATGATTATCTTTGATGATATTAAAATAATATTTTTTTTTTTACTTTTGTTGCATCCCTTTTCAATTCATTTGGGAATTCCAATGAAATTGCCAATTTTATGCTGTGATATGAATTATGATTTTGAGCCTTGAACTGAGTAAGCTTTTATTTAAAATATAACTCCATGTTCCTTTGTTGTTCATTCGCTAGTGTTGCCAAAACTTCTTTTTTCTTCGAGAATGGTACATATTTATTAATTCTACGTTCTTTATGCTCTTTTTTTTTAATTTTAAATATATGGAAAATTATTGATTGCATTGCTATTTTCCTGTTTAACTAAATGAAACTACAAATATCTATTAATAATTCTATGTTTGGTTCCCTGGTTCATGCCAGACCTTTTTTTTTTTTTTGTTGTTTAGTGACTTGTGGGCCCCATGATAGAGCACAATGGCGTCTTGCAATCCATGTAGCCGACCCCACCTAGTGGGATAAAGGCTTGTTGTTGTTGTTGTTGTTGTAGTGACTTGTGGGCCCCGGTTCTTCTTATTTTCAGTGGAAATCTATTTTCTCCTTTACTAGTTTTCTTTTCCCCCTTTGCTTTTCTTTCCATCTAAACATAGGATAGAGAATAGTTTGTTGGTTTTTTATGAATATTTTCTGTTATTTTACTTGACAAAATTGCTGTATCTCATGGCCATACATGTACTAATGCAGCAAAGGCTGGGATGGGTTGGATGTGTGAATTTGTGTCACACCATCTCAGCTGCTATATCTGCTACATGGGATGGAAGTCTTAAGGCCAAATCCTATGTTATTATTTGCTATGTTCATTTGAAAATTACAAGGAACCTGTGGACATAATTAGATCACACTGTAGGGTGGTTTATCCCTGTTCTTATCTTTTATTTTTTTTATCCTTGAGTAACATTTATATATTTCATCATGATTTCAAATTCTTTACTGACTTACATTTGATTTGCAATTTCTGTAGTCATTAGTTGCTGAATGTGTGATTGTTTATATTCTCCTTTATATGGTTAAATTGATAATTTCTATATATTTGTGATATTTAACTGAAAATTTACTTGCCCACAAAATAATCAAGATCATCTTGTTTGGGGTCAAATGGAGAACTATGCTGTAGGGAGGGAAAAACGCAGACAGCTATTTTTAATGCTTTGTTAGCTTGAAGCAGATAAGTCTAAGGTAAATCAGCTGATCCAGGTATATTTCTTTTAAACAAGTCCTAATCAATTGAGTCATTGATTATTGCTGAGATTGATTAAGTGGGTCAGAATGTACTATCATTTTGAACATTTTTTTTTTTATCTTGAAGGAAAGAGAGAGAAAAAGAACTGGTGTTTGAAAGTCTGCTGACAAATTAGTTGAATTGTTCTATATTTAATATTTCCTCAGATGTTGTTAGTGCATCTGTTATAAAAACTACTAAATCTGTCAAAAGTACGAGACATATGACTTTGTTTTGAGTTTGTCCAAAGTAGTAAACCTGTTATTTAAGCATGAAATAAACAACCTTGTTCTCTGAACAATATTTTGAAAACTCTTTCTAGGGGCTGACCCTTTTCTTATGGCTTTGTTTTGGCTTCCTTTTCGTGCTCTACACAAAGTTTTAATGAATGTCTCTTTAATAACTTTATTACAAGCTTAATATTGTTTTCCTCCTAAAGTCCTATTCAGCATCTCTTTTTCTGATTTTTTTATCAATGGAGAAAAAGGACTAATCTTGTCACTGGTTGATATAAATTATCAACATGATGATGCAACTGAAATGTGTCAGATGTTTTTTAGTTGTTAGGCCTTCACAGTTGGATGGGATCATCCTTGTTTACATCACTTTCTTTTTTAACCTTACCCATCTTTCTTTCCTTATCATGTCAAAAGTTTTTGGGAGAATCGCGTTGAAGGACCTTTTAAAAAAATTATTTACAAATAAAGACTAATAACAAGTCTCATTCAAAAAATAAAAAAAAATAAAAAGGTATGTTTTTATTTTAACAATAATCCCTTCTATATTGGTCCTTGTTTGTCAATAATTTTCTTAAGGGATCCTTAGAAGTGATTCTCCTAAAGTTTTTTGACTGATCTTATGTTTAGTATTTAATATGTTGTCTGTAATGAGTTTATTTTGGACAATGACATTGTTCTTGAGCAAGGAAATGATCCTACCTAAGCAAAGGTATTCTAACAGCTAATGAGCTCTCTCTTTTTTAAGTTTTTGTTATCATATACTAATGAAAATGTCATCCATATTAAAAAAAAAAATTCATTTCCAAGTTCTTAAATTTTAGGCAGACCGGATTGTGATTTGTTTAGGAAAACCTAATGACATATCTAAATATTTGCCTTTTTAATTACTTCTGACTTTAGAGTTACATTATAGTTGCAGTATGCACCATGCAATTATAGATATTGAGATATAGGCAAAGGTAACCAATTTTTGGCTTTTAGTTAAAAGTTAAAAGTTGTTTGGCTAATTTTTTTTTATGAAACCGCATTTGGGGATTTGGTCAATGTAACTTGTGGGAACTTTTGCAATGTGCATTTGGGGTTGGGGTATTAATGAGAAAGTTAAAATATGTACCTATTTTTTATATTACCATGCTACCCTTATTTCTATCAATTTGCTTTGTCTTTATGCATTGGTAAACATTTTGCAAGCCTTACACTCTTGATTCTTTGCCAAATATTAACATTGAAAAATTTAGTTTTCAAATCTATGCAATATTTGTGCAAAAAGAAAAAAAATCTATACAATATTAATTACATTGTTTATTTTTTGAATTATTATGTTATTTCGAATATGTAAGATAAATGTATGTGTGTTTTTTTCCCCAATAATCTTACACAAGACACAAGATATGAGTATTTAGTTTGAAATGAAGAAGCAATATAAATAAAAAAATATAATTTTATCTTTTAATTTTGGTTTTAAAATATTTATCATTGATTTTTTTTGCTTATTTTTAAATACTTTTACAATATCAAGTGGATGTGGCATAGATGGTAATAGTCTAGGCTCTTTAAGCATCATTTTAAGGTTCAATTACTGTAGGCTTGTATGAAAAAACATTATTTCAGAGAGAACAACTCCTTAAATGGCGTTCAAATTTCTTGAGAGATTAGTCTCATGGCTGCTAGCTGTTGGGATACCTTGGACAGTGAAAATATATTTACAATTAATTAATTAGCATATTTTTGTGTTACCAATATTATTGGTAAAGATTAATGAAACTTGATTTACTATCTTATTTAGGAGATTCGCTTCCAACATGTCTTTTTCATATATATCCCAAGTGAAACTTGATTGTGATATAACTTGTTAGAATTGAGATTCAAATGTGTGTGTGATTAGGCCTTGTCTTTTTCATACAAGTACCAATCGAAACTTGACTATGGTATCACTTATTATAGGTTTTCAACTTTATGCAATTATGGCTTTCAAAATCTTCTTTTTCATATAAGTTCCAGCAAAACTTGATTGTAATACCATTTATTAAAGATTGGAACTCAAACATGATGCAATTATAGGCTTCCAACATTGTGCAATTACAGGTTTTCAACACTATAATATTAGGCTTCTAACATTATCCTTTTCATATAGGTCCCAAATGTGTGTGCCAGGCTTCCAACGTTGCATAATTATAGGTTTTACACATAGGTATCACTTATTTGGGAATTGAGGCTCAAATGTGTGCAATTACAGGCTTTCAAAATCATTCTTTTCAAATCATATAAGTCTCCAACAAAACTTGATTGTCATTACAGGTTTTCAACATTCTGTACTTACGGGCTTTTAATATCATCCTTTTCATATAGGTCTTAAACATGTATGCAATTATAGGTTTTTAACATTGTGATTATGGGCTTTCAACATTATCTTTTTATACAGGTGCCTAATGAAACATGCAATTATAGGTTTTCAACTTTGTGCAATTATAGGATTCCAAAGTTTTTTTTTTTTTTTCATGCAGGTTCCTACCAAAACTTAATTATGATATCATTTATTAGGATTTACTTCCAATATTGTGTAATTATTGGTTTTCAACACTGTGAAATTATGGGCTTCCAACATCTTCTTTTTCATATAGGTCTCAAACTTATTTGCAATTACAAGTTTTAATTATAATTATGGGTTTTTTTATGTAAATCCCAAGTGAAGCCTAACTGTGATGCCAATTATTAAGGAATTGTGACTCAAACGTGTGTGCAATTATAAAATTTCAAAAATTGTGTAATTATTGGCTTCCAACATCATCTTTTATATAAAGGTCTCTAGTGAAACATGATTGTAATCCATTTGTTAGGAATTGGGTCTCAAATATGTATGCAATTATGAGCATATAACATTGTGAAATTATGAGCTTTCAACATTATGCAACTAAGAGCTTTCAACATTGCCTTTTTTATAATTATTGAAAGCTCATAATTGCACAATGTTGAAAGACAATGAAAAAGCTCCCAATTAAAACCTAACTATGAAAAAGATAATGTTAAAAGCCCATAATTACACAATATTGGAAGATCATAATTAGGGCCCAAGAGAACCTAAATGTGATGCTACTTGCTTAGTAATTGGACTCAAATTTGAATGTAATTAAGATTTTCTAACATTGTGCATTTATGGGCATATCATCTTAATCAGTTTATCCTAGCTTGATAAAAAATGAGACAAGATCTTATAGGATAGGACAAAAAATGATTCATGATGGGATGGGACACAGGACCACCTTTGGTATGTCACATCCTGTCCCAAATATAACATACACATTATTATTTTTTCCTTTTATTAATATGCAATAGTTTATTCAGTGTGTGTATTTATATTTTTGCTAATAATAATTAAGGTTTATTATATATATATATAAATATATATTTGCTAATAATAGTTTATTAATATTTTTGCTTATATATGTATATATATATATATATATATATAAATTTGAATGTAATTAAGGTTTTCTAACATTGTGCAATTATGGGCATGTCATCTCAATCAGTCTATCCTAGCTTGATAAAAAATGAGGCAAGATTTTGTATGATAGGACAAAAAATGATTCGTGACGAGATGGGATGCAGGACCACTTTCGGTACGTCACATCCTGTCCTAAATATAACATACATATTATTATTATTATTATTATTATTATTATTATTATTATTATTATTATTTCCTTTTATTAATATGTAATAGTTTATTTAGTGTGTGTGTATATTTTTGCTAATAATATACACATTTTTTATTAATATATAATAGCTTCAAATATCTCAAGATGAATAACTATGATTGGTTTGGAATTGAGACTCAAGTATGTATGCAATTAAGGGTGTTCATACTTGTTCTGTCTTGGTTTACTCGACTTCATCCTAATATGATCAGGATGACTATATCTTAGCCTAATAAAATATGTATATATTTTTGCTAATAATATACACATTTTTTGTTAATATGTAATAGCTTCAAATATCTCAAGATGAATAACTATGATTGGTTTGGAATTGAGACTCATGTACGTCTGCAATTAAGGGTGTTCATACTTGTTCCGTCCTAGTTTACTCGACTTCATCCTGATATGATCAAGATGACTATATCTCAACCCAATAAAAGATGTGATAGGACACGAGACCATCTTTGATACATCTCATCTCGTTTCAAATATAATATACATATTGTTATTTTTTCTTTTATTAATATATAATAGTTTATCTATTTAGATATACATATATTTTGTTAATAATATAATATACATATTTTTTTTTGGAAAAATTACGTATAGGTCTCATGAAATAGACCCATTTTATAAATAAGTCTTATAAAATTTAAAAACTACAACTAAGTCATTTTGAACATAATTTGAAATTTGGGTTCAAAGACAATGATGCCCTTATTAAAAATATATTGCACCAATTAAATAATTTACAACTATTTCATCAATAAAGTACAACTATCATTTTAACTTTTTGCAACTATAATTTTACATATCCAATAGTTAAATTGATCAAGTATTACAAGTTTGATACTAATTGTATACAACTACCTCATCAGTAATTTACAACTACTGTTTCAATATTTTATAAATGTAACTTCAGTATTTTTAATAGGGATAATATTATCTTTGTACAAAATTTAAATTACACTTAGGTTTTAAAGGGCTTGGCTATCATTTTTAAATTTTATGGGACTTATTTATAAATAAATATACTTCATGAGACCTATAAATAATTTTTTCTATTTTTTATTAATATGTAATAACTTCAAATATATCAACTAAGAACAAAAATTGATGACTTAATATTCTGCTTGACTAGTTTATTGAAGCTGTGTAACTCAATGATTTTGTTGTTATTATACTTGTAGCTTAAAGGTTTTTTAATTGTCATATATTTGACTAATTTACTTTAAGTTGTGATTGTGTTCTTTTACTTTAAATTGTAACTCAATAATTGAATTTATGTACTCATATTGTTTTTAATTTTAGACTTAGGAAGTTATAAAATTTAGTAGATATTGTTATTCAAGTCTCTTTTTCATGTTTTGTATATTTTACTAGGACGCCTTGCCTTGATCTTGTCCTTGTCCCAAATGGGGAAGGGATGGCTTTCACAACAAGATGAGACTCCCGTTTATTTTTGGGGATGAGACATGAGACCCTATCTCGGTCTGGTCCCATTCCATAGACACCCCTACATATATGAGCCCCAAGCAAAACCTAATTGTGATATCAAGAACTAGGGCTCAAATATTATGCAATTATAGGTCTTTTCAACATTTTCAACATTATGCAATTAGGACTCAATAATACAAGTTTTCCCTTTTCCATACAGGTATCAAGCAAATTTTGACTATGAGACCACTTAGTAGGAAATGAGATTTTAACGTGTGTGCATCTATGGGCTTTGAACATTGTGCAATTATGAGTTTTTAATATTGTGCAATTATAGGCTTTCAATATTGTATAATTACAAGTTTCCAACATTGAGCAATCATAAGTTTTCATACAAGTCTCAAGTAAAACTTAACTGTAATACCATTTATTAGTAAGGCTATATTGTGTGTGAAGGAAGGGGATGTGTCCTAGCATGAAAATAGTAGCATTATTTTGGAGGCTTATGAGTAGGGGTGTGAATAGGTCAGGCTTCTATCACGGGCTTACATTCTAGCTTACTTTAGGCCAATTTATTAAATAGGCTTATGTCAGGTTCAAATTTTTAATTAGACTTATTTAGCTAGGCTTAGTTTTTCAAGGCATAGCCTACAAGCCTAATAGGATGGCCTATTGACACACATACATACATACATCCATACATTATGTAATATATCACACATGCACATCACTTTCATCATTTTATTTTTAATCAATCTTTTTTTTATTTCTAGTTTTGTTTTATATATTTATTTTTTATGTTATTACTTTATTATTGTAATTAATAAATTAGGCTATATATTTATACTAATAACCCTAAAGTATGTTTGAGATGTTTCAAATTAAAACACTGGCTTATTTTAAAGGATTGCTTTTAAATAGGCCATACTTTAAGTAGGGTTAGACCTGATATATGAAAAAAGTTTTATACAAGCTTTAGACTAAGTTCAAGCTTTTGACTTATTATACAGGTTTTAACTTATTTGACTAAAGTTTAGCCAACTTAACCTATTTTTACCCTTAATTATGAGTTTGTTGCGGAGGGAGTTGAAGAGTCATGGTTAGATTGCAAGCTAATGCTGCAGCAAATTACTTTGCCCATTGTGCTATAGACTCGTGGTCAGGTTTTCATATGGTATGTGATCATAGTGCTAGGTTAAGCTAATTAATGAACGTTGATCCTAATCATTTGAAAAGCTTGAGGGACTAGTTCGTAATTTCATCTTCTAAAAAAAAAGAAGAAAAAAAAAGGGGTTGGCCAAGCCGTTACTGGTGGCTCAGGTCTTAAGCCACAATGAAAAAAATTCACATGCAAACTTAATAAAGGCAAACATGACATAAATTATGACATTTGAGATACAAAATCCACCATGAAATTTTTTAAAGGATAACTGCAAATACAACATAGCACAACTGTCACGAACTTGTGAATACATCTAAATCTAGAGATGAAGGAGTGACATCTTAGGGACCCATGAATAGAATATGCTTCTAGATTTAAAAGAGCATTTACAAAGATATTTTCAGATTGCCTACCAACAAAATGTTCACATCGGCAGTGAGATTCAAATCTGCAATCTTGTAAATTATGAGCCAAATCCTTACTAATTAGACTAACATTTATTGACAAACCGTTGAATGATTTTTATAAAAAATAAAGAATTGATGTAACATATGAGAGATGGGCGGGGGGAACTAGAGCCTTTACGGAACCAATGCATGAAAACTCAATTTTTATTATTTTCAAAAGGATAGAAAAATAACATCATGATGCATATATAAAAAGATAGCATGATTATTTGCGAAAGACCATGCATTGTACTAATTAATTAACAGCGAAAACCATACACTTATTACATCTGAATAAAAAACAAACCTAACAACCAAACAATTAAAAAAACTATACCAAGTTCTATTATCAAGACATGTATATAGGGAATTAATAGATCCAAAGAAAAAATACTAATAATATGTAAATAATTAATATCTGGTCGTATCAGGAAGAGGAGTGCCATCCAAGAAGTGTTTGAACAAAGAGAGCGATCTAGCTGCCTGGTAGCTTGGCACTTGATGCCCTGCATGCCTCACTGTGGCAAATGTTAGCTCTCCCTTATACACTTGTGTGTATCCTGCAACCTGCATTATATACAGTTTTTTTCATTTTATATATATATATATATATATGTATGTATGTATGTATGTATATATTTATTTTCCTGTTTCATTGTTGAAGTATTAGTATGGTCCAATCTTCAGAAAAGCTAAAAGATTTTAAGTTCCACATCGAAGAGCAAAGAGTCTTGATGGATGTAATATAGCTGCATAAGTGGTAGGGGGCGGGAGGAGAGGTGTTATTGTTAGAATAGCTTGTAATATTTTATACAACAAATTTTTTTTTTTAATAGAATGACAATTATAAGATTGTCTTTATTCTAAATTTTGTACCTATTAAAAACATAAAAATAAAATTGTATCAAATATGAACCATTCAAAATGAATATAATCCTATTTATTTCATGTGGGATGAGACTTAACTAAATTCTCTATTCTTTTTACATAGAGTAAAACAGTTGGTTAAAAAAATTTAATAATTTTTCTAAGTTACCTTGAATCAATAAGTTAAAAATAAAAGTTCATTCTCCTCCGTTTTTTTTTTACCGGAAATGGTATTTTTTAAAAAATGAATAATAAATATTTTATTAAATTTAGTATAGAGTCTTGTACTATTTAGAATCATGAATAGATATCTAATGAAAAAGGGATTGGATCGGAGAAAGTAAGAAACAATTAATTATGTTGATTTGGATGATATTACGTACCTGTCCATTGAAGTACCAAGGATGCCATGTAGTATTGACCTTCATTTTCATAGCGTTAAGGGAGTATTGTGTTGAAGTAACTGGCACTCTTCCATCTGTGTCCCCACTGTTTTTCATCCAAATCCAACACATTTAAAATCAAAATACAAACCTTGACAATTTACGATATATATCCTTAGCATTAATATACAACACAACAACAATAAGACTTAACTTATTAGGTGAGATCAATTACATGAATGACAAATTGTTATTGTGCTTTATCAACAACTAAATCTCTAAAAATATTGTTAACCAGGATATCCATTTTCAATAATTTTATTTAGTGTTCTATTTGGTCTTCTTGATGTACTTCCCTTTATAGGAGTCAGAATTATTAGTTCCATCCTTCTCATCGGTGCCTTCATTGATCTTTTTTGGACACATGGTGGATGATATAAATTTGGGGGAAAACGCGTGTATGTGATTAATCCCACAGCTCATTTCTTTCTCTTCCATTTTTCATTCTCTTACAAGTCAGGGAAAATTCATTTTCTCTCATATTTTCTCTCCATTTAAATGTAAGGATGAGATAAAAAATATGAGGGATTAGAGTCAATGGTAAAGAATAAAATAATAATAAAAATATTGTATGTACCTGAAAATCCAAACCCTAATTCCATGGTCCATGAGTTCTTGAATAAGTGGAAGAGTGGTTGATGGGCTATCTTGCCAAATTGAAATCACAACACTACAAGTTGACCACTCGTACTTCAGTTTTGTGACATTAGCATGAAGTGCCTCTTGAACTTCAGGTCTATTCATATATGCTATCACATAATATTCATTACATGGGTCCAAAACAATCTGCAAAAACAAATTAAAAAACATATTTTATTTATTTTTTTAAATAATAGCATAAAAATATGTTATTTCACGTAATTGAATGAATTATATTAATGAATATATACAAACTTACAGAGGTGGGATTGGGGGTGGCAGTGAGATTAGGGTTGTTGCAAATAGGAGCATAAATGTTGTAGATATCAATATTGTAAGAATCTTTATCTACTTTCTCCATAGCTTCATTGCATCGTTTAGGTTGATCTGTGGCTTTTGGAGAGAAATCACAGAACTTATCAATCTCATAAGCCGTTGAATTCGAAATAATCACGTGGCTTCCTAAGAAATCGTACATTCCCTTATCATCTGTCTCATCATTTATCGCTGCGTTCCCTATCTGCAGCAACACCACATGTTCATAACTTGTGAATAATATGACTCATTTCATACATTATTGTACCGTACACAAGAAAACATGTAAGCATGTACATTATTGTACCATACACTTCTGTCTTTATTTTTTTTTTCCAAAAAAAGGTTTTTATAAAGTAGTGTTTGTGAAAGGATGTAGAAAGATATAAAAAAAGTTCAAAAAAGACCTTGCCAAATGTTTACATCTAATTTCTCATTACTATAAATTACATGTCTCTCTCTCTCTCATATAAGTGTAGAAGACCATCCTAATATCAAAATCAAACTAAAATGCAAGTAGAGAAGCCAAATCTAATTAGTTTTTCTGGGCTAATTTTATTGGGCTCAAGCAGCATCTTAAGAAAGAAGGTATCCAGCTGGGTCTACGACAGCAACATTTACAAATGAGCATAACTTGTCTAATTAATCCAATTCATTGGACTGATCTCTAACAGCTAAAACCTAAGTTTAGAAGATAAATATCACATAGAAATTAAAGAGATGAGTGTTGAGACTATACATACATACATACATACATGTATTGATAAAAATTGAGAATGTGTGTGTATATACCATGATTCCTTTGAGGTTGATGATGGTCTTGTTAGCTTTGATGTTATGTTGGAGAATAGTTTGAGCAAGTTGAGGCCACATAGTGACCAGCATAGCTTTCTCCAGTAATGTAGAAATCCCTATTCTTGTATTCTGGAAACCTCTTTAACCAATTCAACAAGAACATGTAATTATCTGAAGCTGTTCTTTTGTCTCCACTGTGGTCATAATCTGATGTCTCGTTTGAGTATGAAAATCCCACTCCAGCTGGTGACTCCACAAACAATACATTTGCAACTTCACCCCAAATTAAAAACCACAAATTAGTTAATAACCGAAACACAAGAACAATAAATAAGGCTTGTTTAGTTTTGTTCCTATTTTTTGTTTTTAAAAACTATTCAATAAACTAATTTTGAAAAATTGTTTTTCAATACAAAATAAAAAGAAAATACGTTTGATTATGTTAATTTAAAGATAATTTTAGAATTAAGAAATAGGACAATAATGGTGGTAGTCAGTGGCTATAATTGTGATTAGTCATAGTTAGTGATCTCTTACAATAGTGAAATGAAACATTATTTTAAGATAAAAACAAAAAATTAAAAACAGTTTTGAAAATATTTAAATTCAATATACTTATCCAAATAATTTTTTTTTTGAAATAGAAAATAGTTTTTTTTAAACAGAATCAATCAGGTCTTGATTCTTCTAAATTTTGGCTTTTTTGGCTTTTTTTGTAAACTAGTCTGTTATTTCATGATTGAAGCATGACATGTTCTTCTTTTTGATACAATGAAGCATGATATATCAGCAATAAGCCTCTTAATAATATTTTTGAATTGATATCCCGTTAAATTTATATTATATGTGGATAATTTTTTTTTAAAATTTATAGCAACATATATAAATACAACTCTCATCACATATATATGTGTCACATTCAATTACCAAAATGGCTTAATTTAAAATTAAGAAAATCATTTGTAATTTTGCAAAAAAAAAAACTAGCTGGTTTAATTTGCAAACTGGCATCATATCTTTTTTTTTCTAATAAAAGAAAGTATATTTTCTTATCTCATTGTTTTAAAATATGATACCATATTTGGAAATAAATAACCAAATTTACAAGTAAAAATAAATTATGTGAGGTACCATAGTTCCACGCATATCTGTTCTTGAAAAGTGTTTTGCCATCACTGTTGACTCTAAAGGGTCCAAGTTCTTGCATGGCTCCATAGGCAAGAGATGAACATCCAGGTCCTGATAAAAAAAAATAATTTAAAAATGTGTAACTTTTCTCATTTAATATGAATTATTAGAAGTTATATCAACATGCAAATATATAAAGATTATTTATTAGATTAAATAATATCAAGTGACAATTAAAGTATATTTATCACCATTGTTTACTGGCAATTGAGAGTCACAATTTTCTAGTGTTTTATTTATCATAATTAAACTTAGAGAAATTAATTATAATATATCACATCAAATGATTCTGTTTACCTCATCATCATGTTCGCCCAGAAACCCTCTCCATGAGCAATGAATGAAGGGATTTAAAATAATAAAACTGTTTTTTTATATATTAAATATAATTTAAGAACTTACATAAAAGAGGTAATGCAATTGGATTTTACTTACCCAGAAAAAGGATATTTTCAGGCTTTTAAAAAAGAATTAGTTTATAAAATTATGCATTCTTTAAAAAAATTCTTATTAAAGAGAATCAATTTATTGTTTTCGAAAAATATATTTTAAGATATTAATAACAATTATTGATGTTTAGTGACACAGCAAAATTATCCATTATATTATGATTGTCGACAATATAATGTATATACAGTTTTTTTGTGGCCAGGTTCTGAAACACTTTTTATGGCTTTCTCAATATTAAATAAATATATTTCTTAGATTGTTTCAAAATTTCTTAAAAATCTTAAAAGTCATTTTTTTTCAATAGCCAAAAATAATTTTTTTCAAAAACATTGAAATAAGTTATTACCTTATATTACTTTAGTTATAACCTTCTTTTTTGAGCAAAAATCAAAATATATAACCTGATATTCCTAACGTTGTGTAAATATTTTAAATTTGTCTTTGTTAGAAAACACCCTGTTTTTGGTAATCAAGAAAACACCCCTTTTAGTTGTAACTATAGAAAAACATAAGTGTAATTTCATAAAACAAAGATATCAATAGTAACTTATTTTAATAATTATTTAAAATAATTTTAATTTAGATATAGCTAATTTCCTTTCTTTCTAAAATGTTCATTAAAAAAAAAAAGAAGACTTAATTCAACCAAAATATGATGACAAATTAAATCATGAACATGGCAACGATTTTTATTATATGTAATTATATATATATATATGGATCGTGACATTAAAAACCGAAATAAGAATCCATTTCAAAATTGATGATTAACTTAACATTCATGAATATATATATATATATATATATATAAAATTAACAACACAAGACGCATTATTTTCGGTTTAATTTCAATCAAACACATATATTACCAAACATTGAAACATTTGAGAAATCAAACAAGAATACAAATTCATCAAACAATGAGGGAAAAAAAATACTAAAACAAAAAATAAATACTATGTATTACCTCCATTAAGCCAAAGAACTAGAGGTAGATTGTCCTTATTACGACAAGCTTCAGTGAAATAATAATAAAAGGCTCGTCCTGCTTCTTCATTCACAGTCACATAGCCTCCATACTGAGAAAACCTAGCCAGAGGCTGACCTGGCAATCTCACAATTCTATCTTTCTCCTTCAATCCTTCTTCATGATGATGATCTCCAACAATATGAGAATATTCAATATCAATCTCTTCTACTTCAAAAAGCCTCTTATCAATTCCTGCAATATTATTATATTTATACTTTAGCTTCTGAAACTTGTCTTGAGCTTTTGCTTGCTGGTTTCCATGGAAGCCTAAAACCACAGAAACTGATGAAAGAATAGTTATAAGAGACAGAAGAAGAAGACGATGATGATAATAGTTTGGTTTCAACATATTGATGATAATGATTATTGTGTTTGTGAGAGAAGTGAGTGAGGATGAGAATAAAGCTGATGAATATATATAGAAGCGATCATAATTGTTATAGGTTTAATGGAATGTACGTTAAGATTTGCTTTATTTTTTTTTTCATTTAATGTGGAAATTAAATTGAATTTAAATTAGCATATATTTGTTTTTTCAGCTGTAATAATATAATAATCATTTAATTTTTTGGAGTTTAGGGAATCCGTGTTAATTAATAAGATATTATAAGTAGGAGAAAGAATCTGAATTTGTTACCAACCACATACTGAAGATTTCAAATCAATGAAAAATTTTAAAAACATGTATGCTTTTGATTCTTATATAATTTTACTTGATTTTTAATTTGATACATGTATCAGATAATTTAGTTCTTATTATAAATTTACGTTGATATTTTTATTGTCATAATTTAATTTAATTTGATCTTGAATGCTTTTTTTGAAAAATTTGTATTCACCCCTTATAGCATTTAAATACAATTAATATATATAATTAAAAGTAAAAAATTTATATATGGAGCATTATAAAATATTTGCAGAAATTTAAAATAAGAAGAAGAAAGGTTTCTGCTTCTAAATTTTTTTATTACTTATAACTGGTAAATATCATGTGAATTTATTAAATAATTTTAGATAATATGATATTATTTTTGGTAAAAGTCAACACTGCTTGTTGATTAATAGAAAAACTCATGAGTGCATCAATATTCAATATTGAATATAAAATATATTGTTAAGTGAAGAAATTAGCTGTAACCTGTATATAGAGAAAGAGAATAATTGTTATAGTATATATTTAATAGTTTTGAAAACAAACCATATGGTGAACGTATGGCAAGATTTGTTAATAAGATAAATTTGTGAACTAAAATGGATATGAAGTTATGACATTTTTGTTTTTGGCCAAAATAATAATAATTTTGATTTTTCCTTGCAACAGGAGTTTTGCTAAGATTGCGTGTTAATTAGTTATAATCACATATTAAGTTGGGGAAAATTGAATTAATTACACTACACCGCATTCAAGCTTTCAAAGAAATGAAAAATTGGTGAAAATGATTTTTAATTTGTTATAAAAATTACTCCATCCGTTCAAAAATGTAACGCATTTTTAACCAAATTTCATTCTCCAATAAAATAATTATCTACTTTCAAACTAATCCTATCTTTTTATAATTACTCCTATTAAGCATCCTACAATAAATATAAAGTCACCACTTTTTTTTAAAAAAATAATGATTACACCTCAAAAGATTAAAAATACCTTACATTTTTAAATATCTAATTTCTCAAAAAATACCTTACATTTTTTAATGGAAGAAGTATTATTTTAATTAGTATAAGTTTAGTCCTACTTTTAATTTCAGATTTATAATTTTTATTTTGATTAATTTTACCCTTAATTATATCATTATGAAAAATAAACTTGCTATAACTTTTATATTTTCTATCGACATCCTTTATTTATTTCCATGGAAAATTATTACCATATATAAGCTTTCACGTACATAACCCTAGTAATTATATATATATATATATATATATATCTCGAATAATTAGATATTTTTTATTTTAGTTATAAATATTAATAAATATGGTCTTCTAGACTTGATCAACAAAGGAAGGGAACATGAATATATAAAAAATATTTTATATATTTATACCATATGGAACATTTCGGAGGGTTCCACGTTTGTTGACTATGAAAATATATTCAATGCTTGAAAATCGCACACCAAACAAAAATAACTAATTATCCTACAATATCGTTCTTAAATATGTAATTTAATTTTTTCTCAGAGAGAGACTGAATATGGATCTCATCTGAATTTTGAGTTAATTCATAATTCATATATTCAAACTTCATTAATAGTATAATTTATTTATTTTTCAAATTTCACAATGCATAAGAAATGTATTTAATTCTTAACAAAGAAAGAGGATGTTTTCAAAAATGAAATAAAAGATAAAAATAAGGTTAAAGTTCACTTTTAATTTTAACATTATACATTAATATTTTATTTCAATCCTTTAATTTTATAAAATATATTTTCTATTCTTTAATCCTGATATTGTTTGTTTCATTAACAAATAATTTCTGCATTAAACTTTTAAATATTGATAAAATATTTTTAAATATTGATATATTAAGTTTAATTTTTTTTAACTAACAATAGTGGACACAAAAATTAATTATTTGAAACTGATACGTTAGAGTTAAAAGACTGAAAATATTTATAATAAATTTAAGAAACCAAACTAAAACCTTATATAAATTAGAAAATAAAAAAGATACACTTAAACAAAAAATAACAAGTTATAGTCAACTTCGCTTGCCAAAACCTCCATGGAGCATTGGATCCATCATCCAATAATTCATATATTTTATCATAGTAGGTAGTTGCCTAATTTTATTCCTTCATTAACCTTTAATTAATAATATTCTTTCTTAAATATAATAAATGTTTTTGTATACAATTTGTGTGATGATATGATAATATATTAATATTCTTATTAATTTAACTTTGATTTTTTTTTGTTGGTTTCTCAAGATATCCTTACAGTTGACAACCATGAAACATAATATATGTTCTCTCACTCTGATCTTTTAATTAAAATTTAAATATAAAACTTACAGGAAATCACTTTGTTTGCAAGTTGTGAGGACTTATCTTAAAATTCATATAAATACTTCTAACCCACTCTAATGTCATTGTTTATGTAATATTTGTTTTCAGAAGACCTTGATTGCTGTAAAAAAATAACTTTGTGTCATTACAATTATAAATCAATATAAAATATAAAATATATAGAAAGTCTCAAAATTTATAAGTAATTTGTCAAAGTGTCAAGATCGATACAAATTTTTATTCTGTCAATCTTTCTTCACATATTTTATAGGACTTACACAATTTTCTAAAAAATATTTTAAAAAAATTTTAAATTATTATTTATCCCGTGCATGTTAGTAAAAACATATAGTTTGTGCGGAAAAAAAATTTAATATCCTTGGCTTATTTAGAATAAATGACAATAAACAAAAATAGTTGAGTGCTCGTTTCCCTTGACAGTGCCTTGAATTCAATAGTCTTGTATGTGTGGGGGAAATTGCCATTAGGAGAGTTTTTTTTTTTAAACAAAAATTTAAATGATTCAGATTTCAGGGACTTATCAAGGTTATGACATGTTTTCAAAGTCAAAGAATGCACAAAAGTATTTACATATTTGAAAAAAATTGTATTTTATGATTAAAATACCCCTAATGCATATTATTAAAAGATAAAAGAAAGCCTCACATTTAAAAATTAGAAGACAAATCATAAATATATAAACTTAAGAAATATTTAACCAAATGGCTTAAGCTATTTTGGTAGAGTATAATATTATCAAGTATATTTAATATAAGAATTCTAACACATATAACTTAGTACTTAGGCAATTTTTCACTAAGAATGAAATATAAATGTTATAGGGCAAGTAAAATGGTCCTCTTTAACTAATAAATGTTTGTAAATAATGAGTCTTATCAAGATTGTTCACCAACGAAGTTTTCATATCTATAGCAAGACTTGAATCCATGACTTTATAAGTTATTTACCAAATCAATACCAATTAAACCTACCTTTATTGGTTGCTATCAAGAGAGTTTTACACATTTTGGACACTGAATAATCTATGTTGGACTATTAGTATTGGGCTATTGTAAGAGAATATATACATACATTGTAATTGTTTTGCATTACCAATAAAGGTTGATCCAGTTAATAAGAATTTGGTTTATAATCTACAAGATTATGGAATCAAATTGCTAAAATGGCAACACACCCAAGGAAGGTGAATTAGGTGTTAATCAAATTTTTAATTTTTTAAAACTTTTTTGGCAAAACAAAGTGTATGTGTGAATTTGAGCAAATTGAAGTTATAAGCTTTGTTTGTAAGAATGCTAAAGTTGAATTTCACAAACACAATGGATGCAAGAATATTTAAAATCAATTTATAAGTAAGAACGTGTAAATACTTCAAATTTAGTTTTAACACAAAAACAAAGCATAAACAAGATGTGTTGGAAATATAAAGAGTTGAGGGATAGAGAGAATGCAAAGTTGAAACTTATCCTCATTTAGCTCTATCCTTGAGCCTATATCTAGTCTCCAAGCAAACTACTTGAAATTTTTCCACTATAATCAACAAATTTGATCTAGGCACTTGTGAGTCGCTACAATCCCTCACAATTGCAATGAGTTTTTTTTTTTTTTCCCAATAGAACAACCTTTCTTGAATCCTGAAAAAAATCTCACACTCACTTTTATAATGATTTTGAATAAGTAAATCACTCAATAAAAACTCTCTTTGAGAGTTGTAATGAGTACAATGAAACACTTATATTCAAATAATGAAGATATTGGCTCAAAAACAATAATTTTTTTTAAAGTAAGAGTAAATTGAAAAAAAAATCATAACTCAATGATTTCTGAACTTATTTTCCTGTTAAACAAGTTTTGAGTATTATATTTATAAGTCAAGGAGTAAAATAGCCGTTGAAGACATAATATAGCTATTTATAAACATTGGGTAGAGTATAGAAAGAGTTTTTTGAGAAAAGCACGTTTTTCTGAAAAATTCATTTAATATGTGTAAAAATTAAAAATTTGCATAAATTAGATTATCCCACATGAGGATGAGTAGCATAGAAAAGCTTTAGGAAGTCTTAAACCAGAACATGTGTAGAGGCATTCCAAACCTTGTGAGGATGAGTTAGGCATAAACACAAGCTTCTTTGAAACTCCAAAACTCACAAGGGTGCATTATATAGAACTCATGAGGATGAGTTAGGTAAAGTTTTGGAAATACTAAATTTACAACTTCATGAAGTATTCAAGTGTTCTAAGATTTTATTAGGCAAACTTGAGTTTTAAACTAAAACTGGTGAGTAAGAGATTGAAACTCTTGTGCATGAGATTGAAATTCACAAGGATAGGATGGTTTAGACTTAAATTACTATTGAAGGTCTAAATCTTTTGAGGATGGGCTCAAAGCTCATGAGGATGAGACTTGCAAAGGAAAAAATTGTTTCATGCGAGGATAAGTTATATTATAGCATAGGACTTCTAAAGGTTATAGCTCACTCAATACAACTTTAAATTTAGCAAAACTATATGTCATTGAAAATATGTTGAAATCTAGTTTTCAATAAGAAAAAAAGTTTCATAGACTAGATTCAACATCATTCGTGAGGTATTGATCAAAAGAGTGACCAAAGATTAGAACTTAACATTGTGTAGAATTAATATCTCACTACTTAATTTCAAAAAGTGATAATTTTCTCAACAGAATTCCATTTTGAATAATTTTACTTCAAAAAAGAGTCTACTCTCAAATGAGATATGTTATGCATCAAAATGATTTGTATAGTAAGAGATATGATTAGAAACATAACCAAAGATCAAATCTGATTTTCTATACAATTCATATTTCAAAGCCAATTAGACTTTAAGTTTTCATAACTATTTAAAAAATACATGTTTTGATTTGAAATAACTTGAGCAAATAAAAGCATATCTAAATTAATGAATTTAACAAAAAGATTTCTTGTCTAAGGATATTATACCTATCAAATCCAAGGCTTTCAATGTACATCCAAGTTTGTAAAGATGTCTTCATCCTCTTAAACTTTTTTGGATACATCATCATTTTCTTCATCTTTATATTCTTCAATCTTAAGTGCAACACATTCATGATAGTCTTAATTTATTTCTCTTCATGCTCACTCTTATCTTTATTTTAAACAACCTTCAATAATATATTATGAACAAAGTGATTAGTCCACGTATCTATGCATGAGAATAAATATAAAAGTTACTGTGTCATTCATATGGAAAGTCTTATACTTAGTATATATCTAATTTAAACACCCTGAGATATATAATTATTTTAGGATAAGAAAAAATATGATAATATAAAATAACTTTTATTCACATAAATTTTTTTTCAAATCTCTTATAAGATAGAACAATATAGGTAAAAATACTTTAAAATACTTATTCCACAGTATAGTTAACTTCTCTAATATTTATCATCATCAAAACATATAACATAATATCATAACCATTATGTCCAACACAAATTTAGTTGCTGATGTGAGAACCTTGTTGGCAATTTATAAGTGCCTTTTTAAGTACTCGTTGAGTCTAACGCATGCCTTGGTCTTGGTGAATTCTTGAGACCTAATTCACCTAAACTTTTCTTTATAAAAAAAATAATCGTTTTGCATTTTAATGATTTTCAAAACTATTCTCATTTTTATTGTTAAAAATAAGAAAATAAAGACATCTTATTTTTTTTGTTTTTAAAATATATTGAATTTAATCACTATAAGTTGTAATCATTCATAAATCAGACCCAGTGAAAGAATTAAATTATTTTATCAAATAATTAAAGTCAAAGAGGTGTTGGGCCTATTTATACATATATGATAGACCTAATATATAGCACACATCACCAACTTTTAAACTTAATTACTAATATATTAAAACTACATCTAATATTCCTCACATCCCCTTCAAGTTTAGATCCATAAAATTTTTTGGTTCCTAACTTGTACAACATTCTTTCACGATCTTTCTTACCAAGGGCTTTGGTAAATACATTTGATAATTGCTCTTTGGTTTTAATAGGTTGTAAAATAATCATTCCCTGTTGCAATTTCTCTCTAAACAAATGATAATCTATTTCTATTTGTGTCTCTCATGGAAAACTAGACTATTAGCAATATAAATTGCAACCTTGCTATCACAAAAAATTAGTATAGTTTAATATTACATAAACCAAGGCCTTGTAACATTCTTCTGACCCAAATAGCTTCTACCACAGCTTATTCTAATGCTCGATATTCAGCCTCTACTAAATATCTAGAGATAGTGCTCTATTTCTTGGACTTCTAACAAATGAGTGAACTAGCTAGCTTTACAATGTAACCTGTGACAAATCTTCTAGTGTCACCACAAGTTCCCTAATTATAATCTACAAAGCACTCAACCTTATTTTCTTGTGATGTAGAAAGTAAAATTCCCAATCCTGAACATCCTTTAAGGTACCTCACCACATGAACAGCAAAATTCATATGGAATTTCCTTGGTGCACTCATGAATTAGCTCAAATTTTGCACAACATAACTCAAGTCAGGCCGAGTAGTAGTAAGATAAGAAAAACTAATTACCATTTTTCTATAAGAAGTTGGGTTTTGCAAAAATGGATCCTTTTTCTTCTTTTGTTCAAGTTTCTCTCTTTTATGTTGCCTTCTTCTTTTTTGGATACTAATTCTACCTTTTGCACTTAGGTGCATATTTTGCTCAATTAGAATACTAATAATTTAGGCTCTACTGAGCCCAATATCATATATTAGATCTAAGGTATATTTCTTTTGAGATAGAACCATGCCTTTATTTTAATCTAGCTAATTCTATTCTTGGAAAATATTTCAAGTTACCTAGGTCTTTAATTTTGAACTTATGGTGCAGATGTTGTTTGATAGCATTTATTCTTTACATGTTATTTTCAATCACAACCAAGTCATCAACATAGGACAAAATAAGAGTAATTTCATATTTATTCTATTTAATAAAAAGAGAATAGTCGTACTTGCTTCTCTTAAACCCCCTTGAATTAAAGCTTTAATAAGTTTGGCATTCCATTTCCTAGATGCTAGCTTGAGGCCATATAGAGATTTGATCAATTTGGCAACCTTATTAGTCCCAACTTGATCAAACCTCTATGGTATTTTTACTTAAACCACTTTGAGCAAATCTCCTTGTGAAAAGGCATTATGCACGTCTATTTGAAACAAAGGTCATTTATGTATTATAGCTAGAGTAAGCACAGCCCTCACTATCACCATTTTAACTATAAGGGAAAAGGGTTTCAAAATAATCAACTCCCTCTTACTAACTATATCCCTTAGCTATAAGTCTAGCCTTACACCTCTTTAAAGTACCATATACTTTATGCTTCTTTTTATATACCTATCTACATCCTATGGGTTTCTTACTTATGGGTAGGTTAACAATTTTCTAAGTTTTATTTTCCTTTAAAGCCCTTATTTCATTTTTCATAGCATTTACCCACTGTTGGTTCTTTATAGCCTCCTCAAAAGTACTGGGCACAATATGCAGCAGATAGTTATTATAATCTATAGAGATGTTAGCATAGGACATATATTCATGTATAGAGTATTTGTATTTTACTTGTTTGACCAATATCAACATGACATATATAATCATTCAACCAAGCTGGAGGCTTTCTAACTCTCCCTGGAGGTGGATGTAGCATATGTTTAGTATCAATGTTTGTCTGGTTTCCTTCCCCCTCTTCATGCAAAGCCGAATTAGGATGAACATCATGTTGTTCTTGAGTAGTTGGGTAAGTATGAGCAGAATCATCATTTTTCATAAAGAAAGGAGGCTCATATTCATATAAAAAATGGGTCAACCACAGTAAATAGTAGAGAGGTATTTTGATTGGAAATGAATTTATCTTGGAAAGGATGTTTTTTTTCCATAAAACTTACATGTCAACTAATAAACATAATATTTGTTTTCAAATTATATAGAATAAATCTCTGTTGATTAGGTGAATATCTCATGAAAATACATGGCTCAGATCTGGGCAGAAATTTATCAATAGAATGCAAGACAATAGCAAATGCTAAGCACCTAAAAACTTTTAAAGCAGATAGATCAGGTTATTTATTGTATAAAAGTTCATAAGGAGTTTTATAACCTAAAGTTTTGGACGGTGTTCGGTTAATCAAGAAAGCAGCAGTTTTAATACTTTCTCCCTAAAATTTCAATGGCACATTATCTTGGAAAATTAAATTTCTAGCTACTTCTAATAAGTGTTTGTGCTTCCTTTTCATCACCCCATTTTGTTGAGGTGTATAAGGACAAGAAGTTTCATGTAAAATACCTTTCTTATTAAACAAATCCATAAGCTTAAAATTTATATATTCAAGCCCATTGTCACTCTTGATTCTTTTAACATTTGTAGAAAATTGAGTATCAACATAAGCAAGAAAGTTTCATATACATTTCATAATGTTATTCTTTTTCTTCATCAAATACAACCAAGTACAACAAGAAAAATCACCGATAATAGTAAGGAAAAATCCATTACCATTGTATGTGGGTTGCCTATATAGCCCTCAAACATCCATATGGACCAATTCAAAACATGTTATTTTAGAAGTACTAGAGAAAAAAGGCAATCTTATTTGCTTAACATGGATATAAATCTCGCATTTATTCTTACTAGAATTACTAATTTCTTTATGAAGTATTTATAAAGGCCTAAGGACATCTAATGGAGTATGACCTAATCTATTATGCCATAAAATTGATCTCTGTTCATTATGAGTACAGTTATGCTGTGATGTCATAATGTTGTCAAGTTTTATATCTTTCCTAATGAAGTAAAGCCTATTGTGAATTTTACTAATCTTTCAGGAGTTCCCAATTGAGGTCTCTTACAAGGTACAAAATTCAGCATAAAAAGAGACTACACATTTTGCGCTCTTAGTCAGTCTAGAGACAAAAATAAGGATAAAGCAACATTGAGGAGCATAATAGACATCAATTAGGGTAATATTATTGAACAAAATCAAAGATCCAATGTGAGTAATAGTAATTGTATCTTCATTAGGCATCTTAATTTTTCTTAAAGGACCAAAATATGGCTTAACAAAATCAAGCATGCTTAGACTACTGACTACATGACATGTTGCACCAAAATCTAATATCCAATTAGAATGATATAATGAAACAAGGAGAGTACTAGGCAAACCTGAAACTTGTTCCTCAATATAATCAATTGTTCTTACTACTCTTACAACTACTTCATTTGTATCTTTCTTCAACAATTGGAGAATTTGATCATATTGCTCTTTAGTCAGAGAAGGTAATAAAGCAGAATTTATCACCTATTGCTCTCTTACAACTTGATTCACTTAGTTATCTGGCTTTTCACTATTCTTGAAATTTTTCAAAAATCCAACAAGGGAGTAATAGTTGTCATGTTATGGCCTTGTCAATTACATTGAGTATGTTCATCTTAAGAGTGTCCTCGCCCCTTACCCCCATCTTGATGACCACCCTTCTCGATCATAGTGGTAGGCTCAATAGGAGTTGCTTTCCCTTGAAAGGAGGACATTCCCAATTGATCCTCTTCTTGGCGGATTATAGAATAAGCATTGTTGACAAAAGGTAGATGAGATTTCAAAAGGATTTGAGATCGAACACCTTAATAGGTGTCATTGAGACCTATAAGGAATTGAAATAGGCATTTTTGCTGTATAATCTAAACATATTCTTTCATGGTAGTGCACTGACAAGAAGGAAGAGGAACAAGAATACCGTGTTCATCCCACATATCTTTCAATTTGGTATAATAGTTGGAGACGTTGAGGGATCCTTATACACAGTTTGACTAGGCTTGATGTAGAGATGTTTTGTGAAATCTTTCTTGTAAGTCTTTCCGAATGAGATGAAAGGTATCAAAATACACAATACCATTTACAATCTGTTTGTCAACTAAGTTGACAAGCCAAGAAATCATGATTGCATTGCAATGATCTCATTGATCATGAAGCTTGGAATCCTGATTCAGTGATACCCAACTTGGCTCCTGATACCATAGAGTGCAATATCTAATGAGGAAGCCTAACTTATTTTCCCCAAGGAACACCATGAATGGTACAACTCCAAATCATATAACTATCAGATTAGGTGAGAACTTATGAGACAAGAGTCATGATCTGTGTATTTGATAGATGGAGGTAAAGAAGATGATGAAAGTTGAGTGATTGTTTCTCTTTGTTGGCTATGGCTAAAATTATTGAATCGTGATACAAACAAGAAATTAGAGAAGCTTAGATGATTAAGATAACTAGGGATTGGCTATCAAGCAAAAGGAGAAAATGATTCTAATAAGTCCTACAATTCTTTATTAGCAGGTGATGAAATGATATCATTCAACATGACAGGCAAAAATATTTGCATTTTTGCAATACGCAGATGCATCAGTCTTAATTCTTGAAAGAATGATGTCATTCTTGTTTTTTTTATATGAAAGGAAGCTTATTGCAAATTCTAGACAGGGCTTCAATCTTAAACTCAATAAGATTCTTTAGGCTGAATGATGCCTAAACTGGCTCTTGATACCATGTAATCATTCATAAACTAGTCTTAGTGAAAGAATAAAATTATTTTATGAATAATTAGAGTCAATGAATACAAGAGGTGTTGGGCCTATTTATACATATATGATAGACCCAATATACAATACACATCACCAAATATTAAACTTAATTAATGATATATTAAAACTACATCTAATATTTCTCATAAGTTATTGCCATCAATCCCATTGCCACCACCCACTATTGTCAACTATGGCCAACCATCACCATTAGTCAATTTTTTTTAATTTTATAGCTTTTTAAATTAATATAGCAAATATATATTTTTGTCTTATTTTAAAAAAATTAAAAAAATTATTTCCAAAATGGTTTTAAAAATGAAAAATGGAAACAAAATTAAACAAGTCCTTAGATGTCATTTTTTAATTTCAATTTGAGTTATATTTCATATAGAACTATTCCTAACTAAACTCACATTCTCAAATTAGATTTAAATATTGTCTTGATGGAAAAATTATATTTAAATATTGTTGAGCTTAGATGTGAATACCTTTATCAATCTCTAACAAAAAAAAACAACAACAACAACAAAATACCTCTATCAATCTATTTATCTACAAATTTCTAATTGGAACCCTACTCATATAGTTATAAAAAACAACATTGAAAATTTAAAAATGACAGCTTGTAAAATCCATGAAAACTTATACTCCCTATTAAATAGGGATAAATATAAAAAGATAATATTAGTTGAGAGACAACTAACTACTTTATTAGAAAGTATGATTTAATTAAAAATGCCTCACATTTTTTAATGGAGGGAGTAATTGACTAGAAGAGATTAACATATAAAATTAGTAAAATGACAAGTTGAATTAAGGATTTAACAAGTTCACTTTATGTTATAACAAACAAGTGGTTTGGAAATTAAGTTTATTATCAATGCATACATGTTATTTTATTAAAATTTAATTGTAAATTTACAATTGGGAACTTGTAAAATTCTTGAATTTTCAAACTTCCCAATGCAATTGATCATGATAAATTAACAAATAAAATTAGTAAATGACAACTGAAATTAAGGAATTAATGAGTCAACTTTATGCTTGTAACAAGAAAGTGGTTTGAAAGCTAAAGTTATTACATACTTTCTTTGTTAAAAAATGTAAGGTATTTTTAACTAAATCTCATCCCTAATAAAGTAGTTATTTTTTTTAAACTAATCCTATCTTTTTATGTGTATCCATATTTAGTAGGGTGTTTCATCTAAAATAAATTTATATGAAGTAATTTATTCCGTAGGGATACTTTTGAAAAATAAGTAATGATTACATCTTAAAAAACTAAAAATTATTTACATTTGTTAACATCCAATCCCTTAAAAAATGACTTATATTTTTTAACGAAGGGAGTATATTAGTTTTTGCCTAATATATGTTAATGGGCTTGGTGGCTATAAATTTTTTGTAAGTCAAGGGATTATACATTCAAATCCCCTTGGGTTGGAGATTTAATGGTTGCCTCCAATGATAGTGGTGGCAGGCAAAACAAAATTTATTAAAAAAATTAGGGAAATTTTAGTATTTTTACAACAAAATTCAATTACATTTCAGCCTCTTAATCTTATAAAACAAACCCATAATTATTTGATCATTTTTTTTAATTAATGAGTTTATGTGGTCTTTAGATGTGATTTTCCCATAAAAAAAGCAGACAAGTACAATGTACATTTTCAAGCGAAGCGAATCATTAGGGCCACTTATATGTCTTTAAACTTGATGGCATTGGCGTACATTTTATAAAGTGTATAAAATAAATTATGAGTTATAATTATTATGATTGAGCTAATAAAGGTGAATTTAGTTGATAAAAATGTAACTCGCATCCCAAAAGAATGTGAGTTTGAATCTTATTATATGATTTATAAATAAATTTGCAAATGTTTTTCCGGTCTTATGATATGTTTTAATCTGAATGAGTCCTGAGACGCAATTCATATTATTTTTTTTTAAAAAAATATGTTATCAATTTATCATAATTGGTGAGTAAGTGTGAACACAAGCCAATGAAGATGAAGAGGGTAAGTACACGCTTGTTGTGTAGTTGACTTATTGTCGTTTTCTAGTGTTTGTAAGTCGTGAGAGGCAACTCTACATCCCTTTGGCTCTATTATTAATGACGTCCCCTTTAAGACTTGAGGTTATTCATTCCCACTCCTATTATACTCTTTTGGGTCTTTAATATAAAATAAAATAACTAAATTTATACTTTTTTTGGTCTTTAATATAAAATAAAATAAATTTATATTTACTAAAAAATGATAGTTATATTCTTAATATTGTTAGAAATTATGTAACATTTTTAATTTTATTCTTCTTTTCTATTAATAATCATAATAAATTAGAAATTCAAATGATGATAAATAAATAAAGGTTAAAAATGAAAAATAATTAATCACTTTATATTTTTCTTATATTAAGGATAAAAAATGTTAAAGTTTGCCTTATATTTAAGGATGGATCCAGATCTAATTTTAAAAACTTTTTCAATAAAAAAACAAACATTTTTTAAAGAAATAAATTTTGTGTGCGTGTGTGTATTTTTTTTGGGGGCTAAAAGGAATTTTAAAAACTTTTTCAAAAAAAAACAAACATTTTTAAAGAAATAAATTGGAGAGTGGTCCTTGCTCCCATGTAGATCTGTCCCTGCTTATATTAATGATCAAGGGAGTATGTTTTTTTTTTTCAAAAATATGTATAATTTGGATCATGTTACTTCATACTTATTTTAAATTATATATATATATATATATATTCATATATTGATTGTTTAAGTATCCAATTCAAACTAAACGATTTAAATGTTATTATTTTATTGAGTTTTAGTTATTTATTTTAAAAGTATAATATGAAATTAAAAAGACAATTTGAACTATTAAATTTAAAATTGTTGTCAAAAAAATTTAAAAAAATATTCTATTAATCTCAACATATAATTGACATCTTGGAGTTTTTCATACACGTTGAGAAGTTATTAAATAGTGTAGCTTGCATGGTGGTAAAATCTAATGATCCTTATAGTAAAACAGTAAAAAAAAGTTAATGCATTATCAAAATAATATTTTATAAAATTTATACGAAAAATTTAAAAGTGATAATAATTTTAAAATGGATGGAGTAACAATTTATGAGTGTAAAATAGGAGCACATTATTCTAAATGAAAAAAAAAAGAAAATTACGAAATTTGACTTGTAAAGAAACTGAATAATAATTAATTTGTTATTTAAGAATTGATTTTAATTTTCTCGACCAAAAAAAAAAAAAGGCCCACAAGAATTTACATGACGTGTGAGCCCGTGGTTGTTAGCTTGCGGGGGAAGATGGTGCGTGCAAAGTGTAAACTCAGAAATGGACCCAACGAGCCATTAGAGAAAGAGAAGATGGGTGCTTCACGAAAAAGCTAACGTCCAACATAATGAAGAAACGATTCCACAACCCAATTTTCCACACATGATAAATGTGGTCCCACTTTTTTTTTTTTTTTCAGTAGTCACAAAAAACTGTTGCTAGCCTGGCCCACTTGGCTCTCATATGTTTTGCTTTTAAGAACTCAAATTAATATGTTGAGAAAAAATTAATATACTTAATATTCATTCAGTTTCATTTATTGAACACATTTTAAAAATAATTTTTGATCTAAAATATATAATACATTAATATTTTTTTAATTTTATCCTTTCTTAATTAGTATAAAGATATTTAATATAATTGTATAATGATTTAAAGTTAAAGGTGAAAATAAAAGTACATCTTATTTTTTTATGATATTAAGAAAAAACTAACTTTTTCTTAATTTGCATAAAACAGTTGAAAGTGTCATATAATAAGGATCAGAGGAAGTACTTAAGTAACATTTGAATTGGTAGATTTAAAATTTCATATTTCAAATTTTACATTTAAAATTTATGTATTTAATAAAAAATTTCATTTGGGTACTTTATTCCAAACAAAGAAGAAAGATAAGTTAAGATTTTAAGCGAAAAGGAAAAATTCAAAGCAAATGTCTATTTCTATTTTTCAATCATCAAAAGATGAGAACAAGAATTAAAAAAGATATCAGAATTGTAGAAACATCAATAATAAAAACACGAAGAGAATGTGATGTTTGAATTGATTGAAATTTTAAATGTTTATGGTGTCAAGAGATTTTAAAATTACAAAAAAAATATAAAAAATAATGAGTGGATTTATATTTGAAAATTTAAATTCATAAATTTTTATGTATCTAAATGAGTAATTGGATCCAAATCTAAATTCTTATTAATCCAAACAAACTATTAAAGTACTTATTCTCAATTAAATTAAGACTTACTCCTTCTATTTAAAAATATAAGGCATTTTTAACTAAGTTTTACCCTAATAAAGTAGTTACCTACTTTCAAACTAACCCCGCCTTTTCATATTTATCTTTATTAAACACCCTATAATAAATAAAAAAGTCATTATTAATAGGAGTACTTTAAAAAAAAGGCAATAATTATATCTCGAACGACTAAAAATGTCTTATATTTTTTAACATCCAACTTCTCAAAAAATACTTTATATTTTTTAACGAAAGGAGTATGAATCTTTTACGGATAAGTCATGCAATAACAAATTCTTATCATTAATATTATTAATAGATTAAAATTTACTTGTCTTAATTTTTTTTACCAAAAAAAAGGAGGTATTCATTAAAAGCCAAACCGGTGGAGTTAATAAGATACAAAGTCATCCCCGAATAGGAACGGAGGTAGTAACACTACGCTTTGAATTACTCTATTCAAAACTTAGCCTCTTTAGAGAAGAATGATAGAGAGAGAAGCTTTACCTTCTCTCCAGACCTGGAGAGAAGGTTTAACTTCTTCCTTGTTTCTTTCTCGTTCATACTTTTGCTTTCTTCAATCTCCTCTGCTCTTCTTCATGAACTCCAATCAGGTACTTAATCCCAACTTCATTTTCTCAACTACACCAGCATTCAAAGAGACCATGAATCCACCTGCTTCGAAGGAAGAAATCGATTTACTACTCAGAAGCAATTCCAAGCCAAATGATGAAATGATTGACAAAGGTTCAGAAATTTAGCAACATTCAAAAGCTTAAATTTTTAAAAAAACATGGACATATATGAGAACCATTAGGAGTAACAAATGAAAATTCAATCTCACAATGGTCTTGCTAATGAGGCAAACCACAATAAAACTTCACTACCTCAAGGGATTAAAGCTCCTATCTCTTATAAGGAGTCACTAATAGGTTATAATGGTTGCTATGGAATTAATATTGGAAAGGAAATTTGCCACAGAAACGAAGCCCTTGCTAAGGAGCTGGATATAGCTTGGTCACCTACTAAAAGAACAAAAAAATTGATGGACCAGTACCCAGCGCTACAAATCTCTAATGAGGAATGGAAGAAAATATGTATGTCATGGATGGATGCTATTGTCATCAATACTCTGGGACTACATCTCAATCCTAAATCTTTAAAGCCTAGATTAGCTAAAATGTGGAAACTAAAAGATTTTGAATTTATAGACTTAGTTAATAGTTACCATATTATTAGAACTAAGGAACAAACTACCTATGATAAAATTCTGAATGGTGGCCCCTAAATAATATTTGATCACTGCATTCTTGTGTAACGTTGGTCACCCAGTTTTAATCCAAACTCAAATATCTTAGGTAAAGTTTCTATATGGGTTAGATTATCTAATATACCTATACAATGCTATGATAAAGAAATTCTATGGAGACTTGGAAATTGCATTGGAAAAACTTTGAAAGTCGACTCCAACTCCTTATCTGAGTTTGATGCTAAAGATGAACAAGGGAAGATAGAAAGAGGGAAGTTCATGAGGATTAGTGTTGAAATTAATCTCCAAAAAAAATTAGTACCTAGGCTATTCATCAGAGATGAATTATATAATGTTGAATATAAAAGTTTGAATTTGATTTGCTTTGGGTGTGGATGTTATAGACATAACAAAATTAATTTCCCCCACAACCCAAAGAACAAAAATGAAAATGGATCTAAAGAATGTTCAAGTTTTATTAGCCAAAATAGTAATAGCAATCAGTAGTGCTTGAAGAAGGCTCAAGACGAAAATCAACATTAAGCAGTTCAAGACTCACCAAAAAACAACCATGACCTATCAGAAGACGAATATGCAGAATGGATGAAGTATAAATAGTAGAAAAACTCTTAATTCTTAAGAAACACAGCAAATTTTCAGCCTACAGTCATAATCACGGACAAAACTTCACCTCCAGGTCATGATTTGACGTCCTCCCGGCCTCGATTAGTACTCTTATAGTGCAAGTCAGAGAGATCATACTTCCCACAGTCCACTTAAGCCTCCTCCTACAAAGACTGTTAGGAAAATTTAGAGGAGAAAAGATTTGACTGGTACGAAAAGAAACTAGGTGAGAGAATGTGATGAATCTGATGAAGAGGCAAGGGCAAGAGTTTGCAACGAAGGAGAGAAGATCTCTAAAAAGGATAAAGCTAGGCCAAGTTTCAAATGGAAAGGCCCAAATATGGTTAATCTAGACTGAATGACACTTAAAGAAGTTGAGCCCAAGAGCGCTCCAAACGTGTTCACAATATGGCTATAGGCAGCAAGAGAAGTTTGGGCTCGTACGATAAGCCCATAAACAAATTAGAGAAAATAAAGGTCCAAGGGAATAAAACTGATCAAAATTTGACTAGAATTTCCTTCTCACCTGATTCAAAAGTCTAGCAGAACCATAATAAAGATAAAATCTCTTCCCTCCAACAAAATTGCATTAATCCTTCTCTTTCCCAAATTGATCATAATGAACCTCCTGATCCTAATATCAACCTCAGTATTGTACTAGAAACCCAATTCCATATAGATTCCTCTAAGGAATTAGGTAATAACCTATCTGATATGGAAGTCAATAAAAATGAATTCATTCAAGAAAATGATGAAGATGATATTCTCGATGATGATCTCCTGGATGAAGAGTTGAGCAAATCTGTCCAATATGATGATCTTGAGGATGATGAATTTAATGATGAACAAATTGAAGACTCTCTAGAAAATCATAAAGAGTAACCTCGAGCCAGGTTTATCTTCTCCTTTTATTTTATTATGGATCTAATCTATTGAAATCATAGAGGTTCTTGTGCTAAGAGTTTTCCTACACGTATTAAAGAAATCACTAAAACTTATAATACATAAATTCTTATTCTTTTTGAAACAAGAGCTAGTGGTTCTAGAACAGATAGTATTGTTAGGAAATTAGGTTTTTCTAACTGAATTTGTGTTAAAACTACTAGCTATGCTGGCGGTATTTGGTTACTTTGGAATAATAATTTTGTTAACATTGATTATATTTATTCTAATGTTCAGTTGTTGCATTGTAGGGTTAATATCATAGCTAATAATTGTTCCTATTTGCTCTCATGTGTCTATGGTGATCCTAATCTTCTCCAACATGCTTTGGGATTCTATCAATTCTCTTGCCCATAATATAACTATTCCTTGGCTTATTGTTGGTGACTTTAACTTATATCTTTCATGTGATGACAAGTATGGTAGAGATAATTTCAATTGGAGATCTATGAAACAGTTTATATAATGCATAAATTTTTCCAACCTTCTTGACCTCAACTTTATGGTGATAGATTTACCTTGAAAAAAGGTAATGTGAAAGGACAGATTGATTGGGCCTTTTGTAATACAGAATGGAGGCTCAAATCTCACAAAGCAATTTCCTTTCATCTTCTCAGATATGGTTCTAATCATTGACCTATTAGAATTCAATTATTTAAAGAGTCTCAACTAAAGAATCAAACTAAACCCTTCCATTATAATGCTGCTTGGATGCTAGAAAAATCCTTCCGCCCTATGGTCAAAGATTCGTGGATCAATAATAACTAGATAGAGGGAGCTATAAATTTTTCCAATTTAGCTACTACTTGGAATAAGGAAAATCTTAGTAATATTTCATCCAAGAAGAAAAGAATTTTAAGCAGATTGGAAGGAATTGACAAGAACAGAAGCTACAAAGATAATTACTTCCTTCAAAAATTGGAAAAATTCCTTTAGGAAGACTATAACAAAGTTCTTTTGCAAGAAGAGATGATTTGGTTCCAAAAGGCTAGATGTAAATGGCTTAAATGGGGAGATCAAAATACAAAATTTTTCCATACTACATCTATCATCAGAAAGAAAAGAAATCAGATCATTTCTCTTAAAAATAATGATGACAATTGGGTGGAAGACAAGAATATTCCAAAGAACATGGCTGTTTCTTTCTTTGAAGACCTTTTTAAGGAAGATAATGACAATAGACCTAAACTCACTACAACTGCTTTCTTTCCACCTCTTTCTTCTGACCAACTTCAATCCTTACATAGGGATGTGACTGATGAAGAAATTAAAAATGTTGCCTTTAATATTGGGGCATTTAAAGCCCCTGGCCCTGATGGCATTAATGTAGGATTCATTCACTCTTATTGGAATGATCTTAAGGACAATATCTTCAATCTGGTCAAAAAGGCTTTCAAAGAACTAGATTCTATAAAGGAAATTAATGACACTTTTATTACCTGATCCCTAAGATTGATCACCTAACTTGTATGAAAGACTTCCGACCTATCTATCTCTGCAATGTTAACTATAAAATTATCACCAAAATTCTATCTACAAGATTACATGCTTGCATGAACCACTTAATTAGTGATTACCAAAGTAGCTTTATTCAGGGACAATAGAGTAGTGATAATATTATTATTGCTCATGAAGTCATTCATTCTATGATGAAAAAAATAGGAACAAAATGTTTTATGGCCCTTAAGGTGGATCTTGAAAAAGATTTCAATAGACTATCATAGAATTTCATCGACGATACTCTTATCTCTATTAGGATAAAAAATCACTTTAGAAAATTAATTCTTACTACTGTCTCCACCACTCGAATGAAAATTCTTTGAAATGGTGAACCAACAAAAGAATTTACTCCTTCTTGTGGCATTTGTTAGGGGAATCCTCTTTCTCCTTATCTTATTGTCCTTGTATTAAACGTTTGAGTCACTGCATTCTTAATAGTATTGATAAAAATGAATGAAAACCTATTAGACTAACACCTAGTGGGCCTCCTATCTGTCACTTATTTTTTGCTGATGATTTGTTGCTTTTTGTAGAATTATCTTTCTCTCAAATGCAAATCATTCTTTAATGTCTTTCTGATTTCTGTAATGCATCTGGTCAAAAAATTAACACTGGAAAATCCAAACTTTTTTGCTCTAGAAATGTTAATTTTAATAGAGCTTTACAAATTAGTAAAGATCTTGGAATTTCTCTTACTGGTAATCTTAAAAATATCTTGGAATTCCTATCATTCATGAAAAGGTTATGAAGCTTAACTTTATGCATTTAATTAAAAAGATGAACTCTCACTTGGCAAATTGGAGAAGTCAATATCTCAACATTCCACAAAAATCAATTCTCATAAAAATTTGTTCTATTAGCTTTTTCTAACTACAGCATGCAAACTATACTCTTACTTGATAACATGTTAGAAGAATTGGATAAAATCTCCAAAAATTTTCTTTGGGACTCTTCTGATGAAGAAAAAAAAACCCCACCTTCTCTCTTAGGATTGCATCACTTCTGATAAAAAGGTTGGCGGTCTTGGCATTAGAAATTTAAAAGCCAGAGTATTGCTTTTATCATGAAGTTATGTTGAGGCATTATCACTAAAACGAATTGTCTTTGGGTGAGTGTCATATAAGATAAATACAATTGTAGCACACCGACTATCCTTATGGTTGTTAACAACCATAATTCCTACTTCTATACCTGGAGTAGCATTTGCAAAATATGAGACACTTTCATGATTTTTATTAGTTGGAAAGTTGGAAAAGAAGAGAAAATATCCTTTTTGGCATGATAAATGGACCTCTCTCCCTGATTCTCTTATTAAACATGCCTTTCATAACGTCAATTCTATTCTTCATGCGTGAGTATCAGATTTTTACAAGCCTAACGAAGGTTGGAATTTAGATCTTATGAGAAGATACCTTCACCTGAATATTATTAATCATATTGCTCTTGTTTAACCTCCTAATACCCAGAGTGAAAAGGACATTCTTATTTGGAGACCATCATTTGATGGTAACTTTTTATTAAATCTACCTACACAACAATAGAAAATTGGAAGGCTCAGGAACACAATAATTTATGGTCTAAAATCTAGAAATGGCCTACTTATGAAAAGATTAAGTACTTCCTTTGGAAAGTAGCTTGGGAACATCTTCAAATAAACACCATGCCCTCTAACAAAAAAACTATACAGCATCGTGCTTGTTAACTGGGTTGTAACTCTCATAACTCTTCTATTCATATCTTAAGAGATTGCAAAGATGCTAAGGAGGTTTGGGAAAAGTTAGTAACCCTTTCAAATATAATATCTTTCTCTCTCTTCCTATGCAGGACTGGCTAATTTAGAATGCTAATAATGAAGTAGGAAGCAAATATATTAGAGGATTGCCTTAGAAGAAACTTTTTGCACAAGCTTGCTGGAATATTTAGAAAACAAGATGTAAGGAAGTTTACTCTAAAGATGATACTTTGGACAAAGACATTTCTTTCTTAAGTACTCAACAGATTATAAATGACCTGCAGCTTCAATCCAAGCTTGACCGTCTAAGCAATTTCGATACTAGACATAAAGCGAATTAGAAGCCTCCAGATCCTGGGTGGGTGAGACTTAATGTTGATGGTTCAGTTAAGCGTAATGGTGCTACAGCTTATAGAGGTCTTATCAAGGATGACAAGGGTAAATGGATCAAAGGATTCACTTAAAACCTTAGTTACCAACACATTACTATTGTTAAGCTTATAGGAATTCTAGATGGGCTAAACATTTGCTAGAATGCAAAGATTTCAAAAATCAATGTTTATACTGATTCTATAGAGGCCATATCCCTCATTAATGGTAGCTCAATCTAGAATCATCCACTCTCAGAAATCATCAAAAGCATTAAAAATCTCATCATGAGGAGCTGAGAGGTCACTCTAAAACACGTCTATAGATAAACAAACTGCTGTGATGACCTTCTAACCCACAAGGCCTCTAGCGAACATTTTGATGCTACTCTGTTTGATGACACTCTAATAGATTGTAGTAGCATTTTGTCTTTTGATATGACCTAGCTTTGGTCCTTTTGCATGGTATTTTTACCATGGCTTTGTATTAAAAAAAAGTCATCCCCAAATCAAAGGGGTAAAGACGTAAAGTAGACAGAGCTATTACCAATAGAGGCCAAATCTGATACAACCTCTTGAATAATGCTATGATATGCCCAACAACATCAACGCAATAGCATTAGTGAGAACTTAGCAATCAGTTGATGCTATTTGTAGTAGAGGGAAAGGAAAAAATAATAATAATTATATTTATAAGGAACTTATCAATTTTCAATATTCCTCTTTATACTTTTGTCTTTATTAAATACTTTGAATAAAAATATTAATAATGAGATTTTAAAAATATTGAATAAAGGTAAAAGTGAAAATTTATTAAATTATAAGACAAAGCTAATGAAGTTTAAAGTTTTTCTTGATTCCGATAAAATATGTTAAAAATAACTTATAAATAGGATAAGAGAGAGTAATCAATTGGTCAATGAAGCAGCAAACAATCAACATAGCCTTCTTACAAGCAATAAAATTTTAAGGTTAAGGTGTAAAAACACATTTAAAAAAAAAATCAACAACTTCTAATATTCTTAAGTCTTACCCATTAGATTTATAAAAAGGTGACCATTCTCCAATTCATTAAATTCCATCATTAAAACTCATTCCCTCCATTCAAAAATATAAAGTATTTTTAAGGAGTTGGATGTTCAAAATGTAAGGAATTTTTATTTTTTTGAGAGGTATTTATTATTATTTTTTTTAAAATTACCCTTATTGATAATAACTTTATATTTATTGTAGGGTGTTTAATAGAAGTAAATACAGAAAGATGGGATTAGTTAAAAAGTAGATAATAACTTTATTGAGAATGAGATTCAGTTAAAAATACTTTACATTTTTGAATGGAGGGCGTAACAATTATTATCATGTTAATTTAACGAATAGAGAAGATTAACTTCTTTCATCAATATAGATACTTATGCTTTATTGTTAAGAAATCACTTTACAACTTGCAAGGTGATTTCGTGCTGATTAAACATCTCCCCAAACAGAAAACATGGACTAAGTCATGTTTTTATATTTAGTCTATGAATATAATAAATCATAGATATAGATGAGCTATTATATTTCCATTTATTACTTAATTAAAGCAGTCTTCCCCTGCAATTTTCTATAAACAAGTCCTAGGATGAAGAACGAGTCTTGGAGAAGTATTATAATAATACCTAATAAGTGATTTGATTTTGTGATACGTAGAAAAGATTTGTATTAACTATTACGTTAACATGTCGGTTCTTTTAATTTTAAATTAATTAATTAATTAGATAGTGTCAAAACTTAATGCTGCACTGACCTGAGCATCACCGATCAATATCTTTCAATTTTTCCACGCTTCTCTGCTTTTTCAAGGTTCTCTTAATATATTCGTTCAGCCATATCCTATCACTTTCATCGTTATCATTTGTTATTATTATTTTGTTAAAAGATAACACAAAGCCTTAATGCAGACGTAAGAGGAGAAAAAAAAAAATCAATAAAATCAAAACAGAGAAAAACTACATATATTAAATTCCTTTTGAATCAAATTGCTCACCTTGCCTCTCGAGCTGCTAAAAGTAATATATTATATTTCTTAACACTTAATTCTATGGGAGTGTATTTGGGAAAGCTGGTTTCTTTTGAGGTGTCCAGATATTTTGGTTGGATATGTGCTGCCATAGAAAATAAATGAATTTAATGTGATAAAACCTTTAACACTGAAGCGAACTTTAGTTGGGAATTACAATTATATATAATTAAAATATTTTCAAATAAGTCTTTTACCTAGATAATGAAAATTAAATTAATCATTGAAATGGTTGAGATAAGAGTTAAACGATCATTGGTTCAATTCTAAGTGAACCAAAATTTATTCAATCATGATTAAAATAATATAACTTAATTAAAATATAAAAAATATTTAGACATCAATTTCGAAAGCGTAATATTTAAATAAAAAAAAACACTATCCCACTAGTAAATTGAAGATTCCTATATAAACCACAATAAACCAACAAAAAAGCTACTAAAGCACAAATCTGGCATATTGCCATTTTTTTTTTCCTTTAAACTCAAAACAATGTCATTTCAGACTTATAAGAGAAAAAAAAATATAAAATATAAATTGATCTATTTATTCAAAACTCTTGAGTAAACTAATTAGAAGATTGGTTTACCAGTTTATTTGTATGAGAAGGTTGGGCTCTAATAACATGTCCTTTTTTTAAGTTGTGAAGTAGAGGCCCAAAGAAAAACTACAGCTTCTGATTTTTTTTTTCATTTTTTATTTTTAAAAATTATTCTGTGAACCAATTTTTACAAACTATTTTTCAAAACAAAATAAACTAAAAATCTATTTGATTATATTAATTTGAAAACAAGTTTAGAACTTAAAAAAGTGATTTACAATGGTAGTTACCAGTGGTCAGTGATGGCCGATAGTTGTAGTTGCTAGTTATTTCTTCCAATGAATAATGATAATGATGATAATGGAAAATCACTCCCAAATCTTATACAAGTAATTCAAATACAAAATGAAAAAAAGTCAATTTGCTCTCTTGAAATTGTCAATTAATGTTTGATAGTTGTTAGTAGAATTGTTCAGTTGACAATTAAATAGCAATAATTAAGAAACAAGTTTCAATACTCGTGATCATTATAATGAGATTCAGACTATTTAAGTTTGATTATCTTTATTTTAAAATTTGTATCTATTAAAAATAACTTAACGAGAACGTGAAAATAAAATTATCCCATATATAGGCCATCGAGTATTAATTGGAATGGATTATGTTGGTGTCCTATTTAGATTAAGAAAAAATATAGAAAAAAGAAAATTAAGAAAGAAAATAGAAAAGAAAGCAATTTTTAGCCTTATTTGAATGAATTGAGAAAAGTGGAAAGAAGAAAAACTAAAAAAGTAAGTTCTCTCCACATATTGAAAGATTTTGAGAGGAAAAGTTCATTTCACATGTTACCTCGGATTTGGGGTGTCTCTTCCACGAAGGTGGCGCCGTCACCCTCCTCTCCTCTCACTCCTCTAATACCCACATTTTTAAGACATTATTTGATACGAAAGAATGAGAGGTGACAAAATAAATTTGGGTGAAAAAATGATTTATTACCTTGTTTGGTATAAAGTAGCAATACTTTATTTGAAGTAATTTCCATTTCATCTCTAGATCATGAGAATGGAATCCATTTTATGGGAATGATTTTTTTAGACAAAAATATCTTAAATTATGAATTTTATAAACAAGAGTGTCTGTTCCTTTTTTTTATTGTAATTATTTTTATAAAATAAAAATTATATCATCATTCATTTAATATACTCAAAGTATTTTTAAATCTCATTCTCACTTTTGTTTTCACTCCCATTACCATTTTCTCAAAAATCATTCCACATGACAAACATGACATAAATTAATAAATAAATAAATAAAGGAAGAAGATGGCTATTGAAATAAAGAAGTTGAGAAATGAGAAGCTGCAACCCAAACATTCAAAATTTCAAATCTTGACTAAGGAATTCAAGTTTTCAAACGCCTCAATCCGAGGTTCCCAACTATTATTATTATAGCGTCTCATTTTTTATCTGATCGTCGATGGTGCTCTTGGCAGCTCACAAATTTTCAAAGAAACTGGAGGATCACAACAGTCATACTCATCACGATGCTCACCATCATCATCAATCACACCACTTTTCATCTTCCCTTCAAGCTTTTCGATCCATAGCTTCCGATTCCATTTCCCAATTACCCCAATCTGAAATCCTCTCCCTCTCATGGATCCACAAGTTTCTGTGTCTCTTGCCCCCAATCAACGACGCCTTCGCGAAGCTTCTGGTGGACATCGATTATCCCATGAGCTCATGGGATCCCGAATCTGTCCAAGCGTTTCTCGGATACAGCATGAATTTGCTTGATCTTTTCAATTCGGTTTCTGCTTGTCTCTCTCATCTCGGTCAGGCTCGGATGTCTGTGTCTCATGGATTGAGTCTTTTGGAGAATTCGCCTTCTTCGGCGACCCGGCATCTGAAATCGATCCCTCCTGGTAGTTTCAACCGTAGTTTCGGTGGGGATACAAACGTGGAGGATCGCGAGGCAAAAGATTTCTCAGGTAAGCAAATGGTTGTTCATGAAGCTGTGAATGAATTGATGAGGATTGGCTTCTGTGTTTGTGGGATTTTCTTGTCTGGTTTGTGCAGCGATTGGAAACCCTACTTGGAGACGAGAAAAATCGCTGGTGAATTTGATGGTTCTTCAGTTTTCCCGCTTGATTCCAGAATCAATGAGCTGATGTTGATTAGTAAAATACCAGTGTTGAAAGAGATTGAAGAGATAAACAATTATGTGGCTAAACTTATTGCTGCTTCAAATGCTGAGAAACTTGATTCAGCCATGGAATTGCAGAAAGAGCTTCATGTATTGGAGAAGCTCGTGGACGATTTGAGCAAGGAAATGGATGATTTTTTTGGAAGCGTTATGACTCAGAGAAATGAGTTGATCGATTGCTTTAGGCTGATCACCACACAACCGCAAAAATCCGTTGCTTGATCTGTAGATATGTTCTTGGTTTCTTTGATTCTCATATGAGTTTGTTGTAAATTCTGAATATGATTGATTTCTTTGCACAACAATGTCCGCAAGTACATAGATGGAATAGTTTGAGATGATATTTGGAATGATAGATTCAAACATACTTTAAAAACATTGTCACATTTCAGCCAATAATGGAAGTACATTCCCTTGTTCTTGATCTTCTCTGGGACTTGTTTGTTTGGATGGAATGAAAAAGGAACATATAATTCATGATTATTTTATTTCTACAGTATGCAATACAAGATGAATGATCCAACTTTTTGTGTGTGGAATACAAGATTATTCCAATTTAATTAGTAATTTTGAATTCTGAGTTCTAAGAATACAACAACTAACAACATTACAACTGGATGGTTAAGTCCTAAAAATTTAGCAGCATGACAACTCAGTTGTAAAGCCTACTGCCCAAAAGAGTCTGTCAATGCTTGATTCGAATTAGTATGGTTTTTAAGTCTTCTTAACTTGATGTAGTGTAAACTCAGATGTTAGGTGAGTAAACAATAAAAAAAGGGAGAATATTAATGAAAAATTCTTGAAAAAATTTAAGATCTTAAAAGGATCCTAGATAAATTGGATGCTTGTTAAAACAATAACTTTATTTATTAATTTACTAATGTTTATTTGTTAGAAATCTTTTTAAGAAATTAATTTTTTTCAGATTATTTAATTGATATTCTCCCTTAAAAAAGTCAATGCTGGAAGAATAGAATTACGCTACGTGTATCAAAAGTAAAATTTAACCCTATACCCAATGAAAGCAGTGTGCTAAAAGGTTAAAAAAAATCATAAAATTGTTGCCTACGTAATGGTTCTAAAGAGAGAGATCAAACTTTTATTATATGCAGGGGAAGGATATGGTGAATTCTAGTGTTTTGAATTTTCTTTTAGGCCTCCCATGTTTAATATTTTAAAACTTTTGTTCTTGATCTTACTTTTTTATTCCCTTTAGTGCTTTATTGTTTGATTTAGAGGGGCACAAGTCTTAGGTTGCCTTTATGTAAATTCAACATTTTTTTTAATAATGCAATTGGTTATAAATTTTTTTTTATTCTTTTTGGACATTGTAGTTTTATTAATGTATAATTTTTTATTGTGTGTGTGTATATTCTATTGCATATAATTCTATTCTAGGCATTGTCAGTATATAAAAAATTTAGGGACAACATAACCATTGATCCTTATAGAAAGCAATTGTCCCTTTTAATTTTTACCTTTTGTTGATTCAAATTGCCAACTCATTAACATTGTTAGCTGCGCATCAAATTATTTAACGCTATTATTAGTGACATATTATCATCCCTCTAAACATATTTAAAAGTAGAGTGACCTAAATTATTGAAAAGAAGCACATGAATCAATAACAAAAAAGATAAAACTATAGAGATGAATATTTATGTTTTTTCAACAATTTAAAGTATGGAAAACTTCATGCCGTCGACCTCTTCATGAATTTAGCATTCATATCCTTCATTTCAGCCGAAAACTTGGATCTTTATTCCTTCCGTAATGGCTAATATGTGAATCTCAACTAACATCCTCATGATTTTCGCATACATGTCCTCAATTTCAGCATAATATATGGATCTGACTAAATGTACATCTTGATATGTATAATAAACACACTACAACTTTGAGCCTTATTTTACTTTTGATGAGTTTTTAAATTTACCCCCCTAAATTTTATTTCACGAAAAAAGATTAGATTCAACAACCTCTAGAACTAAAAAAAAAAAAATATAATTATTAGTCTTTATACTCTTAGCGTGTTTTAATATTAGACCTTGCATTTCTTTTTGTTATTCCAAGCCTTAAATTTCACTAGTCTACAAAGTTAGTCCCTATTATCACTTGTTGAGTTAAATATATTGATGTGTACATAATTCTATTAACAGAAAGACTTATGTATTTAGCTTTATATATTTAATATATCTTTATCTAATCATATCACAGATTTGAATGTGTTAATAATATTAATAATAAGAATTTATTATAAAATGAATAATTTAAAAATTATGCACATGTCTTAATTTAAATGGAAATAAATACCTTAAGTATATATAAGACTAAGTGTATAAACTTTCCCCTTGTACTAATTCTATTGCCAAGGTAATAAAATTATAATAAGTTGAATATTATATAAGCAAAATGACCACTAACCTTTATGTGTATCTTTCTTAACTATCTTTTCTGAAGCTTCATCCATTGTGCATTTAAGGATTTTGATTTAATGTCTTTTTTTCTTTCCTTTTTTGGCCTGCTACTCATTTTTCATATAAGTCAATATAATTTTAACAAGTTAATGTCAGAAGTAATAGTTTATGTACACATTAGTTATTGTTAAATCATTACAGTCATCTTTAAAAAAAATATAGGAATTAATATTACAATCAGATGAAACTCAAGAAACTTGAAATAATGAAAAAAAAATATAAAAAACTAATAATAAAATACCTTAAAAATTACATGATCCAATAGTTATACACTCCCAACTCAGAATTGATAAGACCACAAGGTGCAAGGGTGAGCTAATGGATACAAAGGATTGACAATGGAAGTTGGACATTGGGCCTTTTTTTGGGGCAAACATTAGGCTCATGTATGAAAGAATATTGATAGCCCAATAACTTGATCACCGGTGTATCACCAAAAGAAGACTTGATCACCCAAAAAAAAAATAAAGAAGGAAATTTAAAATGATGAAAATAAAATAGATGAACATATCAAAATAAATTCTAAGATTTGTAATAGGGTATTATTATGCTTTAAGAGGCTAACAAGCTTGAAAAAAAAAAAAAGAAACATTCAAGAACCTTGTATTTATTTCCCTTCAGTTTAACCTGATAATTCAATTTTAAAATTCTGAAATTAATGGTTTATATTATTGTTTATTCAACTAGTTCGAGTCTTGCGCAGTGCACGCATTTTAGAAAAAGAGTCATACTTTTTATAGCTTATTAAGAATGCAATTTGTTAGAGCTTTTATGTTATGTATAAATATAAATTAATGGAACAGTTGCTTTTCATAAAATATTTAAAAAATTTTATTAAATTGTATTCAAAGCCCTCATTTGGTATGAGTAGAGAATCCCATCCTTCAAGGAAATAGTTATATGCTTGATTCTCAACTCTTATATAGGAAGCAAATAAATACCTAAATAAACTGGGTGCATCACGTCATTTGTAGTCTGTTCAATTAAAATACTCTAAATAATCTAAATAAAATCTTGTGTGACATTTTTTTAATTAATTTTATTTTTATAACAAAATAAACATTTAATTTTTTGCCTTTTAACTCTCCATTATCATTAATGTCAAAATTAGTTTATATTGAATATCGTATAAATGTCATGTTTTTATTGAACAGATTATAAATGACGTAATATACCTGATCTATCTAAGTATTTCTCATAGAAAATATGTTAATAAATATTGAAATATATATATATATATATAGATATAAAATGGGTTGTGGTATACTATTGGATATTGACAAATTTAAAGAAAAAGGAAAAGAAAAGACGAAGTGGAAAAAAAAATCATTACAATAATAAAAAAGGTAAAAATGTTGAAAGCAGCAAGTTAACTATATAAATATCGCTTTTTTTCCTTTTAACTTATCAATAATCAGTCATTAATCATTATTATATAATATACAAACAAGGTTATCGTTTGAGATTTTTAAAAATGCAGGCATAAAAAAATGAAAGAAAAATAATTTTCTTTTTATATAACTGTCTAACTAAATTAGATTCGAGCATTATTGAAAGACATTTTCTTAAGCTACCTCAATGAATTATAGTTTCAAGTTGTTTTAGACTGAAACTCCTTCAAGTTTTTAAATCACTCTCCAAGAAGTTCAAGAGATTTCAGCTTTGTAAATTGCAAGGGAGAAATCATCCCAGATCTTGATGTTTTGTAGCTTTTGTTGGGCCTAATGTCACGAATGATATATTCGTGATCGTGTAAAGACCAATATAATGAACAATTCGCTGGTTAGCCTCACACAATATGGGTAAAGGGGCGACATTAGCATTTGGGTGTGTTCTGTCTTATTCTTCGGGCTGAGTGCACAACTGGTCGGGAGCTAGTGCCGCCTCCCTGATGAGCCCATGGCAGGGCAAAACTAGTAGAATTCGTATGTGATAAGGCTTGTCCTGAGGATTATGGGGTCCTCTGGACGCCGCACGGGCGCTGTGTGCTGCACCAAACTCTAAGGCCGTGACAGATTGGTATTAAAGCGGGACGTACTTTACTGCCGTGTGCCTGTGGAGTCTCACATTGGGACTAGTTGACCTCGGCACCGCTCCAAAGGCCTGCGAGGTGTAGGTAGGTCCAAAAATAGGGACTTGGGCGGAAAGGTTGGCCGTGGTCGACTCCACTCCTGTTGGCTCGCGAGTGCGAGTGGGTCCGAAGAGTGTTGCACTCGGGTGGCCATTCAGCAGTAAGCTGATGTGTGTGTGACAGTACTGTACGGGTGATCCTTGGGCCGAGTCTTTCTCCCCTAGCACGAGGGCGTGCTAAATTAGGTGTGGGAGAATGTCACGAATGATATATTCGTGATCGTGTAAAGATCAATGTAATGAACGATCCATTGGTTAGCCTTGCACAATATGGGTAAAGGGGGCGACATTAGCATTTGGGTGCATTCTGCCTCAGTCTTCGGGCTGAGTGCACAACTGGTCGGGGGCTAGTGTCGCTTCCCTGATGAGCCCATGGCAGGGCGAAACCAGTGTGGTTCGTATGTGCCAGTGTGGTTCGTATGTGATAAGGCTTGTCTCGGGGATTATGGGGTCCTTGGGACGCCTCACGGGCGCCGTGTGCTGCGCCAGACTCTCAGCCCGTGACAGAGTGGTATCAGAGCAGGACGTACTTTACTGTCGTGTGCCTGTGGAGTCCCACGTTGGGACTAGTCAATCTCGGCCGCTCCAGTAGGCCTATGAGGTGTAGGCGGGTCCAAAAATAGGAACTTGAGCGGGAAGGTTGGCCGTGGTCAACTCCACTCCTGTTGGCTCGCGGGTGCAAGTGGGTCCGAAGAGTGCAGGACTCGGGAACGGTAAGCTGATGTATGTGTGGCAGTACTGTACATGTGATCTTTGGGCAGAGTCTTTCTCCCCTAGCACGAGGGCGTGTTAGATTGGGTGTGGGAGAATGTCACGAATCATACTTTCGTGACCATGTAAAGACCAATGTAATGAACGATCCGCTGGTTAGCCTCGCACAATATGGGTAAAGGGGGCGACATTGGCATTGGGTGCGTTCTGCCTCAGTCTTCGGGCTGAGTGCACAACTGGTCGGGGGCTAGTGTCGCCTCCCTGATGAGCCCATGGCAGGGCGAAACCAGTGTGGTTCGTATGTGGTAAGGCTTGTCTCGAGGATTATGGGGTCCTCGGGATACTGCACGGGCACCGTGTGCTGTACTAGACTCTCAGCCCGTGACAGAGGTAATGTCACGAATCATACCTTCATGACCGTGTAAAGACCAATGTAATAAACGATCCGCTGGTTAGCCTCGCACAATATGAGTAAAGGGGGCGACATTGGCATTAGGGCGTTCTGCCTTAGTCTTCGGGCTGAGTGCACAACTGGTCGGGGGCTAGTGCCGCCTCCCTGATGAGCCCATGGCAGGGCGAAATCAGTGTGGTTCGTATGTGGTAAGGCTTGTCTCGGGGATTATGGGGTCCTCGGGACGCCGCACGGGCGCCGTGTGCTGCGCCAGATTTTCGGCCCGTGATAGAGTGGTATCAGAGCGGGACATACTTTACTGTCGTGTGCCTGTGGAGTCCCACGTTGGGACTAGTTGACCTCGGCACCGCTCCAAAGGCCTGCGAGGAGTAGGTGGGTCCAAAAATAGGGACTCAGGCTGAAAGGTTAGCCGTGGTCGACTCCACTCCTGTTGGCTCGTGGGTGCGAGTGGGTTCGAACAGTACAGGACTCGGGTGGCCATTTAGTAGTAAGTTGATGTGTGTGTGGCAGTACTGTACGGGCGATCCTTGGGTAGAGTCTTTCTCCCCTAGCATGAGGGCGTGCTAGATTGGGTGTGGGAGAATGTCACGAATGATATATTCATGACCGTGTAAAGACCAATGTAATGAACGATTCGCTGGTCAGTCTCGTACAATATGGGTAAAGGGGGTGACATTAGCATTTAAGTGCGTTCTGCCTCAGTCTTCGGGCTGAGTGCACAACTAATCGGGGGCTAGTGCCGCCTCCCTGATGAGCTCATGGCAGGACGAAATCAGTAAGATTCATATATGGTAAGGCTTGTCCTGAGGATTATAGGGTCCTTAGGACGCCGCACGGGCGCTGTGTGCTGCGCCAGACTCTAAGGCCGTGACACTAAGCCTCTTTACTTCACCCAAAATGAAAACATGGGTCCAAAAAATACTTTTTACTTTTGTTTTTTTTGGGTTACTTCTTGTTAAATGTCAAACGGCTTACCAAAAACATTGTATTAAAAAAATGTGCCCCAAAAATGTATCAAACTGGCAAAACTACATGCAAGTGTTTTCTTTGGTAAAACAATTGCTTAATTGGTTAAAACACAATACTCCTAATTATAAGTCACCCATGCTCTGGAGTATTTTTCCAAATTTACCCCTAATTAAATGGCTTACCTTCTATACGAAGTTGCTTCAATTTTTTCATTCAACAATTTATTGAAGAATATTAAAAAAAAACAGAGATATTTAATGATAAAAAATTTGCTTATACCTTGGATAGAATGCAAGAAAGTATTTATTTATACTAACACTTAACAATATAAAGTTTATTTGGAGGGATTATAACAGAAGTCACTGACAAAACTATCAAACTTGTGTGACCCCAGAGTACTAACATGTAAATGAAAAAAGGAAAAAAGAAAAGACAGCTGCTAATGCAAATCTCAAATCGAACTCCTTTTACCTAATTTTTAGCTTATAAAGGGATCAACAAAAGCTTGCCACAAATGTAGAACACATCAAATGATTTGAAAGAACACCAAGAAAGAGGCAAAGTATAGGGAAAAACTAAATTCTATATATACTCTCAAGAAAGGGAAAACCCACAGAATCAAAATTGATTTCCCATTTCACATCAGAGGATCTCATAATAAGCATCATCACAAGATAAATAATATTCTGTTAACCCAACTATCCTATGTCTATTTCTTTGCTCCAGCTGTAGGCTCTGCTGGAGGTTTAATAATACTTAGTTGACCACCATCCTTCTGAGCAACCGTGGCAGCCTTAGTCTCATTGCAGTGGTTGATGAACTTGCTTACCTCCTGGTTAATCCAAATATGAAAGGAAGAAATCAGTAATTTGAATTATTACATTACATTGTGAATACATCGGTAGATAAATAGATATGAAGCTCTCAACTAGTTACTAGGAGTCATCTGATAAGAAACAGTAGTACTAGTATAGGAACAGAAAGAGTCATTAATGTCCTTCCATTCTTGTAAATAAAGAAGAAAAAATGACAGCCAGGTCCCAAAGTGCAGTTTAATTACAGTTAGGTCCTAAAACGTTTTGATGATCATGAGTTGCAAATATCAATTCGGATAACTACCAAGTATGATATTTTCAATTGCAAATCACTTGAAGTGACCTATGAGACTTAATAAACTATTTGCAACTGATAATTCGTAACTCATTTTTCTCTAACAATTTCTGGAGACTTCAACTACTATTGAATTATTTTTTGGGGTCTAATAGTTATTCCCTCAATAAAGAAGCAGCACAACATAGGGTATGGTCAAATTTTCCAGACAAAAAATATTGTCAATCGAGGTAGTTTATGATAATTTATTGTTGCCTCTCATTGAACTAGCCCCAGGTAAGCTTTCACTAAACACAAGACTCAATAATACCAATCATAATGGAGCAAGTCTTTCTTGGAGAAGGGAAAAACAAAACTTTGTCCTATGAAGTAGTCAAAATTCGTTGCTTAACCCTGAAGAGAATGCCTCAGAAATCGCCAAAGAAAATTCTAGTAATAATGGAATCGTATCATGTCTAACATGAATTCAACACACAACATGATAATTCAAATCTAGATATTGCAGTATTGCAATGTGAATTTGAAACTTACTGCCTCTAATTCGAATCCCAAACACTCCAAAGAGAATAAATAAAGCAAGTAGCAACGAGAAAAATTATTTAAAAAAGATAAACTCACCCGATCAGTATCCATCTCCCTCGTGACCTTGGATGGCTTCACAAATCTCTTCCCTGCGAAAACAGTAACAAATTACACTAACTAGAGCTCTTTCAAATAACACCGAGAGGCAGAAAATTAGTGTAAGAACTAAGAAGTACCTTTGCGAGTATGAGCAACTTTTCCATGACGATTGGGTGGAATTGATTTCTTCTTCTTTTGGCCTTTAAAAAGCGCAGCCTTCTGCGTCATTCTCTAATGCTTCTGCTGGCTTCTGCTTGCTGCACTTAGGGTTTTGGCTTAGTGATTTCTATGAAAAATTTGCCCTAAATTGGCCTAATTGCTTTGAAGTTTGCTGAATTAGAGCAATTTCAGGCACAGATAGGGGAGAGAGAGACAGAGAGAGCGCAGACAAGAGGGAGAGAGGAAACCAACATAGTAGCGGTTGAGGGATGTTATTATATATATGTGAACTTGTTGGGTATTGTTAGGGTTTATATTTTTTATTTTATTTTAGTTTTTACTATTTTTATTAATTCCATAGAATTACTTTTTAAATTTATTCTATTTTACAAATGATATCATGGATGCTTTGATTTAAAATTTTTTAATACATTTAAAATGTTAAATTATTTTTTTAAGTTAACGTATTATCTATATATAATTCATCGTCGAAATCTATATATTTAAAATATATATATACAAATACTCTATTCGTTCAAAAATATAAGGTATTTTTTAAGAAGTTGGATGTTAAAAAATGTAAGATATTTTTAATCTTTCGAGATATAATTATTGCCTTTTTTTAAAAGTGTCTTTATTAATAATAACTTTATATTTATTATAGGATATTTAATAGAGGTAAATATAAAAAGATAAGGTTAGTTGAAAAGTAAGTAACTGCTTGAAGGATAAGATTTGATTAGAAATATCTTACATTTTTTAACAAAATAAGTATATATAAAGAGGGCTTGGATTGCAAACGAAAGTAAGGTTTGATTATTGATTTTAAATTAGTTTAAACTAATCATAACTAATTATTGTAGAACCTAATTGTGCTTTGAATTATAAAATCTATTTATATGTGCTAATATATCTTTTTAATGATAAAAGCTAACCATTTTTTCATATTTATAATCTAGTTCTATATATCTACAATTTTATATATATATATATATATATATATATAAAGAGGGGTTGGATTGCAAACGGAAGTCAGGTTTGATAATTGATTTTAAATTAGTTTGAACTAATCATAATTGATTATTGTAGAACCTAAATGTGCTTTGAATTATAAAATCTATTTATTTGTGCTAATATATCTTTTTAAATGATAAAAGCTAACCATTTTTTCATATTGGTTATAATGTGGATATCCTTTTATTTTTATGTTCCATGCAATATTAAATTTAGTAAATTGCATAATTTTATATACGTTTCATAAAACACTAGATTTAATAAATTATACTCCCTTCATTCTAAATTATAAGACATTTTTAGACAAAATCTTACATACTAATAAACATCATTAAATACCCTTAACAACCTTATCTTTTCCAAAAAAAAATAATTTTTTAAAAATACTCATTATTTAATATATTGAAAAGAGAATAGATGAAAATTAATTATAAAGAGAGAAAGAGTAATATTAAAATTAGTATATTTAATGAAATTTTAATCTATTTAAATTGTCTTATATTTTAGGATGGAAAATTTTTTTAAAAAATACTCTATAATTTGGGATAGAGGGAGAATAAAGTTTGATTTGTTGAGTTCGATGATGAACCTTATAGATTATTAGTAATTAGTAATTTTCACCGACTAAGTACCTGCCAATCGTGATAGATATCAAAAACTAGTTGGAAAGTGAATTTATCTCTCACAGACGAGATCGAATATTACGTATGTAGTAAGTGCTGTGAGTCGGTTTAGAGTCAGTTTATGCATACCCCAAGTGAAAGATCACATGGATTCAATCTTTCTTATCTTGAGATATGCAAAAGGAACCCCAGCGGACTATTATTCAAGAAACATGAAGGATTTGATGTTGAGGGACATACCATCTTAGACTGGCCCAATGAAATAGATGTAGAAGGGTATGCAGACTCAGATTGGGTTGGTGATCAAACCACCAGGAGATCTATGTCTAGGTACTTCACATTTGTGGGTGGTAATCTGGTAACATAGCAAAGCAAGGAGTGAAAAGTAGTTGCACGACCAAGTGCAGAAGCAAAATATATGGGCATGGCCAACAAGGTGTGCGAACTTCTATGGATTAAAGGCATTCTAGATGACTTGGGGATCAAATATACCAAACCCATGCAACTCCACTGTGACAACAAGTCTGCAATTAAAATTGCCCATAATCCAATGCAACATGATCATACCAAGCACATGGAAGTCGACTGACATTTTATTTGAGAAAAGCTTGATCGAAACATAATTACATTTTCCTTTGTGCAGTCTCAGTATCAACTAGCAAATGTTCTCATAAAGGCTGTATCGTCTGACGCATTCAAGAATGCTATTGGCAAGTTGGGCATGATAGATATCCATGCACTAATTTGAGGGGGAGTGTTGAAGAGGTCCAAGTAGTTTAGATATTCTTGTTGTGTATATATTAAAAGATATATTTAGATATAGCCAATATACTATCTAGTAGAATATGGCAGATAGCATAGTTACATGATTTACGTGATTTACTTGTACAGTTGCTGTGATATAACTTTACGAGGTATTATTGAATAATCAATGAATCCTATACCCATAATTTCTGGCAACATGCTTTATGGGCTTGAAGTAGTCTGCTAGTAGGATGATACATACCATTGAAAGACATTTTTCTATGCATGGGGTCTGGTCAGAACATTCTTGTGTGGAAGGACCACTGGACTTCTGGCATGATTGATTTCAAAGCTTCAAAGAGAGAAGATGTTGTTTAAAGTTGCTGACTTAATCTGTAATGGCTCTTGGGATATTTCTGCTGCATCTCATACCATGACCCTTAAAACCTTACCCTGTATATATCATATGCAGATCCCACGGCGTATCACCTCTGACAAAGCTGTTTGGAGTGGGGCAAAAAATGGAGTTTACATATCCAAGATGGGCTACAGGTTGCATTATGCGAGATCACATCCTGTTAATGTTCTTACTGCTTGCTCGTCGGATTCCTTATCTCAATCCATTTGGAAACATCTATGGGATCTAAAAACTTATCCTATTGATCCATTGAACATTACTTCATTTGAGAATTTGTGCTCTTTCTACATTTCAAACCATAGGCCTTTAGATGCTCATGATAAGTCCTATGTAGCTTGCCTTTGTTAGAACATTTGAAAAACTAGGTCTACAAAGGTTTTCTCATGTGCTAAACTTAACCCACTTTGGGTTATAACAGAAACTTTTGTTGCAGAATTTTGGAATGTTCATTATAATTCAAAGGCCAATTCGAGTACTATTGCTGGTCCTATTAAATGGACACAGCCAGCCAAGGCAAACTTAAGTTTAATTGTGACGGTGCTTTCTCAGCCGCTTCAAGGAAAGCTTCAATTGGTGTGCTATGCCGTGATCATCAACGAAATTTCATTAAAGGGGAGGTTGTCAATGCTACTTCCAGTTTTTATGGCTGAATTTCTAGCTCTTCAGAAAGCTATTTCTATTGCTGCTGATGGCAATTTTACTGATGTTGTTTTTGAAAAGCTTTATTATGTGGTATCATCTCTTCATGTCTTGCATTGTCACTGGTCTTTTCACAGCCCACTTGAAGATCTTTTTCCCACTATTCATTCTCACTCCTCCTTTTCTTTCTTGTTTATCAAAAGGGAAGGAAACTCTGTTGTTGATTAGCTAGCGGCCTCATCTCTAAAGGGTATGGAACCTTCTGGGTGGGTCTTTCGGCCTTCACTCCCTCTGACGTCCATTCTAGAGCATGATTTCAATGGTGCTGATTGTGTGATTTCTCAAGATAGAGAAGGCATTGTCTAATCTTCTTATCTTCTGCTGTTTCTTTTTACGTCTCTACTGTGTTGGCTTATGACTTGGTATTTTGTTGCTTCGTACTGTGTTGACTCTCATTATTTCGGAATGAATTTCCTTTCTCTAGTCAAAAAAACATCTGTCCGATTTTTAAAGCATTCACCAAGTCAATCACCTTAGTCAAAGGTGAGTTATTCTTTACTATTCTTGTCCAGTAGATGTGAATTTTTTTTCTTGTTATATTTTTTTGCCAAGTGCGATCATATGTCACAGGTATCATGGTTAAATTTGCAAAAATACTTAAAAAAATTAAACTATTTTTATAATAAAATATATTTTTATTTTTTTAATTTTAAAAATTAAAAAAATAATTAAAATTAAATTACTTTTTTGTAATTTAAAACATGCATATCCAAATTTTAAAAAATTATTTTATTTGTAAAATAGTAAGTTATCTTTTAATTAATTTTTCTTCAAAAAATAATAAAATATCAACAAATAAAATTACAACCTTAAATTAGGTGGACTTTGCACAATTAACTAAAGTAATTATTTTATAAAATAATTGTTGTCGGGTTCATAACATCTTTTACACTCATAATTGAATCTCAAAATTTTTTATTATTGGATTTTTTTTCCACATGAGAATAACAAATTCTTGGAATTTAGGCTCGTTTTCTGTCTTCAATGCCCATTCTTCCAAATTGCCCATTCTTCCAAATTTTATTCTCTCAGCACCGTGGAGGTTAGGAGAATATCAACAAGAGCAGGTGGTAATGTCTTGAATGGATCTTACTGTACTTTTTTTTTTTTTCTAAATATTTTGGTGAACTTTCTTATTTCAAATTTGAGAGTGAATATGGCAGCACATTTGTGGATTATTCAAGGATTACAGTGTCGCGGTTCTCGAGTCAGAGAGTTCTTCTCACAGTCCCCATTTGTTCCTGCTAGCATGGTATTGAAAATCGAACCGGACCGGTCGGGTCAACTCGAAAACCGTGAACCGGTCCCCTGTCCGGTCTGGGTTTGCTCTTAACCCGGTGAGGGAGTGAACCGGTGTAACCCGGTCAACCCGGGTTCAACCCGGTATAACCCGGATAACCCGGTGGATTGACTGGGTTAGCCGGGTTAATATTTTTTCAGACTTTTACCCCAAAACGACGTCGTTTTTTATTTTTTTTTATTTTTAATTTTTCAGAGCTCTGAGTTCAGAAAAAAATAACAAAAAAAAGTAAAATTGAAGTCAAAAGATGAAAAATTAAAGATAGAGCATGCTAAGTCCAAAAATATAGTATTTTATTATTGTTAGACTTTTGAATGGTTGGATTTGGTTGAATGTTTTTATAATTAATGTCTTTTTATTTAAATTGTATTATTTTAATCATGACCGGTTTGCCACTGGTTCAACCCTGATTGAACCACTAACCCGTGACCCAATATCATGACCGGTTTAATGACCGGTCTGGTTTTACGTACCTTGCCTGCTAGTGACACCTATTTTGTTTTCGTCCTCTAGTAGCCTTTGAGTTATACATCTTATTCTTAACTTTCGGGCTATGTCTGATATTCTTAGTTTTAAGCTACACTAGATTTATTACTTGTCTTGTAAGCTGTGCATCCATATCTATTCTTCATGGTTTACAAGCCACACTAAATTAATGATTTACCTATATAAGCTATGTGCTCTTAACAAATATCTCATGCTATGTGAATTGCTTTAAAGAAACTTATTTTTTAAAAAATATTTTTTTTGTCTCTAAATTTATATTTTTAGAAAGAAATTCTTATTATGAATTGTTAAACAAGTTGTTATTTTTGGCTTTGGAACCATGCCTCATATTCTTAGGTAATGTTTAAGAATTTTTTGTAAGATAGAATGGAATGGAATGAGATGGCTAGAAACCTTATGCCATTATTTAAAAGAAAATTTTAAAAAAAGATGAAATGGTTTTGAGGTGGCCTTTCAAGCCATCATTTGCCATCCTAAATTTATTTTTCTTGACCTCCCAAGAATGAAATATATGATATAAATAACAATTTTATAAAATTATTCTTATCTTTCTCACTCCCTCTTGCTCTTTCACTCCCTCTTACCTTAAAATTTAAAATATAATTATATCTTATTCAAATCTATGAATTTTATAATTATTCTTAAATAATAATTAAATAAATTATTTATTCTTTTAATGAAATTTCTAGACAATGAAATGTTCCACTCCGTCCCACCCCACCACATTTCATTCCATTAATAATCGTTTCTTTTCATTTTATCACATACTCTCAAACATACCCTTAATTTTAAGCTACGTCATATTTGTTATTTACTTTGTGGATTGTGTATCCATATCCACTCCTTATGGTCTAGGAGCCACACTGGATTAATGGTTTACCCACATAAGCTATGTGCTCTTGACAAATATCTCATGCTATGTGGATTCCTTTTAAAAAAACTTTTTTTTATAAAAATTTTTTAAAAAATATTTTTTTTCTTCTCAAACTTTCCATTTTTGAAAAGAAATTCTTATCCTAAATTGTTAGACAAGTTGATCTCAAAATTTCTATTACAAAGTTTATTTTGTTATTATAATAAATTTGAAAACATGTTTCACACACCTGATAATTATATTATTTCTACATTTTATATTGTAAATATTGTATAGATAAATATTTATCCATGTTGATGTTTATGTATTAGAAATGTTTTTGATAATTTAAATTATTGAGTTATGATATTCTTAAGGATGAGTCGAAACATTATTCAATTATTTATAAATTGAATACTGGAAATATTTAATCCCTTGATTTACATTATAAAATGGACCCTTTATTTGTTGGATATTTGTCTTTATTAGTATGATAAATTTAAATTATTGTCTTGTGATATTCGATAATTCTTCCAAATAATAAGCAAGATATCCATCTCTTTGATCTATCATTTTATTTTTTTTTTGAGATAATTAAGAATTTTTTTGATATAAGAGAAAATGAAAATCAGAAAACTTTTGCTGAGTAATAAGATTTATCGTTGATCAAATTAATTAATACAATATCTTAGCAGTAATCTCATCTTATATCTTATAAAGCCGTGTACTTTTTCACGTTGCACTGTTCATATACAGTGTTTTCCATCAAATGGTCCTGTGTGATGTAGTTCATGTACAGTGTTTTTCCCTAAATATATTTTTTTCGTGGGTCTCGTCATTTTTTTTGGTCTATTATTATTATCTCGCAATATTTAAGCCCATCGGTTTGTCACTATCACATTATTCACCACCAGTGTTTTTCCATTAATAACCCTAGTGATGAGAGAAAATAACATGGGTCCCATTGTTTTGTTGTCTTTTTTCACCTTCTAGATCCTTCCTTCCCTCCGAAGAGATCATCGCCCTCTCACCTTGCTGTCCCCACTGCCAAGCTTGTCCTTCATCATCATCGCACGCTCTCTCTGTCTTCACTCCCACCGATCGAGCTTCCTCCTTCATAGCCTCATAGTGTCTTCCTCATCTTCCCTTCTCTGGAGAGAGGCATCTTCTATCGTCGCTATTTAGGTATAACTTTCTCTGCAATTATGTTATCTTCTCCGTGATCTTTCTTCAATTTACTGATGTATTATATGAGTTGAGAAATCTTGCTATGAAATCAGATGCCTTGCAATCCTTGGCTAATTTTTGACGACTACTGCTATTTTTTTTCATTGCCTGGTCAGATATTTTTGCTCTCTCTGTTGTTCTATGTGCGCAGGCAGTTTTGCATCTTCCCTTTTTCTGAATTGAATGTTTGGTAACTCTGTGTTTTTTTTTAATTTTTTGCGACCCTAAATAGCGAGTGGTCTATTTTATAACAGAAAGAATTGTCTAGCAGTTTATACTATAAGGGACACTTAGCAGGTTTTAGGAATGGATGGATACTTTGCCTGTTAAGGGAACAACATAAAACAAGCAATTCATATAGCATTACTTTTTCTAAGATACTGGAAACCCAAATCTAATGATTAATATTGTCACTAAATATTGAATAAGTAGAGATTATCTGCAGTTGGCGGAGAATTTCACTACAAATCAGTCCCTCTCAGGGAAAATATTGCTTTATGGCTATGTGCTGTGGGAAGTAGTTGAAGCATTTTCTATAGGTTCCAAATTCACTATGGGGCATCATTTCTAACAAAGATGAGTTGCTGCTGTTTGGGTATTATTCCTTGTGAAAATTCTTTAATTCTGAGGCATTTTTCATCATTCGGTATTGGTGGTTCTGCCACAACAAATTGGAATCCAATACATATTGATATTATTAAAAAGTGTGTGTGTGTGTGTGCAGGCTATTGTGGTGAGTACATGCCTAAAGGTGGTAAACGGTGAATATGCGAAATGAATTGTGCCGGGGGATGAAAACCTTGATGGATACATGACTTAACAGTATTTAAAAGAAAAGAAAAAAAAAAGAGTGAGGATGTTTCATTTAAACCAAATGTCATAAATTATGTGCATTGCTTTTTTATATTTTGATTCTTTTGCATTCCCATCAGCCGTGGAATAAATTCTTGTGTTTATTACAATGCGTAGTAACGTAGGCTTTAAGAATATTTAAAGCCTATGTTACTACGCATTGTAATAAACACAAGAATTTATTCTATATTTAAAGCCTATGTTACTACGCATTGTAGAACTTACAAGAAAATAAATTCGATGTGCACAAGAAAACTTACAAGGTGACCCAAAATTGTAGAACTTACTATCAACTCACATTCAAATAAAAAACTTGATCTAGAGTTAGTTTTAACATTTTTGAGCCCACATATGAGGCTTGACGTTAGCTTCTGAAATAGACATGTATTATTTTTAAAACCAATTGAGCCTAAGAATTATATGCTTGAGTTCCTCACATTGTCTGTGCCCTTTCTTTAGAATAGGAATGTCCTTTTTTAAGAAATGCATAGGATACTAAACATTTATTTTCCTCTTTAATGAATTTTCTCTTGAAGCATGTTGTCCTATCAAGTTCTAGATTTTAAATAATAGCGGACACTTGAAGCTGTAGAATGGAATCGATTTTGGATATTGATTCCCCGAGTCTGATTGTATGTGTTTTCCACTCCAGCCTATTTTGGATTCTTGATTTGTATCCGACAAGTGCTATATGTGATTATCATTGCACTGGCCTAATATAGAATAGAATAAGTTTCTAACATATTTAGCATTGTTTTCGGTACTATATAGGTTATCTATGGGCGGGTTATCGCTGTGATACCAACTGTATCTTTGTATCTATGTAGATTCAGTATATTGAATTTGTGCAAGTGTGTTGCTAACTTCTTGATTTGGTTCACATTATATTTGTCATTGGATATTTCTTCTGGGAAGTTAATCTTCCTAATTCCTTAGATTTTGAGAATTTTTACTTGGCAATGCATTGGCTTTCAAAGGAACTGTTTGTGCTAATATAGGACCGTTGATAAGAAAAACATTTGTTGACAACTTAGTTTTGTTTTTTCATGTAGTTTCAGCAAAATTGATGTCTTCTATTTTTCATAATTTTTGTAGATTCATGATGAGCACTTGAGCTTCAAGAAATTGGAGAATGCATGTATAATAGATATGAAAAAGTATAATGACATTTGAGGAATTAACCCACTGAACTAATAGAAGGACGAAACTGGGAAAGTATGAAAGAAGTATTAGCCATGATGGATGAAACTAATCAAGTTTGGTGCTGGAGTGGATTTGGAAGGTGTAGAAACAAGTGGTCAATTTGTAGGTTATAGTTAAGCATGCTTGCAAACGACATGTTAAGCTATCCTTTGTTGTCCATGAAGTTTTTATTTCTTTTTATGTGAGTTATGAATATGTCATTCTTTTATATTCTGTTCTTCTCGGCCAAACCATGCAAGTATCTTTTGTCATAATGTTTTATCAGAAAACATAAATATAATCTATAGCTGTTACAATGTTATAGGATACCTGAAGGATTGCTACCTCATGCATAGCATGAGTAAAATTTAAATTCTACAATTGGATCATACAGAATTCATGATTAAGCCATTCAAGCAACTTGAAAAAAAATTTTACCATCTAAATTTAGAAAATATCGTAGTGCTTCAAGTTCACTTCCTTAAACTATTTGTATGTAGGTCAAAAAAATTATTAAATATATTCAAGAATGAATCTCATGAAATAAATCTACCCTTACATTATTTCTTAGCTTCTTCTATTATAGTAAATTGATCTTTTTTTCAAAAAATTCTTACCTAGTAAAATCACTTAGTTTTCCTTTAAATAGACAATAAATTAACATTTAAAAAAATGGCACTCCTCATATGTGATGAAATATTTTCTGTCACTTTAATTATATACAATCATCTTTTATTAGATCGTAACTTTTTTCTAAACCTAGTTTTCTTTGATAATGATCTATTACCAGGAGGGCATAGCCTGCATTTGCTATTATGGGAGGCAATTCCCCTGGGTAAAAAGTGAAATTTAGTATAATATGTCTCTAAAATTCAATGCCCCTTATAAAAATTTCATTTGTTTCTATTAAGAATTTTATTAGGGGGCGAATGACATTAAATGATGAAAAGATTAAATTAAACTAAAATAAGAATAAAAATATATGAAAATTCAAAATCAGGACAAGTAAATTTCTAATTACAAGATCTTGTCTCACTAAATCATATTTGAGCTATCTAACTAAGTGATATCTTTGTCTATCATAAAGAACCTGCAGCTATTAAAATTTCAAAGAGTTTATATTAAAAAATGACAATTTTTTACTTACACCTTTCAGTATCTCTAAAAATTAAAATTTAAATATACAAAATATAACAATTTGTGTAAGTACAATTACATGAAAAATAGGATCATGAAAAAAAATTAATAAGATCTCAACCAAGAAAAAAGAAAACGTTATATGGAGCCATTACCCTCCACTTTAATCTATTTTAATTATTATCATGACACATTAAACACAAAGGAACACAAAAAGATAATGAAATGAGTATCTAAATGCTAAATACCTTGATGATGATGACTCAAAAGAACAAAGACTAAAGTATATAATTCAAAAAACAAAGAGCTACAATTCTAAAATTTCATGTGATCTTTTAGTGGAGAGTATAGAAAATCATTTTGGTAAATCAGAATCTAATATAAATCTAAGGTTCATGGGGTGTGTGTGTGTCATTGTAGCAAACATTGATTACATCATATCTCCCCTTAAAAATAGTTTTTCCTTTTATATTCTTTTGTTTAAAATACCTTAAAATTCTAAATAAAAAAATTTTTTTTACCATAAAATGTCAAAAAGAGAATTATCCATGATATTGCCCGTGCGACGCACAGGTACCTTCTGCTAGTTTATATGTATTTTTTTATTTTAGTATTTTATTAATTTGAAATTAGACATGTCAAATATTATATATATATATATATATTAAAAATTATTTGCTAATAAATCAATAAATTAAATTAAAAAAATTGCATCCTTGACCTTACATACCTAAAAAGCTTTATTCTTTCAGATTAAAATAAAAGAACTTCAATGTGTTGGTAATATTAACAATAAAAATTTATTATAAAATAAATAATATATAAAAATTTTACACGACTTGATTTAATTAAAAACTAACATCTTAAACATACAATATGCTGACTTAAATCCAAAACAATAATATGTCGATGTCATTGACATCAAATCAGAACCATAAACTGTTTTGACTTCGATATATATTATTATTATATATTGTAATTAAATTGTTATTATTATTTTGATACGTCAAATCAGACTGTTTTGTTTTGATTTCAAAAACTGTAATTGATTATATATTATTTATTTAAAACCCAATAAAAGATCATGATCAGACTCTTTGCAACTTTGCATGATATTAACATTAATATGAAACTTGAACGATTAATTTACAAAAAAATTGGAATTAAAGATTAAGATTTAATATTTTATAAAAATTATTATAATAAAACATAAAAATAAAAAAATAGATTTAAATATTGTTAAAATCTGATCTCTCATCAGTGTAAGCTAATTTACAAACTATAATTAAATTGAATAAATAAATTTGATTAAATTTTAACCGTTAAATAAATAGATCCTTTGATTATTGATATCTATCAATATCAATATTTGAATTCAAACATTAAATCAGGGTAAGGTCCAGAGATATCATTTAGAACACATTTTTAAGTAGACTCGAAAAACTGCTTCTGTAATTCTGACTCTGAGCACACAAGCAAAAGAGAGAGCATCGATCCATGGACCTGCTACAGCACCAGCTAAAGCTAATTCTTCGATTCAGATCAGCGTTCTTCGTTCATGACCCCCTCGGAGAAATCAACCTTTACAAGGTCCAATTCTCCGACGTCGTCTTTTGCAGCTGTAAGCGGACATCATTCTCTCGCCTTAACGGCGACCCATGGTACTATTGCCAGCACATTATCTTCATCTTTTATTGTGTCTTCAGGATCCCCCTAGCTGCTTCAGCAGGACTTTGGGCCCTACCATGCTCCGCTGGATTCTGAACCTGCCGATGTCGCCGGAGGCTTTTGCCAGCAAGGAAATCTGCGACATGTTCATGGACAGGATCTTTAGTAATTTTGGAAGAAAGAACGATGATGCTGCAAAGGTGGTAGTGGAGGATGATGTTGCAGAGGTGGTAGTGGTTGATGATGTTGCAGAGGTGGTAGTGGACGATGGTACTGGGGCTAGTGATGACAATAATGGATGTCCGATTTGTTTGGAGGAGATGATGAAGACGGGAAAGGAAGTGAAACTTGTGGCCTGCGAGACGTGTCAGAGTGTGGTTCATGAACGGTGCTTCGTCGAGTGGAAGAAAACCAAAGAGAACAAGGCATCACTTACGTGTGTCATTTGTAGAGCTCCATGGAAGAGCAATCAAAATCTCGATGGTTCTGTTATTGACTCTGCAAATGTTTGATCATTTCATGACTCCTTTACCTCACTTCGATACAATAATGCTGATTTAATTATTTGTAGCGGCTTCTAATATATTGAAATCAATTAATTTTTTTTCAGCCTAGTATTTATACTAATACAAATATCAATTTGATGGGTTTCATGTTTAAATTCGAATTTGAAAATTTTCATATTCAAGATTTAATTTCAAATCATTGTAGAAACCTATCCAACCATTTTAATTGATTCAATTCCTGAACTAGCCACGTCTTTTTTTTTAAAAAAAAAAAAGTAGGAGACAATTACCCATAATATCTATTCACCTATTTATATTTATACTCCTTTCACATAGTAAGGAAACACATGTGGCCACCACAATTTTTCCCACATTTTGGAAATTGTTGTTGGTGTTCCTCACCAGTCAGGTAATTTAATTTGTCAAAAGATTTTTCAAATGTTCTTAAGCACTAACACACACAATACAATATTTTAGATGTTGTAGAAAAAAGTGTACGGGACTGTATATATTAGTGCAATTCACTTCAGATATAACACAGGTGGTAGCTCCAGATAATTTTATGGCTGCCAAATATGGAGATCCATTATTTGTATAAGAAGCTTTTGGTTTGTGAGATTTGTGAGAATGTTGTTCAGCTATACTTTTGTGAAAATCATATGTATTCAGTTTTATATGATTTAATGGTTTATACTTTATAGCTCAGTTCATATATGGCCAATTTTTTTTTTTGAATAAAATTTTGGGCCATCGCTTATAACCATGCATATTATACAAGAATTACTGTTTTTACATATACACTCATGTAATATTTAATATACTTGTTTTTAATTAAATTAAAGTTAATTAACCCGAGCGTGTTGTGCGGAAGAAGAGATTGTCAAATTATTCATCTCAAGTGAATATTTCAATTTTGTTTGGAGATAACAGAATTTGGTTAATGAATACGGTAAAGGAACTTCATAAAAGCTTAAGAAACACAATTTTAATAGACTGTGAGATAAGATAGAAAATATTTATAATTTGATAAAAAAAGCTTCTTTTGGTTAGGAATACAGATAGAAGACTTTATAAAAATTGCAAGGTGATCCTCGAAGATGCTGTAACGACACAACATAGAGTCCTAGTCCTTGATGTGTGTATTATGAGTAAAATTCAAAAGCGTCGACAAGTAGTAGCACCAAGGATTAGGTGGTGGCAATTAAAAGATGAGAAGCAAGATATTTTTAAGCGAAATCTTTGGACAAAGGAATTTGAAAATCTCAGGGAAGTGCTAACATCATGTGGGAGGATATAGCTAAAAAGATACGGGAGGTTGCAAAAGTAGTTTTGGGAGAATCAAAAGGTTCTGGTCCCAAAGATAAGGAGTCTTGGTGGTGGAATAATAGTGTACAGGACAAAATCAAGTATAAAAAGAACTGTTTTAAAGCCATACATTTGTGTAACAATGAGGAAAATTGGGAGAAGTATCATATGGCTAAGAAGGAAACTAAGAGAGCTGTAAGTGAAGCTCGTTCTAAAGCTTTTGAAGAATTTTATAAGAGTCTTGAGACGAAAGAAGGAGAACGAAACATTTATAAGATTGCCAAGAGTAGGGAAAGAAAATTAGGGGATCTAGAACAGGTAAGGTGTATTAAGGATGAAGAGGGAAGAATTTTAGTTACAGATGATGAAATTAAAAACAGATGGGAGACTTACTTTTCCAAACTTTTCAATGATGGAGAGGGTTCATCTAGTAACTTGGAGGATTTAGTAACTGGTGAAGGAGAACAAAATTTGTCATTTTATCGAATAATACGTGATAAGGAGGTAAAGGAAGCTCTTAAGAAAATGGCAAATGGTAAAGCCAATAGACCTGATTGTATATCTATCGAAGTGTGAAAATGTTTAGGTGAAGAAGGGGTGAGATGGTTAACTAAGTTATTTAATGTGATCTTACGGTCCAAGAAAATGCCTGATGAGTGGAGGAGAAGTACATTAATTCTTATTTATAAAAATAAAGGAGATATTCAAAATTGTACTAACTATAGAGGGATTAAACTCATGAGCCACACAATGAAATTGTGGGAGAAAGTAATTGAACACAGGTTGAGATTGGAGACAAGTATTTTTGAGAATTAGTTTGGTTTTATGCCAGGTAGATCAACTACAGAAGCGATTTATCTACTAAGGGGACTAATGGAAAAGTATCGTTGTAAAAATAAAGATTTACACATGGTTTTTATTGATTTGGAAAAAGCTTATGACCGTATACCAAAAGAAGTGCTTTGGAAAGCGTTGGAAAAAAAGGGAGTACGGATTGCTTATATTAAAGCCATACAAGATATGTATGAGGGGGTAAAAACTAGTATAAGAACGCCTAGTGGTCAAACAAAGCATTTTTCTATAAAGATTGGACTATATCAGGGATCATCTCTGAGTCCTTATCTGTTCAACTTGATCTTAAATGTTTTGACGGAACATATTCAAGGGAAAATTCCCAAATGTATGCTCTTCGCAGATGATATTGTTCTTATAGCAGAGACAAGAGAAGAGATTAATTGCAAACTTGAGTTATGAAGGAGGACATTGGAGTCGAAAGGTTTTCGTTTGAGTAGGAGTAAGACGGAATATTTATATTGTAAATTTGGTAAGAGACTATTCGACAATAATTTGGAAGTAAAATTGGGAGATCAAATTATACCTCAAGTGGAAAAGTTTAAATATTTGGGAGCCATTATTCAAAATGATGGCTAAATCAGTGGAGATATTTCACATAGAATTCAAGCTGGGTGGTTTAATTGGAGAAAAGCTAAAGGAGTTATTTGCGACCGTAAGGTGCCTAATAAACTTAAAGGAAAGTTTTATCGCACTGCTATCAGACCGGCAATGTTATATAATAGTGAATGCTGGGCTCTAACGGGACAGCAAGAGTACAAAGTTGGAGTAGCAGAGATGAGAATGTTACGATGGATGTGCGGACATACACGTAAAAATAAAATTCGAAATGAGCACGTATGCGAAAAAGTGAGGGTAGCACCTATTGAGGAAAAAATGGTAGAAAATCGGTTGAGATGGTTTGGGCATGTACAAAGAAGACCAAGGGAGGCACCAGTGAGAAGAGTGGAACATATAACTTTGAGTCCGATTAAGAGGGGTAGAGGAAGGCCTAAGAGAACACTCTTGAAAGTTGTTGAACGCGATCTCTTAATTAATAATATTTTTAAAAGCTTGATAAATGATAGAGCACAATGGCGTCTTGCAATCCATGTAGCCAACCCCACCTAGTGGGATAAATGCTTGTTGTTGTTGTTGATAAAAAAAGCTATAGATACACTCATATTCAAATTTGTTTAAATACGATATTTTTAATACGGTTCATCATCATAGCAAAAGAAATTCCTTCTTTTCAAATAGAGAAAAAATAAAAAAAATATAAATAATAATATTAAGGGTAATAATAAAGATCAGGTTGAAAAGTTCAACAATAAAACAAAAAAAAAAAGGATCAAAATACTTTTCAATATGTTTATTTGTCCTGGAAAGTCATGCTAGCAGTTTAAGAATTTGATAAATTACTTGTAATTGATGATTCGCCTCAAGCGTTTTGAGTTTTGATAAATCACGTGTAATTTACAAAGAGTTTCAATATTATTAACAAAGGTAAATCATGGAATTAAAAAGATGAGATCTAATATAAGTCATGATTTGATAGAACAAGGTATCTTAACACTATAAAATTACACACACACACACACATTCTTTCTTTAAATATTAGAACTGAGTAAAATATCTCGTCGTCAAGACTCCTCTTAACATTTGACATGAGTGTGAAAGAAGTAAGTTAAAGGGAAAAATAAATTATAATTCACAATAATTTTTTAAATTAAAATATCCTCATCAGGTACGTCATCTCATTTAAAATTGAGATTTCATTTTATTAGACAGTAATATTGTTGTGTATCATATTGCAAGTAAATATGTTTATATAATTTCCTGATGTAATTTTCTCATTATATTTTTTTAACTAAGATTCCATGTATTTCAATTATACATTTATTATTTTAGCGTACTCCTTTATCATATTATTTACATTTGGATAGGTTGTACACTAATATTTTCTAGTCCATTAACTTGTGAACCGATGTAAATAAGTACTATAGAGGCTTATATTATATCAGAATTTCATATTGTATATCCAAATTATCAATACATTATCGGGGTATATTTGATATCTAAACTTGCACATATCAATCCACTTACTTTATATATTATAAGGAAAATAATCACCACCAATTGTTACAGGTATCATTATAAAACTTGTGACAATTAACACTCTTAGATTAATAATAATTGGTTATTCATTTTTTAGAATTATCTTTGAATTTTAATTTGTTTTATTTTATTCAGTTGAATAAAAATATCAATTTAATATCAATTTAAACTAACACGTTTGAAATTATATATGGGCGTCACTTTTTGGCTCCAAGCTCGTGAGCATGGCTCTGCTTGATAGGGGTGCTAGAGATTAAGTTCTTGTTTAGTTTTGTTCTATTTTTTGTTTTTAAAAATTATTCTGTAAACTAATTTTAAAGATTAATTTTTAAAATAAAATAAAATAAAATAAAAATATGTTTGGTTATATTAATTTGAAAATAGTTTTAGGTGACATTTGGATTCATGGATTTGAATTTTAGATTTGAAATGCAAAATCTCATATTTAAAGTCCATTTATTAAAATATTTTGTTTGGGTAATTTAAAATATTTCAATGAAAAAAGATAAATGAGTTGAGATTCGAAATGAAAATAAAAAATTAAAAAGAACAAATTTCTCTATATTTTTCAATTAACAAGAGACGATCAAAATGAAATACGAGAAAAGATACAAGAGTCAGAGATATTAATAATTAAAAAATTAAGAGAATAAAATATTTAAAATGACTAAAATTTTAAATGACTAGAGTATATAATGAATTTAAATTTGAATTCATAAATTTTTATGTAGCCAAACAAGAGATTTGGACTAAATTCAAATGAAAATTGAAATTTTCATTAATCCAAATGTACTACTAGAGTTAGGAAATGAAGGATGGTGATCCCTGGTGATTAATGATTATGGCCTATTACAGTGATCAGCCATAATTGGAGATAATTTACAATAATTAAATATAGCATGCTTTAAAAAAAATAAAAAGAAAACAACATCATAACTCTAACAATGTTTCCATTTCTCGTTTTAAAAAAAAAACAGTTTTAAAAATATTTCAATTCAAATTTTATTTTTGTTTAAAAATAGAAAATAATTTTTAAAATCAAATAGCTCCTAATAGATCTAACGTATCCTTCACTTTTTTTAAATAATGTATGTACTATGTGCTGTGGGGTAAAACATTTGAAATCATTTTACAAGCAAATATTGATCCATTTTAAAAGAACGTGGAAAGTATGAGAAATCAGGTTGAATAAAACTAAACTGAAACTGAAAATTAAATCGAATCAAATCGAATCAAAGTGAATTTTTATTATTTGATTTGATTTATTTGAATTTTTGATTTGATTCAATTTTTTTGAAAAATATTTCAGTTGATCGGTTCAATTCGATTAATAAGATTTAAAATCAAACAGACTGAACCAATCGAGTTATGATGTATATATATAATTTATTAATTTATAAATTATATTTAGTTTATTAATTACTTTATTTTATTTTATTCTTTTTAATTTTATACTTAAATAAAAGTAAACATATAATTTGATAAGTTGAAACCCTAACTCTCATTACAATGAGCTACTACCACTTTATAAGCTCAATTTTATATACAAATCTTGTCTATTTTAGTAAAAAAACAAAATTAACCCAAGTCCAAGCAACTCAATATAGAGTTCAAAATCAAATTAACTGATTGAACCAAATTATTAATTTTAATTTGGTCTTTATTCGATTCGATTACCTTATTTAATTCGGTTTGGTTCATACTTTTTGTATTGTTTGATCGATCCTTTTTACACATTTTGGTATTGAATCGAATTAAACCAACTGAGACCCTACCCCCTCAAAATAGACACGTTTTTATCCTAAAATTATTATTAAAATTGTTTTAAAAAATTTAACTACATAAGAATAGGCATAAGAGTCGTTTTAAGAAATGAACCGGATGGTTAGAACATCAATTGAAACTGCTGGCAGCTCAACTTAGATTAAAAAAAAAACTACATTTTTTTAATTGACTCAGTTTACAAGTTTAGTCATTATTGAATTAGAAACTAAAATGATTATAAAAGAACTGAACTAATCTAAGCATAATATAAAAAATGTAAAAAAAATATAATATTCACACCGTTAAAAAGTCTTATCGCCCAGACTAATTTTTTGTTTAAAAAGTTGTGATTTAAATCCTCCATTGATGGGGGTCCGGCAAGCATGACTTGGGAAAAAAAATTATATATAGGTTTTATAAAGTAAATTTATTTATAAAAAGTCTTATAAAATTTAGAAATCACCGCCAATCTTTTAGGATTTAAATGTAATTTAAAATTAGACAGTAAAGACAATGATGTCTCTATTAAATATACATTACATCAATCAAATAATTAATTTACTACTTCATTAATAATTTATAATTATAATTACTTCTTACAAATTGTAATTTCACATTTTCAATTGTTAAACAATCATATGTTACTAACAAAATTTAACATTAATTATTTATAACTACTTTATCAATAATTTATTACTATAATTTTAGTTTTTTATGATTATAACTTCACATATTCAATAGTTAAACTGATCAGTTTAATTATTGAATATATAAAATTACAATTATAAAAAGTTAAAGTTAAAGTTATAAATTATTAACTGATATAATATTTAATCGAAACATTAATATCTTTTTATCCTAAATTCAAATTATACTCAGGTCTTAAGAAATTTAATTATAATTTTTAAATTTTATGAGACTTATTTATAAATAAATTTATGGAGGAATGGCATTAAAGGCCCTAAAAACAGAGTTTATTATGCTTAGGGCCTAAATCAATTTGAAATTGCTTTGTAAGCCTTAGGGCTTCGATTGCAATATTTTTCAGAGCAAAAATACTATTTTGCCTTTTATTTAATTTGAACCAGAAATGGTGGACGAATTTGAACCAGAAATGGTGGACGATCCTCAAAGAAATAAAACAAATGAAGCACAATTCACTGTTTTTCTTATCTTCTTTCTCATTTCACTAGTCATTGCTTTGTCGTGGTTGATCATTGCCAACGTAGATGAGTGTAGAAGTCGTAGGTATTGATAGACGAAGCACAGTTCATGATTTTTCTCTCTTTCCTTACACATTGATAGTCATTGCTGATCTTCTTTGTCTTCCTTATCTGAGCGACATCATCTGTTTCTTGGAGCTTCTATTATTATTGTTTAGAGGTAAGGATCTTTAATTTTATTTCTCTCTCATTGATTCGGTGTATGTGTATCTTTTAGTTGTTGAAGTTGTAATAGCTCTCTCATGTGAAGTACAGATGTTTAAGCTCGCAAGTTTACTTGTTTATCTTGTGATTCTACTGCTAATCTAATCAGAAAGTTGTTGAATCATTTTGGCCATGAAATTTTTAGAGTGAATTAGTTGTTGTACAGTAATGATAGTTAACTTGTTCATATTGAATTTTTACATGTGAACTGAATAAAATATGATTCAATATAAAGAAAATCTCCTATAAAAAATGTTGAAGTATTTGTTGTGCAAAAAAAAACTGTGAGCTGTTGTGCATTTTGATAAATTGAAATCCTATGACTTTTAGATGAGAATATATGAACCTTATGTTGTGCATAATAAATGTTGTGTTGTGCACCATTTGCCTAACTTAAGCATTTTATTAAGTTTAGACTACTAATAAAGTAGAATCGTATGAATTTTTAGTTGAAAATATATGAACCTTATGTTGTGCATAGTAGGTATTATTATACATTATTTGCCTACTTGTGCTTACTAATATAAGCTAAAGGTTGCTAAACCATTAAGTTGGCTGTGAAAATTTTAGAATGAATTAATTGTTGTACAATAGTGATGGTTAACTTATTCATATTGAATTTTGATATGTGAATTGAATAAAATATGACTCTCAATGTAAAGAAAATATGTTGTCAAAGATGTCGGAATATCTACTGTGCAAAAATGAACTTTGAGTTGTTTATGTTTAACTTTGAATTGTGTAAAATAAAAGTTGGGCTTCTATATGTGAATATTTATCTAGATTAATTTGTTCATTGCAAATTAAAATAAAAGAAGATTTATCATTGTTCAAGATGTGGGGAGGCTGGACACAATGACAAGATATGCAAGAATTCTAACCTAACATGAGAAGTAGTCACATTGTTCCTTTTTGATGTATATAGACAACTATAATTATATATATGAAAGCATTCTCAAGTAATATTTTTTAGATAATTAGGAATCACAGGTATTTTTTGTTTGTATGTAGATAAGCAACTGTTATATGTTTTGAATATAGTGGCTAGCTTTTTATACATATTAGACTTGAAATATCATGTTAAATTTTATGTGGGTACTTGTTTCAGTACTTAGGTCAGTACCAATATGAAATTCTACATATCTGATATAATTATCCTTCTTAATATTGAAAATGCATGGACTTTTTGTTAAGCATGCGTGGATATCGTCTTGTACATAGTGGATATTATGTCATGTATGGTCTACCTAATTTGTCATTTCTATTGAGCCTTGGCTTGTGAAATACTGGAAATGAATAGACTTTCTGTTGAGCATGAGTAGACATCATTTTGTACATAGTGGATGTTGTGTTGTGCATGGTTTGCCTAGCTAGTCATTTTGTTGAACCTAGGCTGATGATGAAATATTCGAAATGCATGAATTTTTTGTTGAGCATGTGTGCATATAGTTTGGTGCATAGTGGATGCTGTGTTGTGCATGGTCCGTCTAGTCATTTTTTTTAGAGCCTAGGCTAGTGAAATACTCAAAATGCACGGACTTTCTGTTGAGCATGTGTGAACATCATCTTGTACATAGTGAATGTTGTATTGTACATGGTCTGCCTAGTTATTTTATTGAGCCCAGACTAGTGAAATATTCAAAATGCCTGAATTTTTTGTTAAGCATGCGTGAACATAGTTTGGTGCATGGTGGATATTATATTGTATATGGTTTACCTAGTCATTTTTGTTAGAGTTTAGGCTAATGAAATACTCAAAAATGTATGGACTTTCTATTGAGCATGCATAGACATTGTCTTGTATATAATGGATGTTGTGTCGTGCATGATTTATTCTGTTGTTTCAAGAGTTCGCGCAAGTTTTAAATTTAAATCAAACAAAGGGCAAAATAGTATTTTTACTCTAAAAAAAATATTGCAATTGAGGCCTCGAGACCCGCAGAGCAATTTTAGATTAATTTAGGCTCTAAGTATAATAAACTTTATTTTTAAGGCCCTTGATGCCAATATCCTTAAATTTATTTTATGAATCTTATATGTAATTTTTTTAAAAAAGAAATAGAAGAAGAAGAAGCACGCAGAATGAATTGGGAACGAGGGAGCTGAGGAGTGTGTTATGAAAGAGGTGGGTCCCACTATTTTTTATTTTCTTTTCATCTTTTTTTTTTCATTTATTTATTTAAGACTGATAAATCTTTAAATCTTCTTCCATAATTTTTTAAGACTCTCATAAAATCCAATAGAGTTAACTTAATTTGTATCTTTACCTAAATATAAATTTGCATAATATTTAAATAATTATAATTTCTGAGGTAGGAAGATAATTTGCATATATTTATTTTATCTCATTTACACATATTATTTTTTTCTTAAAAATTATGACTTGGTATCATATTCTTAAAATTTAATCTATCTTGAGTAATTTTTTTCTCTCTTAAATAATTACATGATAAATTTCAATTACTATAAAATAGCCTCTTAAATTCAAATTAACATTAATAAATATTTGCTACGTATCTTCCATTAACTCAATGAATTAATTTCTGGTGTCATTTAAATTTTAAAATAAAAATTGAAATATTACACAATAAAAGCATGGTTTTACAATCTTCCAAATTATTTGAAAACATTACATTTACATGGGTTGAGTTGAAGAGGTCTTGCTTCGTCTGGTTGAGCTGGGCTTGACTGATCTTTTGCATCTATATTGCTGTTCTTTTTTTGGCTTTCTTTATTTTAGCTCTTTGCTGTGGTTCATTTTTGTTTGTTTTTTATTTTTTTGGCTGGTTATCTTGTCTTTTTTTACTTTCGTTGCTCTGCATTGTTTTGTTTGGTATCTTTACCTTTATTATTAATAGCAGTTTCCTTTGGAAAAAAAAAAACTGCTTTATTAAAAAGTAGAATCACCCTCATTGAAAATTTAGATGATATTTCTAACTTTCATTGTATGTATTACCAAAGGGTTTTAGTTAGGAGGACTTCCCCTTGGTAGATGGCATAAATTAAATCAAACTTTTATATCATATGTTTAAATTATCAATATATTATAGGGACATAGTATATATATATATATATATATATTTCATCTCTAAACTTGCACACATATCAATCAACTCACCCTATATAGTTATAAGAAAAATAATCATGGCCAATCGTTACAAGTGGCATGGTAAACTTGTGACAAGTAACCCTCTTAGATTAATTACAATTGGTCTATTCTTTTTTTTTTAACAATTATCTTTGAATTTTAATTTGTTTGATTTTATTCAATTCAATAAAAATATAAATTTAATATCAATTTAAACTAACAGGTTTGAAATAATATTTTTACGTCACTCTTTCGCTCCAAACTCATCAGTATATATGGCTCACCTTGATAGGTGTGTTAAAGATCTTCTTTAGTTTTATTTTTATTTTTTACGTTTAAAAATTATTCTGTAAATTAATTTAAAAAATTATTTTTCAAAACAAAAGAAAATAAATTTGTTTGATTATTTTAATTTGAGAATAATTTTAAAGTTAAAAAAGCTGGTGGTGATAGTCATTAGTGGTTAATAATTATTGCCTATAATAATGGATTAGTGGTCAGTCACGATTGAAGGTAATTTACAATTTAAAAATAAGAAAACGAAAATGAAAACAATTCGAAAATGTTCCATTTTTTATTTTAAAAATAAAATAGAATAATTTTAAAAATATTTAAATACAAAATAATAATCCAAATAATTTTTTATTTTAAAAAAACAGAAAACAATTTTGAAAACACAAATCAAATAAATCTTAAGAGATCCAAGGCGTTCTTGACTTTTTTTAATAAATGAATATAATTATTGAGGTCCCTTATCACAGCTTAATAGGAAAACAACCCTAGGTTGAGAAATATAGCTTGCAATAAAGTTTAAATTGTTTTTTTATTATATTGCAACAATTTTGTAAATTTTGCTTCTAATTTTAAATTGTCTTTCTTTTTCTAATTTTTTTCTAGTTTGCAGCAAGTTGGAATAAGCCGCGGCTATTATGAGCCACATAATAGTCATGACACAAGGAACACCATTTTCATGAACTAGTCATCTCTTGACCATGGTTTTGGAAGTTGATCTTCTGAATTTTATTATTATCATATATTATTTTTGTAATAATTCATAAATATTGATTAGTTTGACATATGTTGTCTTTTTGCACCTTTTGTCACAGTTTTTTCTGTTAGCTTTACTATATATATTATTTTGATGATTGACCCAACGAATATGAACCAAAGTAATGTTGCCTTTTTCACCTTTCTTCACAATAAAATGTGTGCATTGGGAGGTAAAACATGCATTCGAAATCTTTTTACAAGCAAATATTAGTTCATTTTAAAAGAATTTCGAAAGTATGAGACCCAACCCCCTCAAAATAGACCCAGCAAATTTTACCCAAGGATATCTTATACTTTATTATTAAAAATGTTTTAAAAAAATTTAAGTATATAATAAACAATAGTTGTTGTTTTAAAAAATGGACTAAACGGGCAGATTATTGATTGAAACCGTTAACAGTTCAATTTAAATATAAAAAACTATTTTTATGGTTATGTCTAATTGTAGTAGAGTTGAGTTGCCATTGAACTAGAAGAGATGATTTTTTTAAAAATTGAACAGGTCTAAACATAATATAAAAATGCTAGAAATTTTAAAAAATTTAAAAATTAGACTCTACTAAAATTTAACTTTCTTTTTAGGCTCACATATTTATAATATGATTTGAGATAATCTTTGTAAAAAAATGTTGACAAATATAAGTGAAAATGTATATACTTTCAAGCTTACTTATACCTAAATTAATAAAAATCTATATACATTTGATAAGTTATAAAATTATAACTTATAATATTGTAAATTTATGATCATATTATTTTATTAACAACTAGACATACGATGATTTTTTTTTACATCAAAGACATATTATAAATTTATTTCTTATGTTTATATATAATGTACATTTAATATTATTTTTAATTAATTATTATGTCACAGTTAGATTGTTGATTTAAAAAAAAATTAATCTTTTAATCCTTCAACTTTTAACTCACTTGTAACTCAGTCCCTCAATTATGACTCGCTGTGACTCAATTCCTCAACTATAACTCGCTGCGACTCAATCCCTCAACTTTTGATTCACCTATAACTTGGTCCTTATTTTTTAATTTTTTAAAAATTTTATCAAATAAGAGGGATAAAAAAATGCTCATATATTATTTTAAAATATCATCTTTTTGCTCATTAATATGAGATATAAGCTAATATAAAAACATTAACAAAAGTTAAGAGGTTAATTTGTAAGTGATTCAAAAGTTGAAGGATTAAGTTATAAGCGAGTCATAGTTGAGAGATTGAGTTACAGCGAGTTATAGTTGAGAGACTAAGTTATAACTGACTTAAAAGTTGGAGGACTAAAAGATTAATTTTTTCTTGATTTAATCATAAAATCAAAACTTGTAAACCTTTTAGTTTATCATTCAGTCTGATTTTTAAAGCATTCAACAAATCAATCACCTTGAATCAAAAGTGAGAAATTATTTATTATTTTGTCCGGTAGATGTGAAAGTTTATTTTTAAATCGTTGTATTTTTAGCCTAGAACGGTCATATATTTTAAATCTTAATTCATTAATTTAAAAACATAACATATTCACAACATTCAGACCTAGAGAACTTGAGACCAATGCAAATAATGAAACAAATCTTTGTTTGTTTGTGTCTTTTTGTTTTTCTGTTTTCCATAGCTAGGTTTTGTTTTTTACGGCAATACTGGAAGTTCCTTTTCACGTTGTCAAGCTAAACCGCTGTCACAGACTCAAGATATAAAACACAAAAACACATTGTTCTGCTCAAACTTCGCTATCCAAATTGATGGTTCCAGAACAACAAGAAATAGAAATAGGGAAACATAAGGGAAAACATTCACAAACTTGCAGGAAAAAAAAAAGAGAAAGAGAGAAACCCACTGTCAAAGGACAACAGCTGGAGAGAAGAGGAAAATGCCAGACGGCTAGAGAGAGTGTTTACAAAATTTGTCAATAACAACTTTTGGCTCATCAATTGATGTTTAGTCCATATATTTTGTTGAACCCATCCGTGCATATCCTTTCCTATAAAATATTTAGGTGGATCAAGACCATTTCAAGAGATCAAAATGTGAACAAATAAATCACCAATTAGAAAGTCTATTGGGTGGTCTATAGGTTTAACTTGGTTTGCTTTTTACTTGTCTTTTAGGTGATTGTTTCTTGTTATATTTTCTCGTGAATGAGATTTCATGTACTTATTCCAAAAAAAATGTGGACAAATAATTCATCAATGCCTCCTACAATTGTCCTACCACTTTATATACCAAACCATTTCATTTAGGCCCTTAGCTTTTGAATTCAATAATAATCTTTGGCCCATCAATTGACAACTCAACTCAGTCAATATATCTTGTCAAACCCATTCATGACATACCCTTCTCCATAAAATGGACCTTGTCCTTAAGGTTTGGTTGTAAAAATATTCCTTCGAACATAACCATAATTGCATTCTTACGTAAATAAAGACCATTCCAAAAGACAAAATGTGGACAAGTAGCTCCTCAATGCCTCCCACAATTGTCCTACCATTTCATATACCCAACTACTCCAATTAAACTCTAAACTCTTGAGTTCAATAATAATCTCTGGCTCATCAATTGACAATTCAACACAATCCATATAGTTTGTCAAACCCATCTGGGATAGCCACGTTTGAAATGTATGACTTCTTTTATTTGAAAATATGTGTGTATTAAAAAATAGACTGTGATAGACATAGGGATTGGGATGCCATGACCTCCCAACTTTTTAATTTTTTTTAGTAACATGTAAGTGTCATATATTTTTAACCCAAAATATATATATATATATATATACACACATATTTGTGTATATTTGATATTGATGGATTTAATTTTTTCTAATTGGTAAGCACACAATGATATTTGAAAAAAGAAGAAATTTTTTAGCTCTAATAAAATAGATACTTAATATAAGATCTACTTTTTTCCTTAATAAATATAAACTAATATCTAAAAATTTAACAACCATTTATCAAGGGCAAAAGTGAAAAAATTGCGTTTTGAGACAGATTGAATGAAGATAATTACTTCTTTTGTTCCTATTTATTTGTCCTAATGTGTTTTCATTTTACTTTTTAATACTTGTCCTGTTTCAAATTTCAAGATATAATAATTAATTGTTTTCAATAATATTCATATAAGAATATAAAATTTCATATCCCACTATTGAAAAAACAACATTTGGATTCATTTAACTATGTGAAAACTGATATTAAAATTACTCTGATTTCTTTTTCAAGTGAGATCAAATTTTTGGGAAGGTATTAATATGTGCTGTGGGTGCAGTTTAATACTATTGGCCATTAATTCTCCTGACATATTCACATCTTATTTTTAAATCATAAATCTCCCTTGCTTCAAAGGATGGTAACATTCTAAAAGTGCCTTTCGCAATGATGGCACTGTTATATTTTATATTTTTAAAATAATTTTTTGTTTTAAAAAAGTATAAAATAGCATGTTTGATCATTTACTTTTTGTAAAATATTCTTAAAAAAAGAATAATAATATTATGAACAACAACAGAAATCATAACATCCTTTTTTTTAAATTTTTTTTTGAATTAGGGAAAAGACGGGGAAGAATCAAAAACAAAATCAAATAGGCCGTAATTCGATACAGATTTGAAAGTGAGACATTAAAAAATTATACAGTAATTTTTGTGAGGTGATAAAATTTACTTTATTAAAAGAGTGAGAGAGAGATAATGACTAATTTTTTTAATATCAAGGATAACTTAGGATTTATAAAATACTAAGTATTTAAATTAATCCTAATTATTTTCTCTCTCCTCTCCTCTTAAAAAAAAACTCCCAATCAAAGGGGAGGGCTAGAAGAAAAGGTCTAGGTCAGCCTTTTTTATTTCATTTGATATGAATTTTTTATTTTTTTTATTAAAAAATTCATGTCAGCATTGATTTGATATGTAAACACAAAATTAATAGTGTTAATTATCATATCAGCATTATTAACAGTGGTTTGTACCACGTCAACATTCATATGAAAATGTAGGTACCAACATTGCAAATAGAGATAAGTGTAAGGACTTAAAAGATTGACAAAAGCATATAGACCTTTACTAAAATACAAACAAAATGTAAGGATCAAAAGTAATGTTTTTCTTTTTTAAGAGAAAATTACTCATTTAGATCCTATAGTTTTGATTCAGTTATAACATTCCTAAAGTTGCAATTTAATTTTGATATTTTTGACTCATTTGTAGCTTAGTTCCTAAATTTTGATTCAATGTAACTCAGTTCCTAGACTTTTAAAAATTTAAAATATTGATCCTTGCATTTTAAAAAATATAATTATAAAAATTAAAATTATTTTAAAATTTTAATCTTTATAATCTTTATAGAGATTAAAAAAATTAGTAATTTAAAATATTAATCTGTAAATTTCAAAATAATTTTAGTATTTATAATTTTATTTTTAAAATATAGGGACTAATATTTTAGCTGGTTAAAATTATAAGGATTGAGTTGTACTAAATCAAAGTTTAAAAATAAAGTTATAACTAAATTAAAATTATAAAAACTGAGATACACTAAGTTAAATTTTAGAAATTAAGTTACAATTAAATTAAAATTAGAGGATGAAATGATTATTTTTCCCTGTTTTCAATTATAATAAATGACAAAATAGAGATCAATTTGATGGAATATGGAATTATGATTAATTAGGATAATTTAGATTTATTTAAGAAATTAGGATTATTCATCAAGGATATTTGGATTTATTATTTATTTTATTTTTATCTTAAATATCAATATCTTTAAGATTAGATTTAGATTTGATATTTGAATTTAAATTTTTATTATTTTATTATTTTTAAAATTCTATAAATAGATTTAAATTTTTCATTTGTATTTAGTTTTTGAATATTATTAAATAAAATTTTTTTTAGAGTTTCAGTATTTTCCTTCCTTCTTTCTCTTCACTCTCTTCTCCTTTTCGCTTCTTGTTTAACATCACAATTGTTTCTAATAAATCAGAACAAACATAAATAGTTACTCGAGCTGAAAATTTGAGAATAAAGCATATTTTTATATATCATAATTATTCAAAATGATCAGGTAAAACTTTGATAACAAGGAAATGAAATTAGGAAAACAAGAGAAACAAATGAATGAAGAATCATTTCAAAGCAAAGTGGTGAAGTTCCTTGGAAGATTTGTTGGAGCCAAACCCTAAGTGAGTCATCCAAAGTGGCCGCCCCTCTCTCTTTGTTCATAGCAACTCAAATTCAAGACGCAAAATAACTGAGTTATAATAAGTTATAATTGAGAAGTTGAATTATGATCGAGTCAAAATTTAAATAATTAAAAGATAATTTTCTTTTTAATTTATCTTTTATTGTTAAATTTTAATATGATTTAATTAAATAAAAAACTTGCATAACTTAATACAATTTAATAAATATCAATAAAAAATAAAAAATTATATTAAAATTAGGGAAATTAATCCCCCAAATCCTCTTAGTTTTACCCAATTTTTAAGTAGAGCATTGTAATTTCCCCCTTTTTTATTGGGTCCTTATAATTTCTTATGTTATTGTAGTTAATCCTTATAATCAACATCTGCTAATTTCATAGTTAACTAGATTAACTCTCGTGCGTTGCAAGGATTATACATAAGATAATTGAGTGAAATATGTTAGATATCAATATTTAGAATATTTTAACAAAAATATTAATGTTCCTTTGTTAAATAAATACAAGAACATTACGACTCATTTTTAAAAAAATGATGCATAAATTGTGAATTATGTTCTTTTGTTAGTATTTATAATATATTATGTCGTGCTTAATCTAGAATTTCTTGATGAGAAAAATTGATTAAAAAATATATATTTGAAGTCGTCACCAAAATTTTGAAGGTAATTATGAAAACCTTTTTAACATGTGGTTTTCATATAGGGTAGGAGAGTCGATTGTATGTTGGAAAGGTATTAGGCATCTCACAACACATATTCATATGAATAACTACCTTAAGTTAACTATATAAATTTAAATGACCTTAAAAAATATTAATTATCCTTAAAAAATAAGGCAAAAAAGTAAGAAAATTAGAAGGGAAAAATTTTACTTACTTATAAGTTGAACTTGACCTAGGATGAAACCCTAACACCTACAGACCCTTTTGAGAGATCAAAACCTATGTAGTTTGGGATAAAAATGCATATTTCTTGGTTGAGAATTTGTTAAATAAAAATATTAATGATTAATTCTTTTATGAAAAAATTTTAACGTTGGTTAGTATTTTTATTTATGAAAATATTTTATTTCTTTATTTGCGACAAAATTTTGAGAAATAATTTTGGGCAAAATATTTTAATAAGATTTATGAAAGCTTCATACATTTACCTTTCAAATATAATTTATTTTATTTTATTTATTTTAGAAAAATCTTTTATTGTTAAATTCTTTGAAATATATACTCACGATAATTATTGCTATATAGGATAAGTTAATTGACTTATAAATCTATGAAAACTTTGAAAGTCTTACACAATTGATGATTTCAAAATTATGCACATGCGATAATTTATCGCTACATAGAATAAGTTAATTGACTTATTAGTTTGTGTGGACTCACAACAAACATGTTAGGTAAAATCCTAAGAGATAAAATGAAGAATTAATAAACAGATATTTGAGATTAAAATATTAAAATTTTTCATGAATATCTTTCAAATTTAATGATGCCGAGCTTATTCATACCATAATCTTAAAAAACAATCTTCTTTTTCAAGCCATTGTTGAGAGCTAAGGGTACTCGATGATGCAAACAAAAAAACTCCAAGTCTAAAGAATAAAAAATCTCACATCTTGTGATGTTATGTGTAAAACAAAAGACCAATGAAAGAATAAATTTTAACTCGTGTTTAAAGATGAGAGAATAAGTCAAGGAGACAATGTATATTCAATGAGCACATGAAATCAAACAAAAAATTTAATCCTAACCAACCGTAAATTATATAAAGGTAAAGGAATTAAATAAGATGGAAAAAAGAAGAGAGAGGAGCATTTAAATGAGAGAAAGTGAACTTACCTCTATACATCTAGGTCCATTTGAATCTCTATCATCTTCTCTCTCGTCGTTTTCTCAAGTCCCTAATTGTCTTCTTACTCTACCCTATACTTAAGGTTTTTCTAGAATCTCAATCATATTGTGATCTATATCATTATTTTTATATATTCTTTTGTTATTATTATTTGGAAATTAATTGTTATCTTAGCTATTATTTTATCCTGATTATTGTATTATTTTGAAATCTTCAAACTCAATATTAGATATTGGATTATATCATCTTGAAATCTTTAAATCACAATATTAGATTATATTCTGATTATTATATTATTTTGAGATATTTAAATATTTATAACTCATTATTAGATCGTGATCTAGTTTGATTATATTTGTATTGTTTTTTATTATTTTCATATCCAATACCTTTTAACTTTTTATTTATGTATTTTCTTGTTATAAAATGTTTTCCTATTTTCATTCACATTATTTTATTATAATGTTACTTTATTTATTAGGACCTGGATAAAATACGGTGTTCATATATTGAATATAATTATATTTATTATTTCGATTTCATGTTTATAACATACTACACATGTTAATCTCAAATGACATGTGTACTCTAAAAATATCAAGTCTTTGGTCATATTTAACATGCTAACTAGATGCATTCTCCATCTAGAAAGCTGAATATAATATATGGAAGGAACTATAGACTGTATGCATGAAAAAATTCATTTAACCTATCATGTTAAGAAAGACAAATAAATTATAGAGAGGAAAGTTAGAGATTTCTTGTACTTGTAGTTATTAACTATTAACTATTATAATAAAAGCTAATTCATTTGGGATTTAAAATGTTATTGTTATATAATTTGCATAATGAATATACAAATTCACTTTGGCTTAAATATTGTGTGTTGCACAAGTTTGATATAATAAAATTTTAAGAAGTAATATAGATGGCAATATTTACAAAATTTCAATTTAAGTAATAAAGTTGTCTTGTTAGACGCAATAAAGATCTAGTTAAATATATATATATATATATATATATATAATATGTGTGTATGTTATTGAGTAGCTTCTCAAATGTAACACAAAGCAAGAATACTATTATATAAATCACGTTACAAGTAAGGTCAAGAAGATCATTGGCGAAAGGAGGGGGGCCAGCAGGGACTGTGGCCCCTCAATTTTTTTAAAATTTCTTTTATATTATATAGGTGTTATATACTTTCAGCCTCCCTAAAACTTATGAAAACTTGCTAATATATATGTTTTTTAATCTTGGCCCTATTTATTCTTAAATCCTAGCTCTGCCCCTGAAGAAGATGAAGTAGAACTGTGACAATAAATTCTCCTACTTGATTTGTAGTCCTCCTCTCAGGTTCTTTGGCACTATTTCTATTATATACACTAGTATTATCAAATGTCAACAAATGTGTCATGTAAATTGTCTTGAATGTACAATATCAAAGGAGTGAAGTGAATCATAAAGACAAGTAACTCAATAATAAGAATTTCATTTGTAGAAGTTTAAGAAGCAAACCTTATATAAGAAAATTTAGCTTAACTATAATTAGATGTATTCTTTATGATGAAATTGCATATGAAACTTTCAAGAGGTTAAAAAATGAGATAAAGGGAATAACATGCCTTTAGGACATAGAGGTTAAAAAATAAGATAAATGCTGATCCTGGTAGAGTTCATCTCCTACAACTCTATAGAGTTATAGAACATGGAGGTAAAAAAAGAGATTATAAACATACTAATAGATCAATTGTAACACCCTATCCTACTATCTAGACACTTAACAAACAATTATCAAAAAATAAACGCCACACTCACTTTATTTAATTCAAAGCTTTTTTTTTTTGACATCATAAATTTAACATATAACTAAATTCTAGAAATCTTAATCTAAGCCAGTTCATGGTGGACTACCATTCAATAACTAAAAGCAAATAGATCAAAAGGAATATGGTCTAAAAATTACAAAAGGTCCTATAGTCATGGCGAAAAGTAAATATAATCTCGCATGTGCTGTGAGGAGTATGAGAGCTAAAGGCTCATTCCTCCGACACCTTCCCTTGATTCTTACTTAAGCTTTCTTCTGAAAAATGTTAAAGAAGGGGTAAGCACTAGCGTCTCAATAACCCAAAGTTTAACTATACATGCACAAACTATAACCACAAAATTATACAACCAATATAGAAGTGAGTTCATAAGAATCATTCAGTGATAACATAAAAATTTCATACGGTATAGCTCATAACATGTCATTATGCAGTACCGAAGTCCCCCTTATTACTCCATCCATCCTTATTCCACTGACTGGAACCATAGGCTTAAATATGGTCTGATCCACATGTTGGACTAACCAAGCTTCTCCAATGCTTAAGATATACCCGGCCAAAGGTACAGAGCCCAAGCCTAGACTATGGCTCCCCTCCTTGAAAAAACCCTAACCAGGAGGTGTCACAGTCCCACATTCCCCCTTTACAAACCCGGCCAGGTAAGTATTGAGGAACGGGGCTTTAAAAAAGGCCAACCACTGTGCGCACAGTAGAGGCGAACCACGTGGTCATCTAAAGCACATATACATCAACATCATCATCTTCTCATCAACCCATCCCTAATGCCTGCCGCACATACACAACATCCACATGGCATACAAGCATGCTTGAAAAGAATATAAATATCTCATTCGATCAACTAGATTTACAAGCATGCTTGAAAGAAATAAGCTACTTTTAAACAATATACAATTTCCATCAAACAAACATTATTAATATGCATTTACAAGCATGCTTGAAAAGAAATACCCCTAATAATATATAGCTAAGCTACAAACATGCTTGACAGCATTCAGTAACATATGAAATTCTCATAATTAAATTTACGATTATACGGATTTGTTATAAAATACAGAGTTTGCACACATATGAAAAAACCCCAAGTTACCTGTCCTTCTTGAGCTAACAAGTAGTCCCACGGCAAAAATCTAGGCAATTAAAAGCTCTTAGTGAGATTCTACAGAAATCACATAGACATAAAAAAATTCAGATATAATTTAAAGTTATTAAATATTACCCTAAAACCATTTTGAGGTGACTTTAAAATTATTCTAGGATCTTAAAGCTATCCTAAAGGATTTCAAAATTTTTTCCTTTTTTTTTCCCTTTCGAATTAGACTATTAAGTGTTAATCTAGATTTTTATTATCTAAAATAAATATAAGGCTATAAGATGCCTCTGGAATAGTATCACTTGAGTAAGTAAGTCATAAAGCAAGCTAATATTATTATATTATATATGTATATATAAGACGAAAGCCCTTGAAAAGCAAAGGACGTGAGAGAAAGAAGAACTAATATTATATATGTATATAATTTAAAGGCTAGAGTAAAGAAAAGTAGAAGGGAGGAATGACGTGATGGACTTTTCACATATTGTGTGTGTGAGCATATATTCCTTGTATATATGTATAAGGCACGGGAGGAGGAAATCGAAAGAGATGAGAGAAACGACAAAGGGGAATACCTGTGAGAGAGAGCCCTTGAAAAACAGTAGGCGGCCACATCTAGGAAAGAGTGAATGAAATTAAATAAATATAGAGGTAGAATTTTCACTAGATATATAAATTTAAGCTTATAATATATATTTTTTCCTTGTTATTATTATTATTATTATTTAAATACTTATATTTGTCAAGAAAATTTTCAGAAGATATGATATATTTCAAAATTTAACAAAATTATCTAAATATTATTATTTTAATTAATTTTTTTAAAAGTTAGTTTCAAACATTTGTTAAATTTAAATGCTTTAGTTATTAACATACATACATATATATATATATATATATATGTATATATATTTACTGTCTTACCATTTTAGGCCCAATACTTAATCCTAGGTCCATTTTAAGGTGCTTATGAATACTCTAAAACCCAATAAAATTTAGGGTGTTACATCAATCTCATATTTAAATACACTTACAAGCCAGTAGGGCAAGCAAAGCATTGTTGTGAGCAACTACAGGTTGCTATCATGTTGCAAACAAGGTCAAGAAGATGATACAGAAACATAACAATAAATTCTTCTTGTGCTTTCTAACTTGAGGTGTTAGAAACCATGAAAATTTATACCTTTCAAAAGACTTACTCGAAAAACTTAGTCTAGAAGACTAACTTCCAACATCTTAAGTATAAAACCAGCATCAATCCCTTAAATACATAGATGCTATTTAATCAAATTCAAAAGCATCATGCATGGAAAACTTAATATAGCTTGTTGTATGCAATAGAATATTAAAAATTCAACCATCATAGAGGAGTATAACACAAGTTATAACTCATCAGGCTTTGCTCCAGATAGCATAGGACTTTAAAGGTTCAACGTCACACAACTACATCAAGAATGAAGGGAAATGATGAGAACACAAATCTGTGACATGTGCATAGTGCATTAGTGCAAAGTTATCCTCCATTTTCTAACAAATGCACGTGCAGATATTTTGCTAAGCACACCAAACAAATAAACTAATCTTAATGTTAGGTTTTGTTCTTTAAGAAATTTCCCAGCACCTGTTATTGTACCATTAGTGCCTATCCCTAATATAAGTGCATCAATTATCCTTCCAATGCCTTTCCATATCTTAGGCCAGCGGTTTCATAATGAATCTGAAATGATATAAAATATTTTAAACAATGTTTGTCAAGCATCCATCACAACTATTAAGGAACAAATGCCTAGATATAGAGCAAGCCATCATTTAAGTAAATGATGAGAGGAGAAGAAAGAAAAACAAAAACAAAAACAAAAAATAAGATTTCATTGGCATTTATGTAGAAAATACAATTATGTAACACCATTTTCATACCTTTTAATATTTCATTAGTTCCCAATTTAATAGTGACCAAATAAAGTAAGACTAATTACAAGTATGACATTTCTTCATGTTTCCTATTTCTATAACAAAGTATAGATATGTAAGACATTAGATACATATCAAATGTCAAAGATTCAAGAATGTTTTGTACATAACAGCAGTAACTGTTGAAACATGCATCATTCACAGGAAATTTTGGTTTCAAAGCTGCTGAGGCAAATTGAAAAAGCCTGAAATGCTGAGATGGGGTATTGGCAATCCATTGCGAACAAATCCTTCCTTACTTTTCCAAATTGGAGGATGATCTTAATTAAAGCAACTGTCACTCATCCATTGAAGTTCAAATACCAACAACTATTACAAGAACTCATGTTACAGCATCATATACAAACAAATGTGAAGATGCAAAGATAATGTAGTCATTTAAGGAGGAATAATATTATAAACTACTTCAAGAAAATGATCAAATGCATTGCAATGTGAAGCTTCTAATATTCATATGTGAACACATCACTAAATCTAATGGTAATCAAGCCACCAGTTTAAACATAATATTTCTATCCATTGAAACTAATCTAAAAAATTATATTATAATGTGAAATGCGTTTGAGATGGAGCCCAATCCATAACCAAGAAAACAATATGTGAAAATAGCATTTAAATTATCTTGAAAGTGAGCACAATTTTGTTCAAAACTTGAAAGTATAGAAATTATAAGCATTATGTTTTATTACCCTTTTATTTCTCTCCCTCACTCTCTAGGTGAAAAAAAAATATAAGAAAAAAAAGAATTAAATTTAGGAATTGCATATCCTCAACTCAAAAGAAAACAAAAAAGAAAGAAAGAAACCAGTTTTTATCACTGAAGTGAAGCCCTCTAAACCCTGTAGATGTTTGTTGGCAGAGTTTCTCGAAAAAAAGAAAAATCATGGGACTAAAAGAAATTAAACAGTAGTAAGTGGCTGATGACACTATATGTACAAGTGTAATGCATGATGTACAATTATCAAAGAAGTAAACATGGTTTGATTCCACTTTTATAATGTATAATTTAACCATGAAATTCTTTTTCTCCCAAGAAAAAAACAAAGTGAAAATAAATCCATTCAGATATGCATAGAAGAGAAAGTTTATAATAATTGCAAAAACAAAAAAAATACACCTCTTTTGTTGCTCTTTCTTAGCTTGTCTAATTTACAAGCTATTTTAGTAGTAGTGAAACCAAATGTATCGAATTGTAAAGATGTCCCCAAAGAGGACCTTCCAATTCCTATAAATCATACAAAAGATGGAATAAATCAAAAGGAATGATAAAATAGATATTAACTTTTCAACCACCAATCAAATAGACACACTCCCAAGTTGATTGCATATGTTACATTCACATGTTAGGGGCCATTTGGTACATAGAATGAATTAGGATGGAAAACACGGTATAGAAAAAGTAACTTTTTAGCTAGTGAGATTCAAAATGAGAAAGATAAATAATTATAAAGTTAAATTCTATCTTGTATGAGCAATGAGAGTAACATTTTCTTGAGAAATAAAGATTAAATTCTATTTTGTATAACCAATGAGAGTAACATTCTCTAGAGAAATAAAGATTCATTACCCACAATTAATAAAGATTCAAATCTTTTTGAATCATATTGTCCCTAAAAAATTCTTAATTCATACCAAACTTGTTATACCGATCAAACATTGTCAAACACTTAATTTGAAATTTTAAAAATTGTTAGCAGTAAGTTTAGAAAAAAAATAGATAATTATTAATGGCAAACACATTCACAGTTAATGCTCCCTTGAATTTCTCAATTTCCATTTGAAATTTGAAATTGTGGGCGCCTGAATACATTTACACATGAATAAGTGGAACTGAAATGTTATAAGGTAGATGCATATTAAAATAGAATTGACCAATGAGGGAGAGGAATTAACATATGACCAAAGTAGAGTGATTAATGAAAATTACAATTTTACTTTCAAGTTACTATTCACCGACTCCTTATCAAAATTACAATGTAGATATTCCATTTTACTCCTATTCAAGCAAAAACTTTTTGACTCTAGTGTCCTCCTCTATAACTCAAGTTTATAATGAATCTCTTCTTTTGTTTCCGCAATAAGAACTATATCATTCACAAAAAGCATGTATTTAGGAATTTCTTCTTAAATATGCTCAATCAAAATATCTAAGATTACATCAAACAAATAAGGACTTAAAGATAATCTTTGATGTAGTTCAATTTTTATAGAAAAGTCTTTTGTTTCGCCATTAAACATTTTTATACTAATTTATTACCCCCTCATACATGTCTTGTATAGCTTGAATATAGGCAATCTGGACATCCCTCTTTTCCAATGCCTTCCAAAGTACTTCTCTTGGCACACGATCATAAGCTTTTTTTAAATCAATGAAAATCATATGTAAATCTTTACTTTTACATCGATACTTTTTCATTAATTTCTGTAGTAGATAAATCGCTTTTATAATCGTTCTATCTAGCATGAAGCCGAATTAATTCTTAGAAATATCAATTTTCAATTTCAACTTATGCTCAATCATTCTTGTCCATAATTTTATAGTAAAAGACAAGGTCTTATTAAGTTTCAAACGAACAAAATATGTCATAAATGGTTATAAATTGAAATCCAAAGTATATAAAAGACAAGGTCTTAAGGTCATGGCAAATGAAAAAAATATGACATTAGACATGCACAAGTCATGAGGTATAAAAGGAAGAGCCCAAAGACTCCTCTTCTAATGCCTTTTATTGTGATCCATCGAAACTCTCACTTGAAATGTGAAGAGGTAACAGTTAAAATTTAACATCTCATTAACACACATGATTATTCTAACCTATATCGGCAAATCCTTTTAAAACCAGTTTCACAATTAATATGTATAATTTTCTCAACTAAGTTCACAATCTCTTTCACAATGACAGGAGTACATTTTTCCAAACATAAGTATACAAATTTAAAGTAAACAAACTAAACAATCAACATTGATGCTTAGAGCCTGACCTTCACTATCCCTCGTTTTCCAACCTTTATTGTCGACTAAGGTGAATGGCTGACAATTAGTCTAATAGAGTCAGATTTAGATCATGAAAAAGTTGACCCAAGGAAGTATACCCTGTCAAAAGTATACAATCCAAGTGCGGACTATGACTCCCCTCCTTATACAAATAAACTAGGAGGTGTTCCAAACAAGTCTCACATTCCCATTACAATCCTAGCCAAAGAAAAGCATGTAGAATGGCCCTGCAAATACCACCTAATGTGCCCTTAGCGGTGGCTAGCCAAGTGATCAACAAAACATACAAATTTCAACAATACCCACCATCGCTACAATCCAACCTTACTTCCTACAAAGCAAAGTGAATACCCACTTCTCTATCCTTGAGATACTTGTTCCTCTTAAAGGCAGATGCTTCCTATCTTGCTCAGCTTTAGATCTGCGCATATGCTTTGTACAAGCTTTGAGATTTTCTTCCTCTTTATTGTCGTTTTCATATTTTTTTATGCTTTGTACAAGTCTTCACATTGCTTATGTTTTCACTACCAAGGACTTGTTTGGGTAACCTTTAAAAGTATGTCCAAACCACATTTAGGATGTGCTTTTATCAGATCTAACAAATAATTGAATTTCCTAAATATATTTTTGCTAAATGTAAATAAAAATTCAAACATACACTAAGTCTTTCATTGGGTTTTCTTTTCTTTTTTCTCTTTCGTTGCCACCCACCTAAGCAGCAACTAATGCCATCAACTCCAGAGTAATAGATTTTAGGGAAATACAATAATAGATAGTTATACTTTGATTACGATTTGTTTTTAATCCCTAAATTTTATTATTCTTAATTCCTCTAATTTGATCCATCTGCAATATTAATCATTATAATTTTAAAAAATACACATAAAGACTATGAGTTAGTGCTGAGAAAGTTAGTTTCATTACACGTATTTAACTTTATCAATGAGACATCTGATGAATGCATCCTGTTTTGTCTTTCGATGAATAAAACTTTTGGACAAATGCATTATTTGCCCTACCCACATTCGCATTCCTCTTTCACATTTTGTTTGAAGCCAGATATAAAAGAATTTAATTAGACCTGGTCAATTTATTTTCATATCGACATATCTTTGTTATGTCAGTAAAAAGGTTAATAGAGTTAAGTATATCATATGTGAGTGAAATTAACTCCATAAGTGTTACATCATGGTTTTTACGTGTATTTATTGAAGTTATGGAAGCTAACATTAGATATATATCAAATTAAAGGGAATTTTTTTAAAGGAAAATGATAATTAGGAATCTTGTAAAGACGTTAATGATAATTGAAGACCTCAAAATATTAAAATATTAGAAAAAGGTCATGATTTTTATTTGTAATTGCAATGTTTTTAATTGTTGAAATAACCAATAAAAGATCACTCATGAATAGGGAAAGTTAGTGGTGAATTTAAAAAAAGATCACTTATGAATATATGTAAAATTAATTGTAAATGAATAAATACATTTATAAATATATACAACATTTTTTTTGCCAGAATGAATATATACATCATTATTTGCAAATTTACGAAGAATTACTTGTAAATTTTTGAAAAATTACTTGTTAATATATAAAAAGTTAGCTGTAAATAATAAAAAATATGAGAGAGTCCCTAAATCATTTATTTACAATTAAAGAATATTTATATTCATTCACAATTGATGTTTTATACTCCCTCTATTCAAAAACATAAGGCATTTTTTGAAGAGTTGGATGTTCAAAAATATAAGACATTTTTAGTCTTTCAAGGTGTAATTATTGCTTTTTTTCAAAAGTGCCCCTATTGATAATGACTTTATATTTATTTTATGGTGTTTAATAAGAGTAAATATGAAAAGATAGATTTTGTTGAAAAGTAAGTAACTACTTTATTGGGAGTGAGATTTAGTTAAAAATATTTTATATTTTTGAATGAAGGGAGTATATTTATAAGTAACATTTCATAAATTCATAATTGACTATTCTTAAATCATGCATAATTTCATGAGACTATCTATTTATTCATAACTAAAGTTTTATAAATTCACTATTGATATTTTTAAAATTTACAAGTGAATATGCTCAAATTTATTAGTAACAATACATAAATTTATAAAATTATTTATTCATTCACAATTGATTTTTCATTGATTCATAAGTTACATTCTATTAGTTATTTTAATAATTATTTATTTTAATTATAAATAAAGACCATGGTCTTTCCTTGACATTTCAATATGCAAGGTTTTCATTATCATTAATATTTTTAGAAGATCCTTAATTGTCATTTTCTTTTTTTGTGTGAAAATTAAAGGAATTAGAATAATAAATAAACTTTTGCTTTTAAAAAAAGAATAACTAATAAATTATCAATAAGATTGGGTTTAGTGGAGAGATTAGCCTTTCACAACATGGCAAATTAAAATTAAAATTTAAAAAAACTAATTTTTTAATCCCTTATTTATAACTCAGTTTTTTAATTATGATTTATTGTGACTCAATTCTTCAACTATAATTTGTTGCAATTCAATCTCTCAAATTTTGACTTACTTATAACTTGGTCCTAATTTTTCAAATTTTTTTAAAAAATTATCCTTGTCAAATAATAGAGATAAAATAAATGCTCATATCTTACTCTAAAATATCATTTTCTTATTCTTTGATGTGGGATTTAAGCTAATATAAAAAAAAAGAACTAACAAAAGTTGAGAGATTGATTTATAAACGAGTCAAAAGTTTAAAAGTAGAGAAACTAAGTTACAATAAATCATAATTGAACTACAAGTGAGTTAAAAAATTAAATGATTAAAAAAGTAAATTTTTATTAATATTGGCATCACATTTCATGCCTAACCTTATTTTAAACAAAACTGCGATTTAATGAGAGCATTTATAAGTAAAAAAAAAAATAGAAACGAAAGAAAAAGGCAATAAAAAAAAAAGACTAATATCTTTTTTTTCATATGTACATATACAAATATTGTAAACGCATCGTAAGTTTCTTTTCTTCTGACCGGGAGTAATAAAATCAGACAAAATCACCGTTTGATTTCTCGCAGAAACCCCAAAGAAAGGAGCCATATGTATTCTCATGGAACCCGGTAGTAAGTGATAAACGAACCCACCGCAACGCGAAAATAGGTAGTGATTCCCCCATTGCTGACACAACTGAGACTGGGAAGATACGAGCGAAGAGCCAATATTACACACACACACAGTAGTTCTTCACACTCTCTCTCACACACATTTTCTCAGATCGGATCGACTCCATCCGAATTCATTCATACAATTTTCAACTCTTAGATCCACCCTCTTTCTTTATACACACACTTGAATTTGGGATTTAATTTTGCATAATTTGGCTCCCCGATTCGAATGGCGTGCATAAAAGGGGTAAATCGATCGGCATCCGTGGCTCTGGCACCGGAGGCACCGTACATGGCGGCCGGAACCATGGCGGGGGCAGTTGATATGTCCTTTAGCTCTTCTGCTAATCTCGAAATATTCAACCTTGATTTCCAGTCCGACGATCAGGAACTGCCCTTGGTCGGGGAGTGCACGAGCTCCGAGCGGTTCAATCGTCTGTCCTGGGGAAAGAGTAGTTCTGCCTCTGAAGGTTTCTCTCTTGGGCTCGTTGCTGGTGGGCTGGTGGATGGAAATATTGGCCTCTGGAATCCTCTCACCCTGATCCGGTAATTGGGTTTTGCTCTTTTTTTTTTTGTTTTTTTGTTTCTTTTTTTTCACCTTGGATCTCTGAGAATGAATGTGTCTGGGGTGGTGTGAGTTCTGTGTGAATGGAGACCTACTGGGAATGTGGTTCAACTGAGTGAATTTGGAACTCCCAGAACTTCGTTGCGACTGAATTGTTTTAAGGGATTTTGACTAGTTCGACTAACTTCTAGATGGAGGGTGCTGAATGGTTTTGTTTCAGCAATTCAGGAAATTGAGTAGGAGAAATTTTTTTTTTTTTTATGTAGGAGAAAGTTTTATTATTAGAAAGCATAATTTAGTATAAATTAAAATCTTTCTAACATTCCTTCTCTGTTCGATACTATCAGTCAATATTCGATTGTTTGTTTACTTTATTGTTTGCTTTTGAAGCGTAGGGGTTGTGCAATGTTAAGAATTATTCATCAACATGGTGAATGGGTTTGGTAGTCTCTTTGTCTAGCAAAATTATAGGGGAGTGTAGGAGGCATAGGTTGCTGATATAACATGCAGAACTGGAGGGCACTAGTTGTTTTACTGGAAGCAAGCAAGTGGATGATTGTCTGTTGTCAGTCAATTGATGAATGTTGGAGATGATGATCTCTTATAGGCACCCTATCTAATGATAACTCAAGGTTCACTTCCATTCAGATCATTGTAGTGCTGTTGTCATGTAAATAGAGCAATACATGCATTGCCTATAAGGGAAGCAAGTATTTCATTTTTTCTAGCCTGTAGTCTTTCTTTCATGTCTTTTTAAAGTGTTGGTAAAAATTCAGTATTTCTGAGTTATGAATCCACATGCAAATCCCTTCTTTGTCTTTTCAAATAATTTATTAAATTGATTTATTTGCTCAGTTCGGAGGTAAAAGAAAGTGCTTTTCTTCAGCATCTTCTGAGGCATAAAGGGCCAGTAAGTTTTCTTTTGCTGATATGAGCAAGCCTTCAGTTTATTATTGCTCTTTGTTCTCTGGAATGTATGATGCATGCTTGACCTTTAAAATCCTACCACTTGCTTTCATATTGTAGGTCCGTGGTCTCGAGTTTAATACCATTGCCCCCAATCTTCTTGCATCTGGGGCTGATGATGGTGAAATTTGCATTTGGGATTTGGCCAATCCTTCAGAGCCATCTCATTTTCCACCTCTCAGGGTCAGATATCCTCCTTCTGAGTGCGCGTGTGTCTCTCTCTGTGTTTGTTTGATGTTACTCTTTTTTGACTGATAAATCTGTTTTCTAAAAGTGTTTGTCTTTCTAATTTATTTATTTTTTCAGTATTTTTAAATCAATATATACTATCATTTTGCAGGGTACTGGCTCTGCTTCCCAGGGTGAAATTTCATTCTTATCTTGGAATAGCAAAGTCCAACACATATTAGCATCAACTTCATATAATGGGACCACTGGTGAGGAAGAAATTGTGTCACACTTCTCTACTCTGTTCTCAAACTTGTACTGTTTGGAATACTATTTTTTTTTTTTTAAAATTCTTTGCAGTTGTCTGGGACCTAAGGAAGCAAAAGCCGGTGATAAGGTAACTTACTTTCTTTACTTGGGTTGGTCATCTTTTGCTTGTAAATATAAAGAAGTCTGATATTATATATTGGAAAAAATTTATGATAACCTGGTGTATTGTCTTTGAAATCATAGCTTTGCAGATTCTGTTAAAAGACGATGTTCAGTTTTGCAGTGGAATCCTGATTTTGCCACTGAGCTAGTTGTTGCATCAGATGAAGATGGTTCTCCTGCTGTGAGGGTATAGACTTTACAGATAAATTGTCTTTATCTAATTTTTTTTGTACGTGTTGAGCTCATGAAATTGAACATTTTGATGCAGCTTTGGGATATGAGGAATATAATGGCACCAATTAAAGAGTTTGTGGGACACAGCAGAGGTACTTACACTTGTATTATCATCTTTTTTTGTTCTTTTAACTACTTTTGATATTCCATAGCCATCATTTGGTTGCCTCTATCATTATGTTTACTAGCATTTAGCTTTTATTGTGAAGCTATGCATTATATGCCATCACTTTAAAGTGATGTTCTTTTGTTTTCTGAATCTTAGGTGTAATTGCAATGTCTTGGTGTCCCTATGATAGCTATTATTTAGTTACCTCTGCCAAAGATAGTCGTACCATATGCTGGGACACAACTTCTGGAGAGGTGTTGTTTAGCCTTCTGCTCTCACCTGCAAGTTTGGAAGTTATCCTCTAGGTTGAATTATTTTTATGTAAGAAATTTTGTTGTGTAGTGACGTTTTTCTGGGTTTTAGATTGTACGTGAATTGCCTGCTGGGACCAACTGGAATTTTGATGTGCATTGGTATTCTAAAATACCTGGAGTAATTTCAGCATCTTCCTTTGATGGAAAAATTGGCTTCTACAATGTTGAGGTAAATACCTGTGATTTTGATGGTCGTTATAAGTGATGAATTTTGACTGTCCTTTAAATTTGATGTAGTTCTTTTTTCAGAAAGTGTGGGATTTGATGAAGTGAGATGGAAAATGAGTAGATAAGTGATGTCTGCGTCTTTACATGCTCTATTGATATTACCGTTGATTATAACTATAGTAGATAGTAGTCATTTTGGTCTTTGTCAAAGCCATGTCTAATAATGCATATATGGACGGGACCTTTTCCCCCTTACTTGTGTAACTTTTGATATATTAATAAAATTGTATTTCAAAAATAAACAAGAAAAGTTAAAGGGGCCAAAATATATTATCCATGCTTAATGTGGAGATGCGATTAATGGAGCTTGTTTCTGATTTCTTATTAGGGACAGATATTATCCATTCTTTTTGGATTTTCTTGCTGGAGGTCTCTTTATTCTCCATATTATTAATTTTAATATATGTAATTATTTGCAGGGCTGCAGTCGGCATGATGCTGGGCAAAATGATTTTGGGACAGGTGACACTTTTCTAGCTGCGAAAGAACTTACCCGCATCTACTGTTCATTACTTTTCTTAATTTGTCACTTGTATTTGACAAGCACAAACAAAACTCTGTGCAACTCATCTTTTAAGCCTTCTTCTTCTTCTTCTTCTTCTTTTGGGATAAGAAGGGTTTGGTGTGCCAGACATGGCTTTCTCTTCTTTTAATATACCTTGGTCTCATATGCTAGTTTTGGGATTTATTATTTTCTTGTCTTGGCAGTATCTCTAAGAGCTCCAAAATGGTACAAACGCCCAGTTGGGGTGTCTTTTGGTTTTGGTGGCAAGCTTGTATCATTTAATACCAAGTCATCTGCCACAAATGCTCCTGCTGGGCCTTCAGAGGTATTCTTTTATTACTGGAAAGCCCCTATCTTAGTTCCTTAAGTTTTCAAAAATTTATTTTATTTTTTCATTTTATTATTTTCCAGGTTTATGTGCATAATATGGTTACTGAACAAAGTCTAGCGAGTCGTTCCTCTGAATTTGAAGCCGCAATACATAATGGGGAAAGGTCTTTGCTGAGGGTTTTATGTGACAAGAAGTTTCAGGAATCAGAGTATGTTCTCCTAAAGAAGAGCAATATATTGTGATGTTTGTTTTGATGCCTTCTGCCTAGGACAGTAGGACATTTGCATCTGTTGATTCCTGTCATTGCTGTGACAGATCTGATGAAGAAAGAGAAACATGGGGCTTCTTAAAGGTTATGTTTGAAGATGATGGGACAGCACGAACGAAGCTGCTTGCACACCTTGGTTTTACTGTACCTATTGAAGAAAAAGACACAGCTGTAGATGATCTTGCACAAGAAGTCAGTGCTATTGGACTTGATGAGACAGCTGTTGATAAAGTAGGACTTGGGCCTGAAAATGAATCTACTGCTTTCCCAGATACTGGGGAGGATTTCTTTAACAATCTTCCTAGTCCGAAAGCTGATACACCCGTATCTACTTCTGGGGGTAATGTGGATTATGCCAATGGTTTGGACAAAACCCAAGAAGAGATAGAAGTAGAGGAGAGTAATGACCCTACATTTGATGATAGTGTTCAGCGTGCATTAGTTGTTGGGGACTACAAAGGGGCAGTTACGCAATGCATATCTGCAAATAAGTGGGCTGATGCTCTAGTTATTGCTCATGTAGGTAGTGCTTCACTATGGGAGAGTACACGAGACCAATACCTTAAGAGAATCAGATCACCATACTTGAAGGTAGCTGATAATCATGATACATTATATCAATTTCTTGCTACCCACTTTATCGTTTAATATGCCAAATTTCCAGTTTTTAAAATTGTTTCATCAATAAATTTTGTTCACTTTCAGGTTGTGTCTGCAATGGTGAACAAGGATCTCTTAAGCCTTGTGAATACCAGGCCTCTAAAATTTTGGAAAGAAACTCTTGCTCTTCTTTGTAGTGTAAGTTTTTTTTTCCCTTTTTATAATTTTGAATTTGGAATAGATTCATCTGCAAAAAGCTTCTATATCAGTGATAAAACTTAAATCCTCAAGCATGTACTATTTAAGATATCACTTGTTTCATTGAACACCTACCTGGGTTATGATGGCTTCTGTCTAGCCTTCTGGTTCAGTGTTAAAGTGGTTTGCATGTGGTGTTTGAGAATATCAAATGTAATAGAAAAATAATTTCCTTATGAACTATTCCTGTAGTTGTTTTTGTCAAGTATTTCCATCAATTTGCTCTCCTTTTGGGATTATGGTAGTGGATAAGGTCTAGAGAATTGTGAAATTTATGAGGAACCTCCTCTGGTCATGCGTGACAGATAATAAGAGGGATCATCTTATCAGTTGGGAATTGCGAGGTTTCCTGTAGGAAAAGAAAGGAGTTGAGGTCATGGTTGTCTGGTCCAGTGCATTGAAAACATTATTCTCGCTGCAAAATGGATGTGACCTTGTGGCTCCTTCTTCTTGGCATCCAGTAATCTAGCGTGTGATGTAGATCCTAATGGGTGGAATGCCAAGTGCCAACAGAATGCTACAGACCTCTTGCAAATTATTGAAATTTCTTTCTCAAGGGTAATCTTCTCGTCTCAGGTTTCTTGAAGTTCTGCTACCAGCGCCCATGTCAGATTCTGAGTGGGGCTGGGAAATATCCTTTCTTTAGATTCCTGGATGATGAGGGAAATAATGAGTTTCTGATCTTTTTCCTTCGCTTGAGTGTTCTTGTATTCCATATATTTTTATTTCCTTACGCTTTCTCCTCATTGCAAGAGCCTTCTAATATGCCCATTTGGAACCCTAAAAGCTTCTTCTAAGGTTAGGACTTTTAAGTTGAAGGTTTTGGGATCAGTAGCTTGGGTTTCTTGGAGCGCTGTGTTTTAATAACTAGGAGGGGTCTCTCTTGATTGACTTTAAGGTGGCATTTGTCAAGTGATCCTTTTAGGCCTTGTTTGGTTCATAGGAATTTGGGCTCAAGAAAAGGAAAAGGAGGAGGAAAGAGAAACTTCTCTAGTTTGGTTAGGAGGAATTTAGCTTATTGGGAATCAAATTTCAGGAGAGAGAATGGAAATTGGGTTCCAAGCCTTTGGCCAAGGAAAATTTTATTTTCCTAGGAAATTTTTTTCTCTTGACCCAAATACCCACTTGTCATTCTTCCTAATCTAGCAACCAAGTGTCCTCATCATCCATCGGCACTCCTCATCGTCGCCCTCATCATTGTCTTTTATGGAGAGCACTGTGATTGTAGCTGAAGTGGGATGGCTGTGGGGTTAGGTTTGTTCGTTTGGGTTTCGAAGTAGAAGAAGATTGTGGAAAAGGCTGTGGGTTTGGGTTTGATAGCGCGAGGATTCAAGGAATAAGATCTATGAACATTGAAGCTGTGGGGTTTGGGTTCAAGTTTGAAGGTCTGGGCTTTGAAGAAGAATACGCCTAAGGCCCTGCTTCGTGATTGGTTTGAAGAAGAAGAATACATTAAACTTCTCCAGATTTAAGAATTCATACATTATTTCTTGATTTTGTTGCATGATTTAAAATTGTTGATTGACTAAAAGTTTACATGGTTTTACAGTCTTCATTGTTGATTCTGAGTTAAGTCGCGGCTGATAACCAGGGAGGAAGAGGGCAAAATAGTGTGAAAGTGAATGAGGACAGTATTGTCTTTTTATATTTTAAAATTAATTTAATGAATATAATTAAAAAAAATTTCCGCCCATTTTTTTTTTATGCCAAACATATTTCTAAATCCAATTCTTTTTCTTTTTCCAGTTTCAATTCTATTTCTATTTCCAATTCCATTTCTATCAAAATGATTACAGCAAAGCAAATGAGGCCTTAATGTCCCAAGAACTTTGAAATCTTCTAGGTATTTTGGAATGATATTAAAAATCTAGAATGCACATATTTGTTAGCTTAAGTGACATTCAGATGTCAAATTTTCCATATTTTTATATTCTCAAATGTGATAGAAGTGCTACAGAAAAGATAGAAGTGCTACAGAAAATGCATTGCTGAAATGGGTCTCCATATTTTGGAACATTAGGATGGCCTGTTGCCAAATGCTAAGCTAAATGTTTTGGCAATAAAAAGGAGAGTAACCTTTGTCAGAATGTGTGGTTTATGTGATTTTTTGGCATATATAATTGGAGAAATGCCTGCATAACCAAGGGCATCTCTTTGCCCTTACAAATGCCATGGAGGATTTGTTTATGGCTTTATTTTGGCGCTCACGTCATGGGTGTTTAGAGGGAATTGCTGATCTGGTATGCAGAATGCATTTCTGAACTTTTTGGACCTGCTTTCCCAATGACAATGATCCCTCTGCCTCTTCAATTTGGTTTACGGTTTTTTGTGATATTTTTTATTCTTCTCCCAAGTTGTTCTCAATTTATTCTTGCGTAATATATTTTATCAGAAATAATGTCATGAGGATAGCAGAATTTCCTGATGCAAGATGAGGTCACTTTTGATCTCTCTCATTCTGGCGCAGTGTCAACTAAAATTCTCAAACTGGAATTTCTTAGTAGCATAAATAGGAAACTCCAGGCAGGAAATAAGTTTGATTATGAAGTTATTTTCTCTGTTGCTTACACTTATGTTTGTTCTATTTTGACCTATTAACCTATTAACAGTTTGCTCAGAGAGATGAATGGACAATGCTTTGTGACACACTTGCTTCAAAACTCAAGGAAACTGGAAATACATTAGCTGCAACTCTCTGTTATATATGTGCTGGCAATATTGACAAAACACTTGAAATTTGGTCAAAGAATCTGCAAACTGAGCATGAAGGAAGATCATATGTTGATGTTCTCCAGGTAAATTGATGTGCATGCTGTTACAAATTTGATATGCAACTTATACTTATAGATATTGCAGATGTGAAATTGATAAAATCTCATGTTTTTAGGATTTGATGGAAAAAACGATTGTTCTTGCCTTAGCAACTGGGCAGAAGCAATTTAGTGCATCTCTTTGCAAGCTTGTGGAGAAATATGCTGAAATTTTAGCAAGTCAAGGACTGTTGACTACAGCAATGGAGTATATAAAGCTTTTGGGTTCTGCTGAACTGTCACCTGAACTTCTAGTCTTAAAAGATCGGATTTCTCTTTCTACACAACCAGGTAAAGCTTTTTTTCTACACAACCAAGTACAAATGCACTGTTCTGATTGGTATGCTGATGGTGAGAAATTGACTATTCATTGACAGTAGCTTGATGAATGTTTTGACTAATAGCATTTGCACTTTATTTATGAAGTGAGTGAAATTAAAGAGCGGAAATTTATGTTATATCTAAACTTTTAGGTCCAGGACAAAGTTGCTAGGATTGCTATATGCAAATTCTTCCATAGAACAAAGCTTAATAGACGTGTGAGAAAAAATATTTTCTTCTGCAGTAAGAAAGGGATGATATTTCTGTTCCATTTAAGGACATTTCCTTTGTGTCCTTTCTGGTGGTGGTTTAGTCCCCACCTGCCCTTTTTTTTTGGGGTTGGAGGGGGGGTTATTCTTACACCATAGTTCTGGGTTAAGATTTCAGATAATGATTTCATGGTTGGTTTGCAGTCCTAATTTTATCTGTTTCTTCAAATTCCGCTCAATAAAGCAAATGATGTGGGAATAGCCTCTTAGAATATTAGATCACGTGTATTATTTCCGATGAATGTGGAACATGTAATTACCTTGATGATAGAGGATAAATGACTCCCAGTTCAAGTGAACCTGGTACTGTTGGTGGAGGAATATGATCCGTTTTGTTATATTAAAGGATAAGCAAATGTTCATTGGGAAGAGCTCTTTGATGCTTTCTGTTTAATTAGTATTAATACTTGTGTTGTGTTTCTGATGGACTCATAACTTCTAGGATGGACTCATAACTTCTAGGCCTGGGGTGCTGAAGACCTTTGAGGAGGGAATGAAGTGAAAAGATAGTGCAAGGAGGTCTGAAGCTGCATTATCTTCTGATAGGGCAGCCAGATGGGAAGTGGGAAATTGAGTGCTCGTAACTAAATGTCACGTGGGAGAAGAAATGGGGGTAAGAGAGAGAGTAGGTGATTAGTGGGAAATGTATGAGGTCACTCAGAAAAGGGGCCTGACAAGAATGAAGGATGGTTTGGGAGGGATTCTAGTTCCTCACAAGCTAGAAGAACTATTTCTGATATTTCCTTTATTACTTGAGTTCTTGTATCTTTTTCGGTAGCTAACTCCTACGCCTGTCAATTTCTATTTCTAGCTGTTTTGAGGAGGAAATCCTGCTTATCTTGAATAGTACGAGTTATTTGGGTCCCATCAATTTCTCAGCTGTTCAGTTTTTTGCTTTTGCTTTAGCATTTGAAGCTTTCTGAGAACTTCTACTCTTGTTTCTTATTTTTCGTTCCTAATAATAATTTTCAGAGAAAGAAGTCCAGACTACTGTGCTTGAAAATACTCAGCCACAAAGTGGATCATTTTATGGTGCTGATAATTCCAATTATACTAGAAATTATTATCAGGTATTTATTTTCCTTTGTTGTTCTTTGGGATTTATTGTCTTTGCTGCATTTCAAAGATTTTCATTTTAATGTATGTTTGTTGGTCAGGAGTCAGTTTCCCCACAAGTGCGGCATGGTTCTTCTGGAGTTCCATATGATGAAAACTATCAACAGCCTTTTAATCCTTCATATGGAAGAGGATATGCTGGTTCTGCTCCATTTCAGCAACCTCAACAACCTAATTTGTTTGTTCCATCACAGGCACCTCAGGTTCACCAAGCACCTCAGGTATATTTTGTACCACATGCCATCAAAAACAGCAGTTGTAGCCTACTGTTGATTTTTTTAATGATTTAATTGTTTTATTCTGAAAATAAAATGTGAGCCTCTATATTGTTTCATTTGAAGTTACTTTAAAATTTTCTTCAAAAGAAATGTTGATGGATTGTAGACAGAAAGGTGAATTTCTACTAAAATTCATGTGTTCAAGCACTTTTTTTTGGGTCCATATTGTTGAAATTCCCATTGTATTTGTCATGTGAATGTTGCCACTGTATTGAAGGTGTTGAAAGTATTCTAGAATTTTGTTTTGGAGTGTAAAAATACTAACACAATCCTCAAGAAGTACCACAAACCTGATTGCCATTTAAGAATTGGCATTAGGATATGATGTTGATTTTAAATTTGGATGCACTCCATCTCTTCCTGATTTAGATGACTCAGGTTAAGTTTGGATAGTTCGCATTGACTGTTTTCTATTTATATGTTAAAATTGAAAAAGTGAATAAATCAATAAATACATCTAGACCATTAGAATTTAATAGGGACGATCTGGAGGAAAATAAGGAGAGAGGAGATAATTGAAATGGAGAAAAACTGAATTGGTTGATTTTGCTCTTTTCCCTGCAGTTGCTAGAAGTTGTAAAATGCATGACTGTGTAGATTGTGGAGTAATATATTTTCTATGATTTGTTATCGTAAATTAGGCTTTAGTAGCATTTCTTTTATTGTATGTTATTTTAAGCATGTAATTAATATTCACTTGCTTTTATAACAATTTATATGTGATGAAGTCTAGCTCTTTGGTTAGAGCTTTGAGTACTTGCAGTGCTATATTCTGTACACATGGAGTTCATTGTTGTCCTTAAATTTTAATTTGTAGCCAAACTTATCTACTGCTCCTGTCACACAACCTCCTATGAGATCTTTTGTTCCTCACACTCCTCCAGCTCTAAGAAATGTCGAGCAATATCAGCAGCCAACGTTGGGTTCTCAGTTGTATCCTGTCAGTAGATCCTTTCTGTTTCTCATCTTTTTTTAACAGTTATCTGTGGGCTACTAGTTGTATAAACAACATTACTTTTCTATATTTCAGGGAGCTGTCAATCCACCTTACCAACCTACACCCCTTGCCACTTCTCAAATGGGCCTGGTTCATGGCCAGAAGTTGCCACAGGTTGTGGCGCCAACCCCGAGTCCAAGGGGATTCACCCCGGTCTCCAGTTCTGGTGTTGTGCAAAGACCTGGAATTGGATCGATTCAGCCTCCCAGTCCCCCTCAGGCAGCTCCTGCACAGCCAGCTCCAGCACCAGCTGCTCCACCTCCAACTGTGCAAACAGCTGATACTTCAAATGTGCCTGGTAAATTTTATTTTCTCAGCTGGAAATTTTTCATTTATTCTAAAGGATTTACAAGTTTATCTTTGTTTCACTAATCACTAGAACGTGCTGCTAGTTTTTCATTTGATTTGTTAAGCAACATCATCATCTACTACTTTTTTGGTTAGTAAAAGCAGCACCCTGATTTGAAAGAATAAAGTGCACCCATGTGCGGGCATGCATGCATTTGTTTGAGCATATTTAAAGTCTCAAAAAGAATTTATGGCCAGGCATTTTTAAGTTAAGAATGGCTGGGCAATGCTGTATATTCTAATGATTTATTTCTCCCTTTCTAATTGGTTTTCCTGGATCCGTTTTAGTTAGTTCCAGAACCATTGTAATTGAAATTATTGAATGCTTTTCTTTTTTTTAATTTGTTCATTGTTTTCTTAGAGAATGACCTGTACAGCATTTCAAAGAAATAAGAGCTGATTCTGTACTTTTGTCTGAATTTTGTTCAAATTACGTGTATGCAAATAATAGTGCATGCATTTTGTGTTGAGACTAGCTCAAGTCTTGATGTACTGGGCTTTTAGTTGTGTGTGAATCATAACCTTTAGGGAAGTTATGCCTGCTCATTTGTTTCCTTTTCCCCTTGCTGCTTGCCCAATGGACTCTTCTAGCCAATCCATTTTTTCAGATTACTGCTAATGATCTGGCTATTTATTATGTATAATATTACTTTGATAGGCAATGTATTTGTTTTGCTGAACTACTTGATACTGATATTTGTTTTGCTTATAAAGGCATTTGTCTTTCTATATCTTTTGGCAATTTCCTTTTGGTTAACATTTTCCTTGCTTTGACTGGGCCAGTGCACCAAAAGCCCATTGTCGCAACATTGACAAGGCTTTTCAACGAGACATCAGAAGCACTGGGAGGTTCACGTGCAAATCCAGCTAAAAAGCGGGAGATAGAAGACAACTCAAGGAGAATCGGAGGATTATTTGCGAAATTGAACAGTGGGGACATCTCTAAAAATGCCTCAGATAAGCTCCTTCAGCTCTGTCAGGCATTAGACAAAGGCGATTTCAGTACTGCCCTACAAATTCAGGTAAATCAATGGAAGATTAAGCTATTTACTCTACTGATGATGACACCAATCAAATTTACAATGTGGCCTACCTCTGGTGTGTTGCAGGTACTACTTACTACAACCGAATGGGACGAATGCCAGTCCTGGCTCGGTTCGCTGAAGCGAATGATTAAGACAAGGCAGAGTGTGAGATAAATTAAAAGATATCACCGATCCTCGTCCCCTTTCTGTGCCCAATATTGGAAAAATTTTTCACTATGGTCAGCTTCTTGTAGTGCCGCTGACCCCTTCATCCATGTACACAAGACTTGACTTGTATGCTGCAGGTGCAGGGTTTTGGTTCTTTTGCTCTTAGGACAATATAAGCTGTGCCCTCCTCGCTTTCACTGGGTTTATCATTCAGGACATGATCAGAAGTACTTTTAGCGGATTGTTTTTAATCCAATATATGTAACATGAAAGTGTCTTTTTTTGTTTGATTTTACATTTTTGCCTCTGCTTTGAAAGTCATAGATGGTTTAATCTTGCACACATTTTGTACTTTCATTTGATTTAATCCAATCTTTGTAATATGGAAGTGTCGCGTTTGTAGTTATTGATTATTGATTTGGTTGCCAAGGAATTGAATAATGTACTCTTTTTATAGTAACTCATCTAGGTTCTGTTCGTTACAGAGTTTGGAAAGTGAGCAGCACAGTTTATTGCCTTTAAATAGTATGGTCTTTTTCACCAAAATAAAAATAGTGAGTTTTATGATTTTATATTGTATATAAATATAGAGATTGGTTATCAGTTTTTCATTCTTCCCTGGTTTAGGCTTGTTGCTAGGTAAAGAGTAATGTTTAGAATTTTTTTTTTTTTTTTAGACCTGATGTTTAGACTTTAGATGATCTGCGTTATGCAAGTGTAGCAAAAGATAAAATAAGTGAATAGAAAGAGAGTGGGTTATGTGTATGTGTGACTGTGTGAGAGGGAGTGTACTCGCTCTTTTATATTTCTCTTAAAATGTATATATTATTGTGGAAGATCTCAAGCTAAAACCAACAATACTCTTTTTTAGCAAATTAAGGAGCGAGAATTTTATATAAAGATCATGAATGTGATATATTTTTAAATTAAGCTTTATACATTTTAAAATTTCATGGCAAAATGTTAGGCTTAAATTGAAATGACAATACATGACAATGTTCAAAATGTTTTTTTTTAGTATGTAGCAGCCTAACAAGTAATATATGAGAATTAACAAATAAAGCAAAGCATTTAATAAGTAATATAGATGTTAATAATAGAAATCTATGTGACTATTTAAATGTCTGGCTTGTTAAATTGTTATTATAACTTGCCAAAACAATTACATTGCTTGTTAAAAGCTTTACTTTATTTGCTAATTCCTTTTGTTACTTGTTACATTTACTATGTTCACTATACATCACTTCTCCAACCCAATTCTATCTAATATGAGACTTTTCTCACCAAGTTCTTGATGTGGTTTCTAATTTGGTGGGTTTAATTGGTCTTGATGATAAGGTGATTGATTGCATCCTCTTGTTGGGAAATTGAGACAAGTCCAAACTGAATACTCTACTTCCTAGAAACGTGATTAAGGCTCCGACTCGCACTAGGCTTAGACTTGGTTGAAGTAAAGAGTTTTTTTATCTAGAAGCACTCGAGAGATGGAAAGTTTTCTATTGGCCTATTAGGTTTGCATATGATTTTTTACTTGCAGGTGCACCAAGACAATCAACCTTCAATTGGAGACCTATATGGCGATTACAAGTTCTTGAAAAGATGAAATTCCTCCAATGGTTGATGGCACACGGATCTGTCCATACTTGCTAGTCTTCGCCAAAGAAGGGGATTACTTCAATCAAGCTTGTGCCCCCAAAGATGTGCTGATGTAGAGGATGAGATTCACTTATTCAGAAATTGCAAGGAGGCCGAGATCAGGTGGAGACGACTGATATCTCAAAGACATTGGACCGAGTTTAAAAGGGGTAAATTGTTACAATGGCTAACCTGGAACCTGAGCACTAATCTGGGTAATCAACAGACAAAGCAATTTAGTTGAAATATTCTTTTTACATACACATGCTGGGATATCTGGACGTCAAGATGCAATGATACATTCAAGAATGAAGCGAGTAGTCAACAGACCAACGCTGAAACAATCTTATTTAAAGTGGTCCAAGACAAAAAAAATGCTGAACTCTGCTAACTTGTCAAGACACAGACCGTCCTAGCTTTAATCTAGATTCTCATGATCCTATACTTGTGAGATCAGATGTAGCTGGGCAATCAGTTGTATTAAGAAGACAGACCAATGCTGTCGAGAAGTGAATCTGCAGTTCTTCGCTCTATTCGCGAAGGACTTGAAAGGTGCTGGAATGGAGGGTACAAAAAGATTGAGGTGGACTTTGCACTGTGCTAATAGTTTTAATCTTCTCAGTAGGGGACTCTTGTAGTGATCACCTGCTCTATAAGGTTATCTTGGACATCAAGAACTAATCTTCAGAGATTGGAATGACTCTTTCAATTATTCTTGTAATGATTCTAGCTTTTTTTGTTAATGATGTTATTAGGTTAGGTTTACTTAGTTTTGATTCTTTTGGAACTTTTTACTGTTAACCCACTCAAATTTCAGGGAGGATAGATCGTAAAAGGTGTTGATCCCAGTTGAGTTTGTATTTTTTTTTTTGGTACAGTTTTTATGGCATCAATAGATCTTCTTTTCATCCCAAAAAAGAAAAAAAAGTGGCCGATGAACTCAATAATGTCCGCTGGCTATCTTTAAGCTTTGCTGGCATAGAACATCATGATTTTGGGAGGTTTTTTGTGACTCTGATATAGTTGTGATAGACCATAATAGGAATCATCTTTTTCGGGGCTTTATTGGAGGAGCTACGAAAATTGTTGATAGAGATTTTTATATTACTATTAATTCACTATATAGAAAAGGTACTAAGTATGCTAATTCTAGTATACTGGAGTTAACTAATCAGATCAAAATTTGAATGTTTATTGAAAAATGTGTCCATGCTTAAAACCTACCTTAAATAGAAGGCAAATGTGCTTTTAAAAAAATACACTTACTTCAATTAGGCTTGCTCATAACATTGATTTTGATTATTATACCTTGTCATTTGATAGGTGCTATTGCTAAAAACTTATTGGCGGAAATTATTCGGAATGTTACACTTCCTAATTCGTACCAAATATGTTAGAGGAGTTATATTTTTGAAAGAGAGTGTTACACTTCCTAATTTGTACCAGATATGGTAGAGGAGTTATATTTTTGAAAGAGTTGATGATCAAACAATTATGAATTCTTAAGTCCTTTATCATAATTTTTTTTTAGAGTGTCAAAGTGAATTAGAGTTTAAGATATGCGTGGGCAAAAATGATAGTGCATTACTTGAAAGTAATTACAATGAGTGTGGTTTGATGATAGGAGAGAAAAGCAAAGTAATATACTTAGAAGGTCTAGATTAGAGATTAAGGGTCACATTGGGCAAATTTTAGTTGAGTTTACTTGATGCAATTGAGTTGTATAGAATATTGTACTTCTTCTTCCTTTTTTCTCTTTTTGCATGAGCACCTTGTGTCCTAGGCCTGCTCCACTCGAGTTGTGAGGACTTAATAAAGCTCAGATTAATTCAATTAGAGGGATAACCACAAGAGTGAACGGCCCTAGTCACTTACATTGTTACATTTTCAAAACTCAAACTCGAAACCTTTGTGATTAAATTAAAAATTGTAGAGATTTCTTTTGCATGAACACTTGATATCTTGAGCTTGTTTGACTCAAGAAGTGAGGATTTAATGAGACCCAAACTAATTCAAATTAAGCATGACAAGCATTACAAATGTAAATATCCCTTGTCACTTACACTGCTGCATTCTCAGAATTTGAATTTAAAACCTTTAATACCTTTAATTAAATTAAGTTAGAACAACTCTTATCAGTTGATCTTGTGTTTGAAGAGACTTGACTTCTATTTAGGCGACGATGCTCCCCTTTGAATTCAAAATTTACCCACCAAAGGGAACACCGCGCCAGCATGGGCGCGACTCCGCTCCATTGAAACGCAACGTTTTACTGATTCCCCAAAGGTCCTGCCTTCAAACGTTAATGGAACGGGCCCGTTGTGTAATTTCTTCAAGTTTAGTACTCTCGATTTTCAGCCCATAGTACGATTTCAGCCCAAATACCAAACAAAAGGTAATATCTTAGCGACAATTACATTGATATAATATCTTATTCCAATTTTAAATATAAAAATATTAAAAGGCTTAATAATTTCCGCGTAAAAATAAAAAACGAATGCACGCAATACATAATTACATTACAGTAATACAGTAAAACCTCAATTGTGTCCTTTCCTTTGTTTCATTAACTTAAGTACAAACCACATTCAGAACCTTGTTTAGGGAGGAAAAAAAGATAAATAAATAAAACTCCAACAATTAACAGACTTTATCAAATCTACAATCCAAAAAGTGAGATTAATAACTCCAGACATATATATATATATATATATATTCATCGAATAAAATACCACCATAGTTTAGTTTAATATTAATATATAGCGGCGAATCAACGAGGAAGATAGGGGCAAAAAAAAAAAAAAACATCACAACCAGATTTTCTGCACTTGGAAGTTGATATTTTCAGAGCTTAATTAATTAAACTTGCAAATCTAATTTAACAATATTTGAGAAAGAGTTGTCACTATTATTGTTCATTCAGCTGAGCCGCGGTGCCATGGACGACGCTACTCCGCCTGGCGTGGCTAGCATGTCCGGCGAGTCTCTCCGCCATGGGAACTGCACCTCCGCCGCAAACACAGCCTCCGCGTCTTCCTTTGTCACCGCTTTGTCTGTTGCCAGCTTTTCCGTCGCATCCTATGTTTCAAAATTGAATCAACTCACATGATAAAAAAATTTAAACATTGACAATTAAATATCAATATATTATATTAAATTAATAACAATTAAGTTTCTGATAAAATAATTTCAAAAGATAAATTACAATTCGAGAATCTTCATTATAAATAAGATATTGGAATTCTAAATGTAATTCTCAATTTAAAATTAAAATATATAATTATCAATACTTGCAACTTATTTAATTATTATTGATTTCGTCTTTTCTTTCTATCAAAATTTAAAAAGTCATTAAACATGAATAAATATATATATATAGATAGATAAATTATATAATGATTACAGATATGATAATAAGACAAATTATGATGATATCATATGTCTCAAGTGGAATTATATTGTTTTACCATTAAAACATCGGAAAGCTTTGTCATGTCTGCCCGGCTTCTGGCATGAGTGTTCATAGAGGCTGCATTCTGAGCCGTATCCGCCACACCGCCAGGGGCCACTTGGTTACTTCCAGTTGCTCTGATCTCCGCCGCCGTGATAGCAGCAGCATCGCTCTGATCCACCGGTTTATCTCCGGCAGAAATCGCCACCGCCTCGAGCGCCTCCCCAATAGTGATGGGGTCCCCATCTATGGCGGCCGACCCGATAGTAGAAGCCACGGTGGGGCCGTCCTGTTCAACTTGCTGCCCTAAAACCTGGCCGCCGACGGCCTCCGTGATGATACGCTGACCGCTGGCCTTCGTTTCAGTCACGGACACACCTTGGTTCTTGGCAATTCGGTGAGGTCTCTGTGCGTTCGACATAGCCGGCGATCTCGTTGATGACGGCGGCGGATTGCATGGTGTCAGCCGGAGTTCCCTTGTGGGTTTTTCCTAAGACTTGGATCTCGGCGGCCTGCATGGCGGCTGCATCTTGAGGGGAGATGGGTTTGGAGGCTAAGTCGCCGGAGACGTTGAAAACGTCACCGTATTTGATGGGTTGCTGGAGCTGAGAAAGAGGAGAGAGATGTTCATTATCAGATTGAGGCCTGAGAGGCTGACCGTGACTCATGCTATGGAGAGAGATCAGAGCAGAGTGTTGCAGTTAGTACTGTTTTGGGAAGAAGATGAGGAAGACGGTGAAGTATATAGAAGAAGGGATAGGGATGCATGCAGAAGCTGACGTGTCAGGCGTACAGAGAAAGATGGGAACAGTTTTGGTGCTGATCAAACACCGTAAATCAAAATTGAATGTTCCAAGGTGACAGCAACAGAAGCCAAGTGTAGGGACGTGAGAGAAGGTGGAAGTATTTGACACTGCCACCTTCCACGCTTTAAGATTAGTAGTTTCAGTCTCATCACAGTAATGAATACCTCATGAGGTCCAAACTATTTAACAATTTAAATTTAAATTTTTTTAATTTGTAAATTTTTATAGAAATTTTTTAAAATGAAAATTATAATATCATATTTATTTCAAATTATATGCGTCTTAAAATAATAATTTCTTAAAATTATAAAAATAATATTTTATTAAATCAGAATCATTTAAATCAAAATTTATTTAATATGTACAGTAATGACTACCCAATCATCTTCCACAAGTTCTCGGAAGTTGTGAAAATTAGTGAAGTTGGAATTCAAAGAATGATGTGGGCTGTTCAAAATCAAGAAGTTCTCTTTGGCAAAAACTTTTCGCAGTAATATGTTGGAAAATTTAAAAGGCAAAATGCAAGAACTCTTATTTGAGGATACACTAGATAAAGATATTGCTTTTATCAACAAACAACAACTAAGCAATGATATTAGCCTACAATGCAAGATTAGCTAGTTATTCAAGGAAGTTGCAAGATATAAATTAAAATGGAGGCCTTCTGAAATAGGCTGGGCAAACTTGACATTGATGGATCAGTTAACACTAAAAGAGTTGCGGCATGTGGAGGTATGATTTGTGATACCCATGGTAATTGGATTAAGAAATTTTTCAAATATCTCGATTATCATTCAAGTACGACTGCTGAACTATTAGGTGTCTTGGAAGGAACTAAACTTTATTAGGGTACTAAACTATCCAAAGTGAACATTTATTTGAACTCTCTTAAAGTTTTATTATTGATTCAATACAACTTTTTCAAGAACCATCCTTATTCAAATTATATTGAGAAGATCACGGAGTTTGCTATAGAGATTGGACAATTACTTTCAATCATGTTTAGGAGAAACAAACATATGTGCTAATTTTCTTGCTCACCAAGCATCCAACAATAATTTCAAGTTAATGATCTTTCATGAACCACCTTCTAGGTGTGGTAATATCATGTATTTTGATATGATAGGATAGTTTTTTTTTTTTTTTTGCACGGGTGTCCCGTGGCCATATATTAAAAAAAAATTCTAAGATAACTTTAAATAAATTTTATTATTTCAAAATATAAAATAATTTGAAAAAATTAAAAATCTCATTTATGTAAAAAAATTAAAATAATGTTATAATGTAATGATTAAACGTATAGAAACATTTTTGACCAGTAAATAATGTGAGAAACAGCCTTGAGACTCCAGGTTCTTTGTCCACCCACGTAGCAAGAAATTTATTGTAAAGTGTAAACAATGGCATTTATGTGGTGGGTCACCATTTTTTCTTTTTCTATAAAACAATACTGAGACAAGTTATATGGAGTACTAAACATGTTTTTTTTATATAAATATTGTATGGAGTCTTATAGCCTGTTTATTGCGCATTTCGCTATTTTCTACGTATAGAAACATTTTTGAAATTTTATAATTTTCTTTTTAAAAAATAAGTTTATAGAGTATCAATATTGTATTTTATGGGCATACATAATCTTATTTAAAATTATCTTATAATTTAAAACAAAGAAAGTACTACAAAAATTACATTTATAACTATTATTATAGGCTATCACCATTAATCAAATGTTTTTAACTCAATTTCTTTTTTAAATTAACATAAAAGAATTTTTATAAATTAGTTTACAAAATAATTTTTTAAGACAAAAGAGAGAACAAAATCAAACAAGCTCAAGGTTTTTTCTCTCTTTTTATCTTTCTTTGTATGATTTTTGCCATCCCTTTTGATTCAATAAAAGAAAGGCAGAGTGAGAGACAGATAGAGAGAGTGGGGCTGAAGGATACTACATGAGCTCAAGTTTTCTTTTTTTAAAAAAAAAAAAAAATCCTTTTTCCCTTACATTAAAGGTTGATATACATGCACAAGTGATTACAAATCAACAAAACCTACAAAGGAGCCCTATGATGTATGATCTATCAGTATACATGGTTTTATACACAGAAGAGTTCACAATATCACTGAGATTTGAGTGCCACGTCCCTGAGCTTGGCCTGAGAATTGATGTAAGATCTGATCCTGTCCCAAAGTGTTAAAGTTAAACTATTGCCTAGATACCTAACCATGACTGACTTTTTTGAGTCTTCTCTGATAAATTCTAACTGCTTGACAACAGTGAATTTTGTGCTGTCCGAGTCCTCAAGCAGAGGTAGTGAGAAACAGCCTTGAGACTCCAGGTTCTTTATCCACCCACGTAGCAAGAAATTTATGACCTGTAAACAATGGCATTTATGTCGTTGTCACCATTTTTTCTTTTTCTATAAAACAATACTGAGACAAGTCATATGGAGTACAAAACATGTTTTTTTTATATAAATATTGTATGGAGTCTTATAGCCTGTTTATTGTGCATTTCGCTATTTTCTTCGTCCAATTCCATTTTATTCTGCATACTTGTCAGTGCATCAAACTAATCGAGTTCAAATCCCAAACATGTAAATAGCTGGATTAGTAGTCAACCCTTCTCAGGAAAATCCCCTTAAATCCTTTTTTTTCTAGGTAGATGTAATAAAGGTCAATAGCTAATTGTCCTAGTGATAATGCCACCTCCCTCAAGTCCTAGATTCAAACTTGTCATTGACATATTTGTATGCATACGTGGATATGGGTACCTTCCTTTCTTACTGAGAAGAGTTGGGTTAGGGGTAAATTTTTTAAAAAGGTAGACGCATTAAAGGATTTGGATTCAATGTTTAATGGGGTCACTCAAGAATTTGGAAAACTCAAAACATTGTGGTGGGTTAGGATTAGGAAAGAATCTCCCGCCCCCTCCCTCACTCAGGCATTGGATGAGGGTGTAAAAGGAAGTAGAAAAGGCTATTAGCATAAACTCTTGTCGCAGGTATTTTTTTTTTTACCTCACCTAAAATTGATAAACACTTCCATCTTCAATTACTCATTCATACAATAGCTTAACCAAAAGAATGGACAGAATAGAAAAACCAGCAAAGAATAGATTTCCTGTTAATTCACATGATCAGCACATAGCCAAGATCTTTGTTGCTCGAGTCAGTTCTCTTATGTATAGACAAACAAGGTCCCACAAAATGGGGAAAGCAGAAAGCAGACTCTACTTTGAGCATTGGAAGTTAAAATCACCAGGAGCAGATTATAAATACAGAAGCCAATCAGGAAGAAAAATATAAATGTCAAAGGTGAGTCTCACAGAAAATGAAACAGGACATGTTTTCATGTCTATTTATAATTGGCTTGATTCCTCTATCCTATAGAGAATCTGCAAAAGAAAGAACACTTTCAAACTAATTAGTGAGGAATCGTTTACCTCAGGGACTTCATCATGAGGACAGTGACCGGCCGGGCTGATTTGATAATATGGAGCTTTAGGAACCTTCTTTTTAACCTGAAGTCCCCAAATTGGCCTCACCCAGGGATCTTCTTTGCCATACATGAGGCAGATGGGCACATTGTTGGCTCGACATCTAAAATGCAAACATCCTGGAAATATTAATCTTTGGAACCAAAAATAGAGAAAATGATCAAGAGAATATGGAGCAGTTTAAGTAAATGATGCCTACTTAGATAATGCCTCGTCAAAGGACAATTCTGCCTGAGGAGCAAACATAATTGAAGCGAATGATGCAGCAGCAGCTGGATGCCTTGTTGTTTCAATTATACGCAAAAACACATTATCTACCTTCGTTGAATGATCTGCATAAACCTGCTTAAGTATCTCAGCGATGCTTCTTGGATCACTAATTTTCTCCCACCTAAAGATAGACAAGATCAATTCTTCAATTCAAAAGCAGGTTTCAAATGATGGAAAGGATTTTCAACACAAAGCAAATCTTACTTTTACTCAAAAAAGAGAAATCTTAAACCATTAAGAATACTTTTCTAAGTTTCTCACATATGAATGGAAGTGAAGGTTATGTGCTCGGAATACAGCAAATTATAAGTTAATTTCTGGAAAGTTTAAATCAAGTCAGCAAAAAGCACATGGATGAAGCAATGAATAAATTGAAGTGATACTCACAACAACTCTGTCAGACTCTTCACACGTGGTGGTAGAGGAAATGTTCCTGCCCATGGAAATAATTTTGCAAGTCCTGGATTTCTCACAGGATTGGGCAAAAACCCCCAAAACGGTGTTGCATTAAGCAATGTGACACCCTTAACTAAATGAGGATTGCATGCTGCAAAATACAATGCAACAAATCCTCCTAATGAGTTGCCCACAATATAGACTGGTTCACCAATTACCTGAAAAGCAATTCATGCCATTTCAATACTCAAAGGCTTATTCGATGCAGCCAATTTCCACGAGCAGATGATTAACATAACTAAGGTTGAAGTAAAATGACAGAGAACATCTAAGGTCCAACTATACTTCATTCCTAATCTGTACTTATCAATACCACAAGTAATTAAGATGATTAAAATAACATTTGTAAAAAAGATACTGAAGGAGAATATCATTTTTACATGCTTATCATATTAAGATAGACTTAAAAAATAAACCTGTAAGCTAATTATAAAAAGACTGCAGATTTCTACTGCATTAAGTTCAAGGCCTTGGAGGCAAAACAAGCAGTGCCAGAGCAGCAAGGATACAAATTTATTATAGTTGTTGAAATAGTTGAGCAAATCATGCTAAAGCTATTTTTTAGGTATGATTTACAGCAAAGCCATTTGCACGATGTGACTCTAAGAAGTGTTCGGAAAACAACAAACTAGCTGGAACAACTAAAGAGCTGATGTAATCAAATAAAACATGAACACAGCAGATGAATCATCAGGTACAAATCACCAACCTTTTCTATGAAGTAGCGAACTTGATCCTGCCACAAATCCATAGAGTACACAAGCTTTTCTGCCCATGGTTCAGTTTCATCCCCAAAACCCCACGAAGAAGATTTACCATTAGATGCACCCACTGCTTTAGACTGAAATGTGGGATCTTCAAAAGGCAGCGACATCCCTTGACCAAGAAAATCCAGTGACCATACTCTAAAGTCACGGCCCAAATCCTTCATTTGCTTCTCATAATGGAAAGAACCAACACCAAAACCGGGAAGAAAGAGAATCTGCGGGGATTCCAAATTTTCACACCCGGCCTTTTCATAGTGCACGTTAAGCTTTGGCTTCCACTCCCAGAAGCAACTTCTTATCATGGCACCAGACTCCCTCTTCAGCTCATTTGGCAAACCAGGAATGAGAACCTTGGTTGCAGGTTGTTCTATTCCTGATATATCTCTTACAACCCCTTCACCATCAACCACAAAACCATCATAGCCTCCACTATAAACCTTGGAATTATTTTCTTTAAAGCCTTTAAGATTATTTAAGGATCTACAACCTCTTTCCATGTTATTGAACCTAGAAATGATGTTATTATTATGAATTCCTTGATTTCCAGCAGTGGGAAATCCTAATTGTCGGGAATTGAAGCATCTTCCACTCAATTTCGACTTCAAGTTCACTACATAACAGCATGATGCCGAACCATACGATAGAATTTCCATGCCCAAAAACTATATTCTGTATTAAACAGACACAACAATTGAATCAGCACGAATTCAACTCAATTTTCTTCATGATCATCATATACAAAGGATATGCAAGATAGATTACTAGAGTAGATACTTTAAATCGCTTTTCCGACGAATTTCAGGAACCTATGCAAATAATTATAGTAAGGAAGGAAGAGAGAACAAAAAGACATAATCAAAAGCTCAAGCGGTACTGTATCCAATTTATCGGAACTCAAGCCATACTGAGCTGCGAATCAATACATCAATTCGCAGCTTCCAAACGAAAATTCATAACTATGAACCGAACATAGTATCAAGTAGCATTAAGAGATCTTAAGAATAAAAAATACACCTTTAAATTAAAGAAAGAAGTAGCATAAGATTCCGCTGTATTCCAGGAGCTCACTGTACATAAATGATATATTGGAAGACTCAGGAGAAGATCGTCAGAGATGCATTCACTTCACCCTCCTTTGCTTGGAAAGTTCTACTTCCCTTATAAACCAAGAAAAAAAAAACCATTTTTTGACAATGAAAATGAAAAATATCTGTAATAAACTAATAATGCAAATCACTTTAAAGCTTTCTGAAATATAAATAAATAAAATGTAAATTCCCCATGTCCCCATCACCCCAGAGTCCAGGCGGAGTTGGCTTCCCTCTCGGAGGTGTGTTAATATTTTTTATTTTAAATTTTTTAAAACAAAAAAATTATATTTTTAATAAATTTGTTTACTTGTTTGTATAATAGAAATTTAAATTAAATGATCCATATTTAATATTAAATATTTTATAAGTTAACTTTTCAGATATATTTAATATCAAATATTATATAAATTAACTTTTTAAATATATTTAAATATTTTTAATAAATTTGTACAATTCAAATTTAATATAAATGGTCTATATTTAATATCAAATATTTTATAAATTGAATTTCCAAATATATTTTAAACAATATAAGTTCAATGTTAAATTTTTTAAAATTTTTTATAAATTAAATATAGACTATTCATATTAAATTTAAATTATCTAGAGTAATAACAAATTTTAAAAAAAATTATATAATTTTTTATAAATTAAATATAGACTATTCATATTAAAAAGTATCTGATGAAATGGTTCAAAGAAAGTATATATTATTGTTGTTGAACTTCTGTAAAAGTATGCTTCCATGTATTGTTAGTGAAAAAGTTACAAGAAAATTATATTATTATCCTAATAATATACTCCCTCCTATCCTCCATACACACAGACACGCTTGTCTTAGTTTTTATTATAAATCACCTATAACTAACTTACAAAATAAAAAAAAGTTAGTTACATTGTTAAAATTTTTTTAAAATTTTTTAATTTTTATTTTTAACCCTAATAAATACTATAGATTAAAAAAAACAAGTATATTCCATCTCCTCATTGGAAATTGAGGAGAATAATGTATTTAAAAAAATATTAATGCTACTCCATCTCTTATAAAATGACCTATATATAGACTCATATAATAAAGGTAACTAGATTATGTGTCATTTCGGTTGTTGCTTATAGGACTCCTTGCTTCATACTTTTGTGAATGTCCTTTTGTTAAAGCTATCTGGTTTGACTTTTTGGGAATTTGCACAGAAAAAATTTCTCATCAGAGTTTGATTTACTGACTTCTAAGAGTTTAAGATAAATTATATGGAGCCAATGATCTTTTCTTTGATTCGGGGAATTCTCGCTTGCTCTTCTGCAATCTATATGGATGATAAGGAATCACGCCTTACATAAAGGAAAAGTTTTAAGCTCGCATCAAGCGATTAGGAATTTTCAGAAACAGATGAAATTTCTCATGCTTGTAACTGGAATTCTTCCATAGACATATCTAGTACAGGCAATGTTTTGAAACCCGAATCAGATATTGAATCAGAAAGAGCAACATGTTGCGGTTTTCATGGTCTAACCGGTTAGATTGGCGGTCGAACCGGTAATATAAAAATTAAATAAAAAATAAAATTTATATGTGCAATTATATAAATAAAACATTAATTTGTTAATGATGCTCGAGATTTCAACCCCAAAAACTAAATACCTAGATCATTGGAGCTAGAGATAGAGGCATGTCAGTATAAGCTTGTGATCTCAAAGGAAAATGTTGGAACTGAAGGCATACTGTCATGTCATGACTTACAAGCTTTCGATCTTAATGCTAAATATTAGACATATCTAGTACAGGCAATGTTTTGAAACCCGAATCAGATATTGAACAGGAAAGAGCAACATGTTGCGATTTTCATGGTCTAACTTGTTAGACCGGCGGTCGAACCGGTAATATAAAAATTAAATAAAAAATAAAATTTATATGTGCAATTATATAAATAAAACATTAATTTGTTAATGATGCTCGAGATCTCAACCCCAAAAACTAGATACCTGGATCATTGGAGATAAAGATAGAGGCATGTCAGTATAAGCTTGTGATCTCAAAGGAAAATGTTGGAGCTGAAGGCACACTGTCATGTCATGACTTACAAGCTTTCAATCTCAATGCTAAATATTAGATCTTTAGAGTTAGAGGCAGATGTTGGAGGAAAAGTTAGAAATTGAATTTGAGTTATGAAGGAAAGATTAGAAATTAGAGAAGAGAAGAAAAGAGAGAATTAGTGATTAGAGAAGAGAAATTGTAAATCTAAGCAACTTGGCCTAATTTTTTTTAATTTTTTTTAGCTTTGAACTGGGTTGACCTGAGTCTAGTTCTCTGGTCAAGCCGGTTCTCTCAAAACCGGCCTGTTCAACCCAGGTCAAATGTCAGATTGGTTCAATTGGTTGAACCGGACCGTTTTCTTCAGCAAGTGGCTGTTGGACCGGTCGAACCGTCCGGTCCAGTCCGTTTTTGACAACATTGAGTACAAGAAAAAAAATAATTTGGAAATTTCTTCTTCAAAGAAAGTCTCATTCATGATTGCTATAGATTCTGCTAATGTTTGTTATAACTTTACTATCAAAATCTCGAAATCCAAAAACAGGAATCTTAGGGCTTGTTTAGTTTCTATTCTCATTTTTTATTTTTAAAAATTATTTTATAATATACTTTTTAAAATTATTTTTAAAAAATTAAAATGAAAATTTGTTTAGTTATGTCAATTAAAAAATAATTTTTTAAAAAATAGACTGATAATGATGATTATAGACATTTAATTGTTGCAATTAATTATAAAAATTGATCAAGAAAACTATAATTTTCAATAATTAAATGTATTGTATTTTAAAAACAAGAAAAACAAAACAAAAAATGAAAACAGTTTTAAAAACAACTAAATGAAAAACACTTATCCAAATAAATTTTTAAATTTTTTTATTTTTAAAAATAAAAAACAATTTTTTAAAATAGAAAACAAACATGCCCTTATTTTTTGAGCAGCAATTCTCTATTTTGAAGAAGAGCTGCACCAATTTCATATTTTAAAATCTTTTGTTTCTTCCTCAAGCCAATTTTTTTAGGCTTGTTTTTTACAACATCTTACAAGTTACAACAGATGATAGACATTGGCGATCAATCTGTTACATGAAGTTTGAGCTTGAGAGGTTTAAAATTATCATATTCAGTTTGTGGGGGGAAAAAACAGAAAAGATTAATATATACGGCAGTTTATATTATGAAAAGTAACGTTGGGGGGCCATCTACCTTATTTTCGATGTACTAGAATAATTCAACTTAAATTGGATATTTATAAATAAAATTGCGTTGAATATTAAATGAGAAATTGGGAAGCAAAATTTAAATTTAAATATGGAAATGAAAAATAATAAGCGGTGAGAAGGGGTCCGGATATGTTAACGTGAATGATTTGGCTTTAGTTTGCGTAGAGGGATGAGAGACATTGAGAGGCTCAATGTCGTTTTGTGCTGTGTGTTGCATTTTTCTGATTCTCACTTGTTTTGCACCGAACTCGCAAAACTCTACTGTCTTTTGATGGTGACGCTGATGCTGAACTTTCACTAAACCAAAAACAGGCTTTCACATGCCCAGCTTCAATTAATGTGATTAAAAAAATGCATACCATGTGAAACTTTTGCTTAAATGAAAAATAATAAAAGGAAATACTATTTAATATGCTAAACAAATCTAGTGGAAGTTTGGAGGATATGATTTCTAATAAGAGCAAGGCTTTAAAGATAAGAAAAATTATATACAAGTCCTACAAAATTTTAAAATCACAATCAAGTATTTTAAGATTTGAGTGTAATTTAAAATTAGAGTATAAAGATAATAATATCCTTAATGAAAACACATTACATCAATAAAATAATTTAGTAAAAATTTCAATAAAAACCTTTTGACCATACTTAATTTCAATTAAAGCCTTTAAAATTATGAAATTTCACTATATGTGTGGGGAACTGAAATGAAATTTAAAAGATAACTGAAATGACCTTATTGTCCCTATTGAAACTAGTGTATGAACTACTTCTATAAAGAAATTAATAACTTATACGTGAAAAATGAACAACATACATAAGTGAATATGCAGCTTTCATTAACAGCATAAAACCATTATGAATATAAACAAGTAAAGCGAGACGTATGAACAACTCGTATAGAAAAAACAAACAATTAATGTATGAAAAATGAACAACTTATATAGGTGAAATGAGATTTACAAATTTATAGTAGCATTTTGTGTAACATCTTAATTTTTTAATTATTTTCTTAAACATAATAATTATTTATAAAACTACAACTTTTAAAGATAACTACCATGGTTTAAAAAAAATCAAAGTTATTTTTCAAACGTACTACCATTGTAATAATTATTTACCATGGTACAAAGAATCAAAGATGATCTTTAAAAAAGAGATAATGATAGAGAGGTCTCAAAAGGATCAATTAATTTAACTTAAGTCTCAAGTGTCAAATTTCAAAAATTTATAAGTTCGATTCTTAATTTTACAACTTTGTTGCAATGATTTTGAAACTTTTTTTTTTTTAAATTTTAACATGATCAAAGAATAAATAAATTTATTTTTTCTATTAAAATTTAGAACATGAGTTGCAAATTCATCACAATAAAATTACAAAATTAAGAACTGAACTTGTAAATTCCTAAAGTTTGACACTTCGGATCTAAGTTGAATTAATTGATCCTTTTAGAACCTATCTGTCATTTTCTCAAAAGAAAACCCTACCATAATTTAAAAAAAAAAGAATCAAAGAATCTACCATAGTAATTAAAAATTAAGTCAACTTTCTAAAAGTTTACCATGGCAAAAAAGATTTTCCTTGATTAAGTAAAACCATTTTTAATTTGGCTATTATGGTAGAAAAGAATCTACCATAGTAATGGGAATTTATTAAAGCTTAAAAGTCCATCTATCGGGATCCCGTTGAAAACAAGGCTCTAAAATCTAAACATTATAACAAATTCCAACCAACACAAAATCAGAGTTTCCAAGGATATTACATTGCATCTTTTCTCACAATTATACAAATAGAATGACGCAAGAGTTCACCCACAAAATCCCATTAAGGTCTAAAAAAAGTTTTCTAATACCATACTTCACAACATCTAACCAATATCAATACTTAAGGTAAAACACTTGATCGCTCCACATCCATTCTATAATATCCTCTTACTTCTAACCCACAATTAACTCCAATTCCCAAGTAACAGGGAAATGAGATCAAGGTAGTTAATATAATACTAAGTTTTAAATAGTTAGAAAAGTTGAGATCCCAAGTTTTCAAAACTAAAATTATTTTTAAAGTTCTTCCAATAGACAAATCAAAGTTTACAAATATTCAGAAGTATGGGATCACTTCAAACATGAGTACATTAGCATAAGAATTTAAAAACAAGAAAATTCTAAAAAAATTTAGGGCATGCGTCATGGTATGTTCGCCTCTATGACATGCACTATAGCTCATGGCACCATGTGTCGTGACGTAATTGCAGGAATTTTGACAGTAAATTTTGCTATTAATTTAACAGCTTTTAGGGCAACATTCGATGTGCCCCAATTCTCTGTCCGATGTCTAATTGACGTGAATAGGTGTTTATGGAAAGCTCTTTCTGAGCTCTAAATAATGGATTTGGTTTCATAATAAAATTATTATTTAATCAAAATTTGAACACTCATTTCAAAACTTACACTTTTTCTACAAATTTCACAAAACTAAATGCCCAAACCATTTACCATAAGCCTTTAGCCATTTGACCATATGCAAAACATCAAGATTAACTCGTGCAATACACTATATCACATTAAATACTCATAGATTACATTTTCACTACTCAACCCCTTAATCTCAAAAACACAATAAGGGAGAGTTTGAGCACATTTCCATCAAATAATCCATAATCAACACATAATATGCTCTAGTCGTACTTACATTAGTATTTTAGCCCTATCACCTATTTCACAAAATATCAACTCACTTTCTAGGGCTTAAAATACACTTACAACTCACTAACACATAATGCAAGTAAGAACAAAAAATGGATGAAGCCTAGTTGGCAATTTGAATTGTCAAATACACATATAAGTTCAAAATAAAGAGGCCTACTAAATTATGATCGTAATCCTAAGCCTCTGGCTACTTTCCTCTTTCCAATCATCTTGAGCTATTCCCTATAATATTGAAGATACTGGAATGAGTACAACTACTTAATAACTAAAGTTCAACTAACCCATACTAATACATGTCAATTATTTTAAATGTAAGTGGCATATATAAACAATTCTTCAAACCATGTAAAACATTTGAGAATATATATTCACTGAGCATGATAGCACATACTTAAGAAATAAAGCTTTTTAGTAATTTTCATATCAAACACGATTCAATAACATATGATCAGAAGTGATTAACACTCAACTTATGATTATCATCATCATCAAGGTCACAATACAGACAACCATGTGTCTTTACTCATTATATGCACAATCATACCTCCCTTATATTCTTCTTATTCTTTTGACATGAAACTGTGGACTATATAATAATAAGATAGTCTATAATCCATGACTTCCCTAGCCTAAATACTTGTGAGGGGATTACCCAGCCAAAGTGCACCCAACTCACTTATAAAACACGGTTTCCCTAATTTCTGACACTATAGGGTGTCTTCAGCCTAAACTAGCTTCCTCATTAAACTAGTGGATAGCTAGCTAGGTTCGAGTTTCTCATTGAACCAGTGGGACAGTTCCTCATTAAACAAGTAGGACAATAAGAATAAAATCAATTCGGCCTAGCCATCACTTGGATGGGAGCCCTACCATATGAATTTAATTCTCTACTCCTCTTCCTAGGTGAACTCCCACCTTTCAAGATCATGCTATGCATATTCATGTAAAATTTCACGTTTAGTTTAATTCATAGCACTCCACATAACCAATTTCATTGAACTCCAAATCACACAAGTGATTGAACTCCAATTCAAACAAATCATTAAACTCCAAGTTTAAAAATTATTGTACCTTACACATTCACAATCATTAAATTTCATACGTTTCAAAATCATTGAACTTCTATCAATCAAATCATAGAACTTCTATTTTATAATCATGGTACCCCATACTTTGACAATCATTAAACTTCACAATTTTTGAAATCATTGAACTACATTAAATCTCTACTTTATAGTGGACTTTTTCAAGCAAAGCAAGCCACATTTGCATTTCAATTAATTGCACATAATTCATTCATCATTTATCAATCAATAATTAATAAACACATAAAAGTTTAAGTTAGAATTCCCCTGGTTATCTCAAACCTTTGAGAGGTCAAAGGTTTTACCCCTCAAATACTCACTTTGAAAGCTTTCAAGAAGCTAAAATGGTATCAATAGTAGTCACTCTACAAGCATTTACCATGCAAATCATCAATATCTATATTTGTGCTAAATTTTACTAATAATTTCATACTTCTTAATGCTCTAGATTCATTCTTGGCTTATAAAAGTACCCATAGGATTTCTTAGCTTTCTTTAATCCTCATTAATATCATTAAGCTCTTTAATAGTCATTAATGAAACCACATTATTCCTAACCACCATATTTATGAGAATTTCAAACATTTAATGTCCTTCAATCTCAAATCAACATATAATGATAAATACTAAGTTTACTTAGTCAATCTACTCCTATTAACTCTATTTAAGTTAATGGGTTCATACCTATAGCCTCTATAGACCGAAAATCACCATTATCAATCAAACCTTAACTTCTACCATTAAAAAACGGAAGAAGAGAGAAAGATTTAAGTAAGGAAGCTTACCTTTGATGTGTTTAGGAACTTTAAAATACTCTCAATATTTAGTTTTCCCAAGCCCTAGCACTGCTCTCTCATGTTCTTCGTTTCTTTCCTTCTCTGTTGCATCAGATTCGCGACCTTATTCTAGTAGAAAAGTGACCATGCGTTGCGATGGAAGCATAATGCACTGTAGTGCATGGCACAAAGATCACCTCCAGGCGTGTTACCACACATACGCCACGATGGCTTATTCACAAGTTGTGGTGCATGGCACAGAATCTCTTTTCTCAGAATTTTTTCTTCTTTCATCCTGGGTGACCTAATTCCCTTTCGGACCTGTGTTTAGGCCTGAAATTGAAACCAAACACGCTTGTTAGGCCTCTCTAGCCACACACCTCACTAACACACTTAATTAATCGATTTGGGCTTAATTAATCCTATTTAGAAATTGAGGATGTTACACATTCCAAACAACAACTAAACATTCTTACTTTCACTGTGCACAAGTAAAATTATAGTTAAGTTACAACCATTCAACATAATTTATAGAAAAAAATTATAATAATATTATCTCATTTCCAAAGCACACCATCAATTACTTTAAAATAGACCATAAATGTTCACAAGTTTATATTATGGCCATTACAGACAATTTTACCAAAAGTTATGAGTTTACATGTTCAATTATCAAATAAATTGTCCTAGATTGGTAAGATATACATACCCAAAAGAAAATGAGTCCTATCACAAGGTTGGTGACCTTACACCAACATTAAGCCTCTACTATTTCTCTGGCTGGACCCGTCCTTAAAAAATTGTTAACCTTGGGGAATGAGACACAAAGGTCCTAATAAATAAAACTAAAATACTATAATGCATGCAATGTAATTAATCAAGCGATCGTTTAGTGAGCATACAAAACATATTTCCATACAACAATTAATCTAACAAAATAATTAAAAAAATTATGCATGATAGTACACCTTATCTCTTCCTTTCACCTGTACCACAATCCACACTTGGTACTATTTAGTCTACCAAAGGTAAACTAGTCTAAGCCTTAACGAGTCACTTGTTGCATCCAAACAAAGGCATACCATGTGGTGTAATTTCATGATTGAATAAGCTACCGCACATCCTTACAAGTCTAGACAAGTCATGCAACAAGTTTTCTGAACAAAGATAATTCCAAACAATAAATCATGCTTTCACACATTCTTTTCACACACACACACACACACAAACATAATTAGTATCCTACTTAATTAAAATTTTTGAACAATAAATACACATTTTCCAATATAATGTTTCCCATATAATAATTCATTTCAATAAAACATATATAATCAAATTACGAGGCACACACTATAACAAATTACGAGGTTATCTTTGTTCCAAGCAATTAAAGTTCCCTAAACAAGTGATTTCTCACTATCAATATCTTTAATACCTTTATCTATACATAACATTAGACACTAATCACACCTTAATCTAAAGTAATTACTTTTGGAACTTTTAAATCCTTTTTATTTCAATTTTGAAAAACTATTTTCTACTCTTAAAAATAAAAAATGATTCAGGTAAGTGTTTTGAATTTAAATATTGGATTAAATGACAAATTAGCCTTTAAATTATAAGAGCGTCGGAAATCATAAACTCATTTTTTATATAATGTTCTCTTTTAACATTTCAAAATGTAGCAATATTGCGCATATTATTAATAACTATTAATTTTGACTGTTAGTTAACCAAAACATTACAAAAAAATAAATAAAAGCATTTTAATTCTTGGATATTTTCTATAATTTTTAGGTCATTATATGTAATTTTTTGTCCTTTTCTATAACTTTATCCATCTTCGTCTGTAATTTTTGAGATCCTTTCATAATTTTTTAATCGACTAATAGTCAAAGATAACCTTTGTTAATGGTAGAAACAACATTGCATCATTTTTAAAAAACAAAGGAGAACATTACGCTAAAAATGAATTTAGAATCTTTGACATTCTAAGGCACATGGTTTAAGGGTGAAATTGTCACTATTGGCCATTTTTCTAACTTTAAAATTATTTTTAAATTTTAAATTAACATAATCAAATATATTTTTGTTTTTTTTTGAAAAATATTATTAAAATTAATTTATACAATATTTTTTTAAAAAAAATGAGAGCAAAAACAAGCTCTTAACTTGTATTATTGTTGAATTATGCTAAACATCTTGATAAAATCAACATCCAAATAGTGATGGGGGTTGATCACTCGAAATTATTGTGTTTGAATCTTACATCACATGTGTACCACTACCAAGATGCTAATGAATATACAAAGTATAAGTTGTTTGAGATTATATATTTTACTTTGAAATTAATTAATGATAATATTTTTGTATTTATGATAGTATTTGATGTAGTGTGCGTGCGTGCAAAGTATTATCTATTGTCATAATAATGGATTGAGGGTGTCTCCATTTCTCCATCTATGCATTTCCCTCCACTTCCTCAAAACGACACCATCTAGAGTGGGAGCAAAAAAAAAAAAGCCAAATAATGTCTCATTTCCTTCTCCACCTCCAATGCGCAGGACCTTGGCTTTTTTCTCTTCTAGAATAGAGTTGACGTGCTCACATAGCAAGAAAGAAATTCTAACTAAGGATAGATTTCGATCAAGGAAGGATTTTGATTGTAATATGGTATGATTTCATTTTTCTCATATATACTGATCATTTATGTCCCCTCATTTAAACATAAAATTTGCACAATGTAGTTGCCATTTTCTCTTTCTTTCTCCCTTACATTGGTCATGTTCCTCCCTTGATTTATGTTTAAATTTATTTTAAAATACGTTATTAATTTGCCATGGACTTGTGCTACATAGAAATTTTTTGATGACAGTCACAGCTATAGGAAAGCAACGTTGACCATTTAACACATTATTATCCCTTAGCTTTGCATAAATGAATTCATCACCAAGCTCTTGGGTTATTTTTAATTTCATTAACAGTTTTTTGTTAACTCTTTATGTATAACAGTGTTTTATTATTATTTTTATCTGCTTACTCTTGGTTTTAGTGTTTTTTTTTTCAGCTTTTCTTGTTAGCTTTAAGTAATGGACACAAGTATGACTCCAACAGTTGGTCTTGAATTTGATGATCTAGAATAAGAATGGCAATATTAGATTGACTATGGTAGAAGAATAGGATTTAGTGTTAGAAAGAAAAACTCTAATAAGAGCAAGAAGGATGATTCTATCATATATTGAAATATGTTTGTTCCAAGGAGGGAGTGAAAAAACAAGATAAAAAAGATTTTAAAACTAAGAAGCCTCAAAAGGAAATAAGAATGGGGTGTGAAGTGAAAATGATAGTTTAAAACGTGAATGAAAGTTTTAGAAGTAAACTATTTTTGAACCACAATCACCCTTTGGAGCCCCAAGAGACTATTCATTTGTTAGCATGACAAAGGAGATTACCTAAAGCACAAGGCTATACTTTGAAGGCTGCTGAAGATATGGGAATTAAGCAAAAAGCCTCTTTTAATTTAATGAGCAAATATGCAAGAGGGAGGGCTAATTTAGGGTATACTAAAGAGGAGGTAAAGAGTTATCTAAGATCAAGGAGGCAATGAGACATGGTCTATGGTAAAGCTGGGTTTCTACTTTGCTATTTCCAACAATAATTAATAGAAAATCTTTCATTTTTTCATGCTTATCAAATGGACTCAGAAGAACAAATAACTAATGTGTTTTAGGCTGATGCACATATGTTGATAGATTATGCTTGTTTTGGAAATGTCATTTCATTTGATACAACGTTCTTTACAAATCGTGACAACAGACCACTTGCCATTTTCTCAAGTTTCAACCATTACAAAGAAGTAATGATATTTGGTGCTGCTTTATTATATAATGAGATATTTGAGTCTTTTAAATGGCTTTTTGAAACCTTTTTACAAGCACGTAAGCAAAAAATGCCATTTATTATGTTTACTGACCAAGATGCAGCAATGGCAAGAGCCTTAGAAGAGATAATGCCAAATGTAAAGCATGACTTATGCACATTCCATATCAATAAAAATGGGATAAAACATCATGGGAACTTAATAAAAGATGGCTCTCATTTTCTGAGTGAGTTTAATTGGTGCATATATCATTATAAGAAAGAAACAAGGTTTGAGGAATCTTGGAAAGAATTATTATCAAAATATAATGTAGAAAATAATCCATAGTTGATGTCTATTTACAAGTTAAAAATGGGCAACATGTTACATGAAGTACTCAAAGACTCTTGGTATGAGAAATACATAACTTAGTGAAAATATCAATTCATTCATAAAAAGTTGCACTAATCCTTAATTGAATATTAGTCAATTCTTCAATGTCTTTGAACAAGTTGTTGTAGATAAGCGGTATAATGAATTGCAAAGTGATTTCAACTCACACCAAAAGTTATTGAGGTTGATTTTGAAGAGTTCATCTATGCTGCGATAACTTTCTCAAGTTTACACACCACCAATTTTTGACTTGTTCCAATATAAGTATGACTTACGTGATGCTACATATATAAAAGAGAGGAAAGAAGAAAAATAGCTGAAGATGATTATGCTATTATTATTGATTATTTAATCATAATGGTTGATAAAAAAGGAGAGTGGAGATTGACATTTGAGCCATCAAGGAAAGAGAAAGAGGCTATCATTACTTGTAGTTGTAAGAAGTTTGAACAATGGGGAATATTATGCTATCATGCATTGAGGATATTGTATGACCAAGATGTGAAGCTACTTCTAAAGAAATATGTTTCAAAGAGGTGGACATAAGAAGCAAGGTGTGGTGTAGTGCATGATAGCAAAGGAAAGGAAATTGAAGTTGATTCTAAACTAGAATGCTTAAATCAATATAGGCAATTGTGCCCCATGCTCATAAAATTAGCTGACGATGCATCTGAATGTCCACAAGCATTCTCTATGGTTTATCAAGCAGTGCTAGAGCTTAGTAAAAAAGTGTCTCAACTTCTTATTAACCACTCCTCTAATAATGGTAATAGTAAAGGGGGTGTTGATGATGATGTTGGTAAGAATGATGTTCAGGCATTGGATTTAAGAAGAGAGAACACAAAAAGATCAATCCAAGTTAGGTTGACAACCCAAGTCAAAAAAAATCTACCAACACGTCCTCACAATGTTCAAAGGTATAATTTTTTTACTTTGAATTTTTAATAGCATAATTTTTTTATGACATTTAACCGATATTGTTGTAGGACACCCAAAATACATTAGAAGTGGGTAGATCATCATCTTTGGTACAATATAGCCCCCCATGTCAAATATGTCGGTGTAAGTGCAATATCCCCCTATGTCAAATATGCTAGTGCAAAGGCAATATGCCCCCCGTGTCAAATATGTCAATCCCATTGCAATATGGCTCCCCTGTGTCAAGTATACCAATACAAGGGCAATATGGTCTACCTGTGCCAAATACACCAATAGCTACACTGTAACATCTCAATTTAAATTTTAATAGTTAATTTGGGTTAATAGAAATTTTGAAAAATATTTAGAGGTAAGCAAATTAGTAAAAAATGATTATTAAATCTAATTTAGGATATAATTCTAAATTAAAAAAATTATTAAAAAAATTAATTAATTAAAAAAATAAATAAATAAAATATTATTAAATTATTATAAAAAGAAAGAAAGAGAAAAGGTATGAGAAAGAGGAAGGAAAGAAGGAAGAAAATGCGATCAGCTTTCGGTGCAATGCAATGATTATGTATATAATAATAATAAAAAAAAGGGAGAGAGAGGAAAGAAGAAATAATAAAAACAAGATGTGGGACCCACTGAATTTTTATAAAAACTCACATGTTCCTTCATTTCTTCATTCCTTCTTTCGTGCGTGAGCTGAGGCAGAGAGAGCATCTGTGAGCCAAGTTCACCGGTGCTGGGTTTTAAGGTAAGAGTTTTTAATAGGATATTTAGGGTGTGATTTTAAGCTTTTCAAGACTAAGTAAGTGTTCTAAAATTTTTTCTTAATCATCCTTCTTCTTTGGTTTCTGAGTTTGTAGTGGTAGAAAATTTAAGATCTGGAAGAGAGATGAATTTATGTTGAATAAATATGATTTTTGAGGTTGTCAGTAGTATAATAAATGTTCTAGAGTATAAATTTATTGATGATCTTTGAATCTGTGGCTTATGGATCAAATTCTAAACTAGATCTGAAAATATATGTTATTTATTGAGGTTTAGATGATTATTTGGGATGAGAAATGAATTATTATGGTTATAGGATTATGATTCTAAGCTAGAGACTCAATTTTTAATTTTTGGGTATTTTAGGTACGAATTTATGAAATAAAAAGAAAATTTTGATAATAGAAATTAGTTTAGAAGTTGATTTTTAGATTATTAATGTTTATTGATAATTAAAAGAGGAGTTAAAAATTTTACTTAATAGTATTAACTATAGATTTGTATTAAGATTGAGATTAAGAATTATGTTATATTTTTAATTCTATTATTAGAATTATTTTATTAGTTTCAAAAATTGAAACTAATACTTATAAATAATATGTTATTTGTAGATTGTATTACTGGTGAAGATTGTGGTGTGAGAGAAATTTTAAAGAATAATTTATTGAAAAAGCCACAAGGTAACCATGCTTTTAATTTGTGATTAGTGTTACTTCATGTTAATTGGGTGATTATTGAGAAAATTATAAATTTTGTAATATTGTATAATTGTGCAATATTATTATGAATTTGTTTAATTATTGTGGGAGGTGTTGGGAGACTTGCTATTATTGTTGTATTTATGTGCCATGTGGTACGCCCCTATTGGAGCTCAATAGGTGGCTTGTAAGGGCTCGGGCTAATCTACCTTTGGCCGGGTAATTTAGCACCGAGTGAGGGCTACGGCTCGAGGTTAATGGAGGGATATAAGGATGGTTGTTTATGTATATTGTAATATTTCTTATGTTTGTTGGAATTATATTATTTTTAATTCTCACTTAGTAAGCACACACTTAACTGTTTGTATACACTATCATAAATTGGCTTTGGTTACTGGGACTTTTGAGTCTCATTATGTGATTAACAATTTTCAGGAGAAGAGCCACGAGTGACACGTGGAGGAGTCCCAGAGGCTTAGTGGTATAAATCCACTGTCTCTTTTGGGTATTTAATTTATGATTTATAATGTGTTATATTGCCAATATTAGGGCTTTTTGTTTATTGTCAATTATATGAATATATAAATGTAATCATGCCTTTCAAACTATTTCTATTTTTGATACAATTTGGATGACTGTAATTTTAATATTTGGTTTACTTTGGATTAGTTAAAATGGCATGATTATAAGGCCAAATAACTGGCTTGTGTTGAAAATTGACTAAATTGCTTATTTTACTTGTTGGGAGTATAAGGATGGACAAATGTGATTTAGCCTAATGGCATGTGGGAGGTAAAAATTTATCTGAAATGTTATAGTATGTGAGTTGAAGCCAATTATAAAATATTTTATATTGAAATTATTGATATAAGAATGTGTTGGGTGGCTGTAACCTAACTATGGTTGAGTTAAATTATTTTAAAAAAAAATTTGGTGTGTTACATACACAACATGATCCACCTCAACTAAATCAAACGTCATTCACAACATTGACGATGGTGAGGATATTATATTTCAAGTTCTTAACTAAGTCAAATTTCATTCACAATATATTTCATACTATTATCATTTTTTTGTGTTTGTAGGATTTATTGAACAATAATGTAAAGTCACTCGAAACAATTGAATTTAGTCAAGTATTTAAGAAAGGTAAATCATTGTCTAAATGTATTGAAACTTCTATTACAATTTAATTACATTATATTGTTTGAATATAAATTGTTACAATGTTACAGATTCAAATCCAAATGTGAATACAAATCCTCAGCTATGAAGTCTTCATTTTAGCTTTAACCTCTTGGTTCAATTTCCCTTTTGTTCTTAACAATATATTCTTGTGAGCTGATCCTCTTTTTTGTCATGCTAGCTCCTTGCTTTGATGTATACTTGTAAGCTTGCTTTAGTGTACACTTGTAAGCTTGCTTCTTCCCATTTTGTAAAGCCTAAACACATTTCTATTTTTATAATCTGCACAAGTTGCAAAGTGTAAAAGAATTATCCCTGGACAACAAAGAAAGTGAATCTGCAACATAGTCCCTAAATGATGAGGATGTTGAAATCTGCAACACAGCCCAAACACATTTCATTGCTATACTATGAAAAGCATTTATATAAATGACAAATGGACATAAATAATTAGTTCTTGAAAAAAAAACCCTATATAAATGATGGCCTTAACTCTGCAAGAGCCATCAACACAAGATAGTAAGAATGGCATAATGCATAGGTCATGTCATAAGGGAGGATAGAAAGTGAAATTGATCCACTGAAGGGTAAAATGGAAGGATAACAGACACCGAATTGCATAAAGTATGTATTAAAAGAATAGAAACAAACTAACCATACAATAAGAGATAAGGCCCAACACAGCCAAGCACTAAATTCGTCACATCAAATGACCTTTATGGAAACACAGAAAAATGCATATAGGTGAAAAGTACTAAATAATTTCTAAAAGCAATCAATAAGAATTCATGTAGACTTAAGATACATAAGCACACACGTACACACTCATAGGACACCAACAATGGGAAGGATGAAAAATATAATACCATAATCATCTGTAAAATGCTGATCATAAAAAAGCATTCCATAGTCACTATTTCCCAATTCCCACTCGTCAGCACCAAAGCCTAACAACTTACTATTTTCCAAGATAAAGTGATTACATTCAACAAAAATAGAACTGACAGCTAAAAATCAAAAAAAATAGAAATATAAACAAAGGAAAAGTTTTGTTCAAACTCCACACAAACACCCTTCAACTTCAGGTCACCAAACATTGCTTATATAAGGCATAGAAGCAGTATAAAATAGAATAACTTTTATTGCAAAAAGATCCCTAAGTGATAAATATTCCATGTCTAATAACCCAAGTGATAAATACCAGAGCAAAATAGCACAATGTAGCAAAATATAATTATAGAGAATAGATCTCAGTGTTGCCTCAAATCTGGTCCACTGCTCTACTCTAGGGATATTCATGACATGCCTTGCATTAATGAATAGTTGAGTTAAGCGGCCAATGAAAGAACTTCAGCAGCTTTCTTTGATAATTTTTTGTGTTTCAATACTTTTTTCCTTCAACTCTAACTTCTTATTTGTACATAAACTTTTATCAAATAATTTTCTTTTGAAAAGTTCAGAAGTATTAGAATTAGACTAACACTATTGTTATCTCCCCCCCTAAAACAATCTCAACTAACTTTTCTTCCACCTTTAATTCATGCACATCTATGTTATGGACCTTATCAATTATGTTCCAGATATAATCAAGGAACGTAGGTATATTAAGATGATGAATAGGAGTCTAGTATAGCAATGTACACGTACATGTGATGCCAAAATAGGAGTCAAGTATAGCATCTTTTTAAAACAAAATAGGAAATATAAAAATGCTCAAAAAGAAGAATATTCAATTTCTTACTTGGAAGCATTCAAAATTAGCTCATGAATTGGAACTTCAAAATAATAACAACCAAAAGTTATTATATTTCCAAGCATTCATATATATAAATATAAAGAACCATCAAAATGGTCAGCTGGCAGGACAAATTTAACCTTTCATATATAGGGTCCAAGAATCAATCGTCAGAGTTGCCTAGAACTGCCTCAAGCTTGATTACTACTATCAAATATTCTTCCCATCTCATTTTCATCATTCCCAAAGGATAAACAAAAGACAAAATTTTCATAATTGATATAAAAGGATCATTAACTAGATCATTAATTAAACCTTCTCCAATTTAGAATTGTCCTCATTGAGGAGAGGTCCAAGGGATCGATGAAGAGATAAATAGATCAAAATGCTGACTTAGATGAGGAGATAATTAAGCTGATGGTGAGAGCAAAGAGGTCACTAAGGAGAAGACGAGGTGAAGGGAAGCTAGGAAACTGGAGTTGAAGCCTGATGTTAGTCCAACGATGCTGGTAAAAGTAGAGTTAGTTAGAAGGTGGCCAGATGGGGTTTGGAGGAGCGAGATGATGATATGGTTTAGACTTCAAAGCAGAGCACTAAGATCAATCTCTCAAATATCTTCCCCACTGAGTCGACGAGAAAGGAGGAAAGCAGTGCCAAGAGGGAGAGGATTGAGTTGGGGTGTAAGGACTGATAATGATGCAGATAGTCAAGATCGCAACTAGAAATGAATGATGGAGATTTCACCACTAATCAAAACGCTGTCGTTTTGAAGAAGTGGAGACACACTTTGCCCCATAATAATACTTTTTCCCACTTCTATTCTAGAAAGATTTTTTCCATTCTTAATAATTAACATAAGATATTGATAGGAAATTAATTATATATTTTTAATGTTATTCATTTAAATTTATAATTATAAGAAATAATGTAATGCAAATTTGAAAATTTTTCATTTAAATAGAGGGTAAAATGGATTATATTCTATTTTAAGACAATTTAATAACTTTTATCATTTCTCTTTGGTTCTAATGAGGTAATTACTCCCTCCATTTAAAAATGTAAGGTACTCTTAATAGAATCTCACTCCTAATAAAGTAATTATTTATCTTCAAACTAACCATATCTTTCCATATTTATCCATATTTAATAAGGTATTTCACCCTAAAATAAATATAAAGTATTTATATAATAGGACTTTGAAACAAAGGCAATAATTACACCTCAAAAAACAAAAAATATTTTATATTTTTTAACATTCAACCTTTCAAAAAATGTCTTATATTTTTTAATAGAAAGAGTAACACTTTATTTGAAGTATTTTTTTTTTGGCCTATTTGTCCGAAGTAATTAAATGACACATATTAGAAGAAGTAGATACCAAAGAAGGGTAATGAATTAGATTTCTTCAAAAATTAAAAAAAAAAACATTTTTACAAAGAAACACGTGAAAGTGAGCAAACTGAAATATGAACTTTGTGAGAAAATTTGAAAGTGATTGGAGAACATAAAGAATGTATTTTGATTCAACCTAACCACTTAATTTATATTCAATCTCCAAGTAAATCATTTACTAAATTAATATATACAAACTATATGAATGCATAAAACTAAAGAATATATGCACACACACTTAAAAAAAATTGCAAACCCATATAAACTAGAAAGAAGCAGAAGTAGAAGCAACAAAGAAGCGATACATATAAACTAGAAAGAACCAGCCAGCATGTATATTTAACTAAGGAGCTGAACAATGGATGTGAGGCATGGAAAAATCTAATCCCTCCTAATAAACTTGGCTTCTTTTTGCAGGGCACGCTAGAACAATGGATGTTGCACAATTTAAAAGGGATCACACCGGATAAAAGCATTAGTGCCGAGTGGGCATCTAAGTTTGGGATCATTTGTTGGAAGCTATGGGAAGCTCGAAACAAGTTCACATTTCAACAGGTGACAACACAAGGATTCCAACTGATAGAAGAAGTTCGAACTCTATCCGAGTTTACACGAGCTGCAATGGTGTCTATCCAAAGAGCTCATGGATTGGGAAGGATGAATTCTGCTCAGAATATTTGCTGGCGCAAGCCACCTAAGGACTGGGTATCACTGAATTGTGATGGAGCTGTGAAATCACAAAGTGGACGGGCTGGAGCTGCGTGTTTGCTTCGTGATTCAACTGTTAAATGGCTTGGGGGAAGCTGTTGGAATATTGGATCATGCATAGCATTACACGCAGAGCTGTGGGCGATCCTCGATGGGTTATCTTTGGCTTGGGATCTTGGATTCAGGAAAGTCAAGCTCGCATGCTTTCTAAGGAGACCACGGTGCTAAATTGTCATAGCAGACTTATTCGTCAGATTAACCTCATCCTAGATAGAAACTGGCATGTGGATATCCTTCATATTTATCGTGAAGGTAACAAGTGTGCAGATTACCTAGCGTCCCATGCTTTGACGATGGGTTATGGACTTCATATTCTGGAAGAAGTCTCGGATGCTGTTCGACGTCTCCTGCAGAACGATGCTCTGGGAATGGGGCAATTTCGCATATGCATGTAGTTTGACTTTCTAGTTGTTGTTTCTTTTCCCCACTGTATCAAAAAAAAAAAAAAACTAAAGAGCTGAACAGGAATATAAGAACCAACTTATTCACCGAAAACAAAGCAGAAATATAAAAACCAAGAAGCAAGGAAGAAGGATAATAAAGTCTAAAAAACTTAGAATTTTTAACAAGTCCCCAAAAAAAATTTCTAAAAACTAATTATAAACATTTATTCAAATAGTTGTAAAGAGAAATTTTAACTATAAACTGAAAGTTATATTTAAAATTTAATTATCTTATTTACAAATAAAATTCTTAAATTTACAACTTTCTAAGTTAATATTTACAGCTGATTTTTTAAGAATTTTTGTCAAGGACTTAACTATTAAAAATTCATTGTTATGAGATTTTAATGTCATTCTTTCAAGAAGCAAAAAATACATGTATAAAACAAAGGGAGAATATCAATGAAGAAACCCTGAAAGAATTTAATATATGATAAAATCCTAAACAGATTGGATATTTGTTAAAACAATAACTCTACGAGATATACTTAAGTAGACCGGTGTTAACCTCTAGAAGTTCATATTATTTTATCACATTTTTCTTAAGTTCTAACCATTTTGGCTCAATTGTATATGTTTTTATTGCCCAAATTAAGAAAATATGCATTTTATTTTGGGTTTGTATTATTAGCTTTAATTTGATATTTTTGGACTAATTTCATGTTATTTTGGTTGAAATTTCAATTGAAAGCATTTCTGGAGTTTTGTGGATATTTTTGGAAGGCTTTTGGATGAAGAAATCAAGCACAAAATGAATGATTTTCGTTAGCTGCAAAAACAGTGCAAAACTGTCAAAGTCATCCCAAAATCGTGACTATCGTTCGCGACTTTCGTCGCTATCAGAAAAATGTTGCGTTTCATTTATTAAAAATTGGTTGGTTAGGACATATATATGCTGAGAGCTCGACCCAGAACACATTCTTCAGACTTTTAGACACATTTGGAGCTTGATTGTGCTAGGGTTTGGGCATTGGAAGAGTTGGGATCAAAAGATTGAAGCTTTGAAGATATTTGGAGTTATTCTTCTTTGGTTTTTCTATTCCCCTTCCCTTTCCTATCTTGTAATCTGAAATGGGTCCACTTATTTTGTATGATTGTAGCTTGTGGATGATTATGAGTAGCTAAACCCTTTGTTCTAGGATTATTTGAAACCCTTGTATAGATTAACACTATGTTCCTCTTCTCTTTTTGAGATTATGATATATATGTGTTTATTTTACTCTTTTCCTTAATGCTTCTAAGTGATTAGCTACCATTTAAATGTTGGGTTCACTTAATTGATGCTTGAGAGGGCTAGGTTGAGTGTAGAACTTGAATAAAATTGTGTAAAAACTTTATATTTGTATGTTGAATGGATGGTTTTGCTAGTAAGATAGAGATATAGTTGCTAGCCTTGCATAGCCACATTAAGGTTGGTGTTTAAAATTGAGTTTTATTAATTGTAACAAGAGATTGAGCAATTAATTTAACTAAACACTTGTTCATGACTTAAGAGAGCTTGTCCAAGTATTTTTAAAACCCTAGGTTAGCACTTATTTTCATTAAAAGCATTTATGAAAGGAGGTGATTTTGGTGTTATGAAATGCAAGGAGGATAAATAATCCTAGATCTTTATTTATGTTTGAAGTTTGTGAGTCAATTACTTTTTTTATTTTCTAGTGCTAGTTTCACTTGTAAAATCATTTTCACCTAACTATGGGTAGCTCAACTTAATCGAATTTACTTAGTATTTTGCTTGATCATTATTTTTGAACAAATCCTCAAAGAAACGATACTTTACTTTCATTATATTACTTACTATAACCCATGCACTTGCGATGAGCAACAACTGGGTGTACCATATCATTTGTAATCTGTCCAATAAAAATATGATATTTAGATAGAATTAAATATAAATTAATTTGATATTAATGATAACAGAAAGAGAAAAGGTAAAAAATCATATATATATATATATATATATATTCTATTATAAAAATAAAATTAATTAAGAAAATGTCACACAAGATTTTATTTAAATTACTTGGAGCATTTTAATTAGACAGACTATAAATGACATGATATACCTGATATGCTTAAGTATTTCTTGTAACTCTACTTATTAATTTGATGAAACAAAATCTTTTTCCTTAGCTAGCAATTCGTTCCTACACACCTACAGCAAAGCTTTTTGGAAGCAAAATCATGAATTTCCCACTCTAAAATTTCTAGTTTTATGGGAAGAATGGGGGGGAGACAGAGAGAGAGACTTATATATAAGTCCAAATGAGTAGACTTATTTATAAATAAGTCCCATGAAATTTAAAAACCACAATCAAGTCTCTTAAAACTTGAGTATAATTTAAGATTGGGGTTAAAAAATAATAATACCTTTATTAAAAATACATTATATCAATTAAATAACTTTACAATCACTTCATCAATAACTTACAACCTTCACTTTAATTTTTTACAATAATAACTTCATATATATAATAGTTAAACCAATTATATTTTATTAAAAAGTTTAACATTAACTCTTTATAGCTGCTTTATTAATAATTTATAATTATTATTTTAACTTTTTACAAATATAACTTCACATATATAATAGTTAAATCCATTATGCATTACTAACAAAATTTAACATTTATTGTTTATAATTATTTCATCACTAATTTACAACTATCATTTAAAATTTTTACAACTATAACTTTATATATCAAATAATTAAAAATATTTAAATATTTGATGTAAAAAATTAAAATTATAATTATAAAAAATTAAAGTGATAGTTATAAATTATTGATATAGTAGTTGTAAATTATTTGATTAATGTAATATATTTTTAATAGGAATGTTATAGTCTCTGCACTTTAATTTCAAATTATCTTTAGGTCTCAAGGGACCAATTTGTTATTTCAAAATTTTGCAGGACTTACTTATAATTAAGTGTGCTTCATTGGGATTTATATATAATTTTCTAAAAAAGGGGGGTAATGAATGGCTATGATTGCTTGGTAAAATGAATGGTACAGATTTTGTTTACTTCCTAAAACGGTGTGTTTTAGTTAAATAGAAAGGTCGTGGAGCAATACCTAGATAATGGAGAGTAAACTAACTTCCTATCTAAAAAGATAATAGCAAATATTTTCATCTAATTGTAAAGATACAGTGATATAAATAGAAATAGAAATTTTTTTTCCTAAAAAATGGCATATAAAAAAAAGGGTCATTTGATCCTTCATTTAATCCATGTCATGTTTGATGTAAGATATTATATGTTAGTCATTAATATGATTTGCCAACCTCTACACCTCAACCAAAAGAAAAATAATAAAAGGAGAATCACATTTAAGAACCACTTAAATAAATTATTTATAAACAAATACTAATAACAAGTTTCATTTAAGAAAAAATAAATTACATTTCTATTTTAACAACAATTTATTTTGTAGTGGTCTTTATTTGTAAATAATTTTTTTGAGTGATTCTTAAATGTGATTTTCTCAATAATAAAGCATTATGTCACCTTTTTTAAAAACATAAAAAAGACCAATTCACTTCACCTAGATGATATAAAATGAAATGTCATACTTATCTATACTTTCTTACTCACTTATTTCTCTCATTGACATGGGGACTAAACCCCAACCAAACCACTCTCAAACAAGAAGCGCAACGTGCCAAAAGCATGTGGTTAACTTTGAAATGTCAGGGAAGTAATGTGTTTATCTCCTAAAATTCAGAGTTATACACACACACATATATAAATTTAAAAGTTATTTTCAAGCTATTTTTTTCACCTTTTTTAAGTAAAACTAACCACATAGAATCAACAAAAGTTGGTCCATTACAAAGAATTTTGTTTACAATTCAAAGTTTTAAATTTACATCTCGTTATCAATATGCAAACTTTGTTAATAAGTGATAATATATAAATATTTTTATAAGTATTATGAGTCTAGAGACATTTCATTGACCTATCACTGAAACTCAACTCACTAAATATTTTTTTGTCCAAAAAAATACCTAAAAAAAACTACATACAAGTTTTTCTCTATTTTATGAAATTTGATTAGAATTATAATCGTGTCTCATATAACAAAATTCATTGTTTTTCCAATCCATTTGCAAGTTAAATTTTTTTTATACGAAATTAAATTTTTATATTTGCATGTTAAATTTCAATATTTACAAGTAAACAAGGCTTCTAAATAATTAGTTGTCTTATCTGAGATATGCACATAATAATCCCTAATTAATATACCGATATGTGGATTCATTTTCTTGGCCTTCCCAATCCCAAGCAACATATTCTCTCATGTCCCTATTATAAAGCACTTATTAGAAAGATTTTTTTTTTTTTTGCTCATTTAACATAAGATATCTGATCAGGTATTAATTATGTTTTTTTAATATTATATTTATTTAAATTCATTAAATTGAAGAGATAATATAATGAAAATTTGATTTCTTTAATTGAAACACGAATAAAATTGAAAAATTTATTGTGTTTTAAAATAAAAGGATAATAAAAGTTTTACTCTCTTAAATTTACCTTAATTATTGATTTGATCTTTTAAGTTTAATTTTTATTGATTTGATTTCTTATGTTTTCTTAAATTACCATGTTCACCTTTTAGATTTTTTTAGTACAAAAAAATATTTTAGATTTTAACATACAAATCAATTCTCAAATTAATTTAATGTTTAAAGTATATCAATGACTTCACATGTATATGTAACCAAAAAAAAAAAAGAACAAATTAACCCTTAAATCAGTTTAATTTTTATTAATATAGTCTATTTTTGTTGCATTATATTCTTTGTTTTTTTAAAAAAAATTGTGAGGTTGTTTTTTGTCTACCTAAGTTATTACACTTATTTTTATTAATTTATACGGTTATCATGATATTTTATTTTTTGTGTCTGTAGATTTTGTGTTACATTTTTTTAAATAATATGGTAAATTGATAATTATGACAAATTTAAAAGATTAAATTAATGAAAAATAAATTTATAAAATTAAATTGATAATTGACACTGATTTAAAGAATTAAAATTTTTATTATCTTTAAAATAAAATTAATATTTTAATCACCTCTTTCTGATGAAATAATTAGAAGTGAGTTGTAATAATAATAGGATTAAGGTGATATTTAGTGTTATCTCCATCAACAGAAGAATTATTATTATACATCAGACATGGCCGTGTCACCACTCAGCACTATATCACTGGGCAATCTCAGAATCGCTTGATATATAGACGACTTGGCAAGTTTGTCCCCTTTGATACCGACGCTACAGTATTCTCCACCACTGAAGAAGACGACGACGACGCACACGTTGGCTCATTTCATTTGCTTTATGTTTATGCGCTTAACCTAACTCATTCATGGAATCATCCCGATTCCTTGTCACTACCAGCTGCGAGGTAATGGAATTTATGCTCCAATTTAACCAACATCAGAAGATTTATGCCAATTCCTCTCATTCCTTTTTTCAAATCCTATCCTCTTTGAGTATTTCCTCTGATTCTCCATTTAATTTCATACTCTTGTTATATATGATCGACCTGTCATCTCCCCCACTTGAGTTTTGATTCTCTCGCCTGCCTGTTGTTTGATTCTCAGATTCGCCTTTTTGGGTTGATTCTGCGTTATTGTGCAGAGAACCTATTGGGGTATTCCCTGATTTGTTGCTTCCCGAATTCACTCATATTTGCTGTTGAAGATCTAGGTGGAGGCATGAAGGAAAGTGTTTGACTTTGATTCTATCCTCTTTGATGAACTTGGCTTGTTTAGAACAGACAATCTTTTGTCTTTGCCTTGGCTTCAATTTTACATAAAAGGGATTCATTTCAGAGTCATTTGTTATATTACGTTTTGAGTTCATACTTCATGGTGATTGTTAACATTCAAGATTGGATGGTGTACTGTACATATGTTCTTCTATTGATGGGTTGTGATTAACTTTGCTTCAAAGTAGAGAAAGGAAACATGGATGATGGAGATATTCAGCTTTCAGATAATGCTATGTTGCTGAATCCAGAATCATCCAGTGATTTCCAGGCTTTAGCATCCATGAACACGATGAATGAATCATTCAAAGAGACCATGACTTGCACACACACTCACACCTGCAACCCTCCTGGCCCAGATGCTGTACATAGACACACATGCTATCACACTCACACTTGCAACCCTCCTGGTCCAGATGCTGTACATACACATACATGCTATCACAGCCACACGCAAGTTTTTGCGCCAGAAGATGACAAGGAGCATACCAAATCAAAGGCAAGAAGGCCTTCGAGTAACAGAGAAGCAGTTAGGAAGTATAGGGAGAAGAAGAAGGCGCATACAGCTTATTTGGAGGAGGAAGTCAAAAGATTGCATCTGCAGCATGTGCAACTAGTCAGGAAACTTCAGAAGCAGGCAATTCTTGAGGCCGAGCTTTCGAGGTTGAGAAGCATTTTGATAGATATTAGGAGGAAAATTGGCAATGAATTAGGTGTTTTCCCTTATGAGAAGCAGTGCACGTCTTATGGTCAGACCAATTTCCCATGCTTCAATAGTCCACATGCAGGATCATCATCTCAGGTTGCTGTTTGTGGAAATGGTAAATTGTTAGCTCAATGGGAAAGGAACTGTCAACCTGCCATTTTAGATTGTCAAGTAAACGTAGATAAGAAGGAAAGTACTGAAGAAGAAGAAGAAGAAGAAGACAGCATTGAAGGTGATGGATAGCTTGATGCCATCGGCATCTCGAGCTGAGTAATTGCCAGAGAAGTATGTTCTGAGTTCTTTCTTATAATTACTTTGTTAGATTCTCATTCTACTTGTGGTGGTGAGGGGAGGTCAGCTATATTACTGGTTTTTAGCTAGTCATAAAGGCTTTTGAAATTACTTGGCTATGATATAGTTTCATTTCTATGGGTAAAGTAATTTATATCACACCAGCTTGTAAGAAGGGTATAGATTTTTCTTTTAATAAGAACTTCCCTTTGAATTTGTCAAGTTTTTGATGATGAAGAATCTGATTGCAATTTCATGCTTCAGTGCTTTGTCTTAGACCAGAATTTCTGTTAATTCTGGGAACCTAGTTCATTCTATTGTTCTTGCACACTGCTGGCCTGGTTATCTGATAAGACTCATTGTTCTCCTTGATCATTCACAACTTCATGTGGAGAGCTATGTAATTTACAGTATAACTCTTACTGTTCTGTTGATGAACTGTTTTTCATTTTCTTGATCTCAGAAGCACATTAGGTTGCTTCCATTAAATATGATGAGGCATCCAGAAATTCATGTAAAATGTTAAACTATAGCTGAACAAAAAGTCTAGTTGTCTGCCATTACTCGTTTTTACAGATTATTATGTGATCCTCCTTCTGTGTTTATCCCAGAACAGGAAGACTTTATAATTCATGAAGACTGAGACATAGACCCATTAAGGACTTCCCTCTTTTTACAACGTGTTTGGATTGAGGACAGTGAAAACAAAGAGAAAAACAAACTAAGTTGACACGAGTGATAGGCGCTCTTGTCACATAATCATGTAGTTGAGAGTTTGAATCTCAGCTCTTATGTATGTAACAATTTAATTAGAAGAGATCTACTCTTTGCCCCCAATACCTCGGGGGAAATAATATCTATTATCAACAAAGTCTACTCTTTTAACTTACCAAAACAAGAAGGCAAAGATAGAGGAAAGGAAATATTCTCTTTACATATAAATCAAGGGAAAAGTCTAAATTTACTCAGCTCCCTTCTCTTCCTCATTCTCCTCAATCCAAACACGTCTTTATTCAATTTTTGTGGGCATGAGGTTTCTCTCTTTTAGAGAAGAGGCTGAGAGTATGCTATAAAGAGATCCTAGTCATTTGTTTATGATTACTGTAAGGGTGTAATTTGGGTATTGAATAGTCGTGTGTGGCGTGAGAGAGAAATTTATCATTTTTTCCTCTAAAAAATAAGAGTTATAAACTTTGTAATGAAGTTATCCTTATTAAGATTAGAAGTCTTTGAGAAATTAAAGTGCGTTAAATATTTTCGTTATTTTCCATACTTCATCTTAGATCTTATGTGTAATTTGCGGTTGAAATCCCAATACAATCAAACACTAAAGCGGGAAAAATGAGGAATGTTTTATTTTCACATCAACTGTATTAGCAACGAAGTATAAATAAGTTCATAAAAAATGTATAAATGGCACTGATTATTTGGGAATTCTAAGAAGTTGACAATAAAATTTCTAGGATATTGTCTAAAGAATATATTGATGAAAAAATATTTAAAACTTTGTCAATAGCTGGGCATATAATAAGCCAAGGGAAAAAAAATTCACATGGATTGATCAATTCTTCGCACACTGGGCCTAGTTTGTCTTGTCTATCCTAGGCTTTCTTCGTTTGATCAATATTTCAATTGTTGTTGTTGCGTCCGTGGCTCTCAAACCAGACTTCCATTTGCGATTCTTGCTTTGGAGATACTGCTATCTCTCGGATGTTGGTAGATCGTTGCATTCTCTTAGCTTTTATGCCTTTTCTTCGAGAACCTTAGGTTCTGCCTTTTATGGTACCTTGGTTCGTGGAGACGACACCTATCATTCATTTTCTTAGGCTGTATAGATACAAGTAGGAGTATCTAATACGATACAATATGACACATCAATACAATAAATTTTCAAAATTTTAAGATATATGTACAAGGATATTTATAAATTATATTTCAACATTTTATTATATAGGTATAAGTATTAAAATATGAGATATGTATACTAAAATATTCTTTCAAATATGAATACATTTACTTTTTTGAAGTATTCATGTTTCATAAGTTTCTGCATATATGGTTCGTGGCTTTCCTTCTCTTTGTAGGGCCTTTATCATGGGGATTTTGCAGGTATCATTAGTGATACATACTTTGTATGCTCAACTGCATGGTTGCGTACCTTGAGACTCGAACACGAGATCTCAAGTTAAGCTGTTTAAGTCTTTAACCACTTAGACAAACACCCATTGGTTCATGGCTCTCCTCCTTATTGGCAACAAGTTTCTTCTAGCAGATTGTTATCATGTGAGCCTGTTTCTTGGGAGTCTTTTTTCATTTCCTCTTTATATTTTTAATCCCATCTTGTTTTGTGTCTATATTAGGCCCAATTATTTTGGATCGGGTTTATGTTTGTAATGGACTAATGCTTTTATTGAATTATATTGTCCTTTTTTTTTACCAAAAAAAAAAAAAAAACAACCCATGAGTGGTCGAACCATGGGTTGAAATATGCCATTGTATATGTATATATTAATTAAGCTATATTGTTTGAATAACTGAAGAAAATTATCTCCATAGGATAATTATGTGAGTTCAGAATATCTTTTCCCATTTATAGCAGTACAAATTTTATGAGGAAATTACATTAGATTTTTATTGACTTATGTTGAAATTACATAAAATTTCCTTTAATTTGTTGAAGCTACAAATAATTCACTTCTATTATTCAATATTTACATAAATATCTCTTCAAATAAAGAGTAAATTAGTGTTCCTTTTTTTATTAAAATTACGCTTATCTCTTTTCTATTTTAAGTTATACAAATATCTACCCTAAAAATAAAATTAGTTTCCAAATAATCCCAAAAAAAAAAGGTTAAAGGGATTTTGCGTAATTTAACTTGTAATTTCATGGACAATTTTTCATCTTGATAAAATTATGTGTAATTTTAAGTTTACACTCATCACAATAAAAAAGTGAATATTTTATTGTGGGAGAAAATCACGTGATTTATTTTTTATTTTAAAAAATATATAATTTTAATTTTGATAAAATTAAAACGTAAAGAGGGCCGGTGGCTCAGATCCCCTGAATGAAGGTATCATTTTTTTGATAAGAAAATGAAGGTATCATTGTCAGCTAATAACTACAATTATTTTTACTACATCAAAGATATTAACAGCATATTAATATATTTTTGCTAATAATGCCATGTCATTTGGCAGCCCTGAGAAGTTTGGACTTTATTAATCATGAATTGAAACTTCTTTTGCCAGATTCATGAATTGAAATTGAAAATGACATGATGAAGCAAATAATAATTGCACGAGCCACCAAATGGGACTTGTTCTTCACTTTTTATTTATTTATTTATTTATTGACATGTCTCCCTCTCTTGTTTTTCTTTTTAAATTATGTCTCTTTCATTCAAATATATTCATTAATAACTAGCCAAGTAAACCATATATAATTAATAAGCATACAACATAATAATTATCATGTGTTAGAATTCGAAATTCATATATGTGTCAAATTCTCTCACCCAATGAGTACCCATATTATAGTCACAGATTTTTATCAATAATTAAAAACAAGATTTTACTAAATCTATTTATATTTTAAGAATAAATAAAATGTAGGGTTAATATATAATTTAAATCTGAAACTATAAGTTTAGGGGTAATTTGAACCTTAAACTTTTAAAAAGTGTATTTTGAATTCTAAATAATTAAAGTTAGGACAATTTCATCTAACCTTTAAGTTTAGACAAACGTCCATTAAATTAAAACCTAATATGTAATTTTTACCAAATGAGGGTAAAAGAGAGAAGGAAAGTAAAATTTGATAAAAATCATACAATAGGATCCAGTTTAATGGATGTTTGTTGAAATTTAATAATATGGGTAAAATTGCACCAAATTTAATTGTTTAAGGTTTAAAATATACCTTTTAAAAATTTAGGATTTAAATCAGAACTTATAATTCAGAGTTCAAATTACATATTAACCCTAAAATGTATATAACTTTAACAAAACTCATTATTTATGTATAATTTGATTTTTATATCAAAATAGTATAAATAGCTTATTATTTTTACAGTAACAAATAATATAAACTTCTTTTAAATTCATGAAAACTACGTAGTTCTATCTTTTCATGAATTGTAAATATTTTTATTTTTTAAAATATGTGAATACTATTTATTTTTAAACTTCTAGAAAAAATATAAATAATAACTAAATTATGAAAATATTTCTTAAACCCAGAAAGCTATTAAAATATATAGAAAATTGCAATGTTTATAGGTTATAAATATTCCAATTTATTTATATTTCATACCACATTGCAAAGCAAGGCTTATAATGTAATTTTATGAAAATTACACATACCTCATTTTTAAGAGAGATCTGTCTGATTCAAATCTGTTTTGCTTTTCAATAATACTCATGGAGTTATTTAGTGTAACATTTTCTTACTTTATTGTCATTACTGTTGAACATGCATTGGCACATGGCCTATAAGTCTAGCCTTTCTTTAGCCTCTCCAACTGTCTTTTGAAGCATTTGATGGAATGAAAGGTTCAATGAATCAGGCAGCATAGCTCTCTTGCGAGGGACAAAGGTGGGGACCAAAAAGCATAAAAGGTCAAAAGATTTTTTCTGAAAGCAGCATTAAAGTTGTGTTTGAATGATGTGAATTTAAGTTGATAATTTAAAATTAAAATTTTATATTTTAAATTTGTATATATTAAATTTTTTATTTGAATGATATAAAAATTTAAAATTATAATATTAACATATTTTGTTTGGATCTTAAATAAAATTTTAATTTTTAAATTATATGTTTGAATTTAAAGGCATCTTAGACGATGTTAATGATCTGATCCTAATCAAAGTCAGTGATTAGGTCTCGATCGGGGGTGGCAACCCAGTCTTGTTGGCTTCAATAGTACAAACTTGGACAACATAAGTGATCTAGTCTCAATCAACAGGGGCATAGATTGGACCTAGATGACAACACTAAAACATTCCTTACTAACAAGAGCATTTGGCACTGAATGACAAAGGCAGACAGATCGAAGGGTATGATCGCAAACTAGTCTTAGATGATGGCAATGGAGGATCGATATAGGTTGGATGCAACAAACCAACACCAGACGATAGTAGCAGATTGACACCAAATGAAGGCAATGGATTGGCATTGAACAACGACAAACCGACATCGGGCGATGGAGGAAACTGATCTTGGTTGGCTCTGGTCATCTAGTGTAGGTTGAAGTCGGTCATCCTTTCCTAATCGATAACGGTAGTCCAATCATAACCATCACTAGCAATCTATTCTCATGCAAAGTCAACAGTCCAGTGCCTATCAACTCCAACCTTCAAGTCCTGATCAACATAGGCAGTATGATCCCAATAGATGTCAACTGGAGGCAGCGATGTTGAAGTCAAGAAGGTAGTAGTTGATGAACGAATGCAAAGTAAAAGAGAAATTTCTATTGAAATTTGAAATAATAGATGTTTAAAAATGACATAAAATTATAAAGGGATGATGTAAGATTTGGATTTAGGTCAAATCTAAATTCACACATTTTTAATTATTCAAATAATAGATTTGGCTCAAATCCAAATCTAAATTCATATACATTCAAATGTAACATAAAGTTAAAGGATCATTTTATTTAAGTAAACTCTCAACAATTTTTAAAAAGTAAAGTAAGCCCCTTCAATTCTTAACTAATATTATTTTTATATAATGTAATATGTTTCTAATTTTAAAATTAGGATACTAAGTTAGACAGTCAATAATACAAAATTACAAATTTAAGAGATAAAGTTGCTAATTTTTTGAAGTGTTCAAATAATAACATATTACTTTTCAAATTTAATCATTAAGATTTGTGTTCAATATTAAAATCAAGAAAGTGAACTACCGGTTCAAGATGATGAAAGTATAAATTTGTCTCCCAAATTTGATATTTTGATATTTTACAACTTTATCTCCCAAATTTATAATTTTTTCTTATTAAATTTGTAACTCATTTTTATAATTTTAATAGAAAACACAAATATTAATGATTGGCTTTGAAAAGAATTAAATCATTATTTGAATGCTTTAAAAAATTAGCAACTCTATCTCCTAAATTTGTAATTTTATTGCCTTAAATTTACAACTCACTTTTTCAATTTTAACAGGGAACATAAATTTTAATGATTAAATTTGAAAAATAACAAGACATTCTTTGAACATTTTAAAGAATTTACAACTTTGTCTCCCAAATTTGTAAATTTGTCTTAATAAATTTACAACTTATTTTTTCAATTTTAAAATTGGTAATTGCATTATATAAAAAGTACTTTACTAAAATAAAATGATCCCTTCAAAACTTAAATGTCATTCCCATATTTTTTGGTATTATGTTGAAATTAAGTATGGTACATAGCACAGTAACTTTAAATCCACAAATATATGAAATAATCATTTAAAATATATTTGAAGTTTGAACATAAAAACAATACACTGATGAAATTAATGAATAAAAGGTATGCGCCCTTGTATTACTAATGTTAGTGCTGTTGCTGCTGTGACCAAATTGGATGTTAAATTATAAGTCTAAAAGCATCAAAGATCTTAAACTTATTTTTTGTGTAATTTTTCTTTATAACTTTTGAAAACAATACAATTTGACCTTTATTATTAATAAAACTTAATTTTAATTATTAGTTGTTCAGAAAATGGTAAAAAAAAGATGTCAGAAAGGAGAAAAGACCTACAAACTATAGATAATAACCCAAAAAATTATGAAAAAAGATCAAAGAATTTTTTTCCTTTTTCTTGTAATTTTTATGTCATTTTTAATTAACTAACAATCAAAATTAATTTTTATTAATGACAAATGTTAGATTGCACTGGTTTTAAAAACTGAAGAAGAATAATATACAAAAATTGATTTTCTAGCCCTAGATGTTATCGGACCTATAGTTTAGGGGCAATTTACTCATTTATCCTTATTTCTAATTTGGTTCTCTTTATTCTCTATTGAAATTTGTTTTATGCTAATAAATAAATTATAAATATTAATTTAAATAATTATAAATATGAGAATTTCAATTATAAGTAATTAAAAGTGACCTATAAAACTTAAATGCTAGATTTACAATGAAAAATCACATATTTATAATTATTAAAATTAATATTTACAATTTTTTTAAGAAAAAAGTGAACCCAGTGCAGCATTTGAAAACTGAAAAGTATAATGCAAACAACTTCACGTGCTACTAAACATTACATATAGGATATATGTAATTCCAAAATAAAATAATTCACATGATGATGTTATTATTTTTAAAATAAACATGGACAAACATGTGTTACATATAAAGAACTATAATATAACTTGTAATGCTTGATTCGATTAATTAAAAGAGTTAAATTAATTTATTTTAAAATTTTGAATTTAAATCTTGAGATATAATATATATATATATATATAACTATAGTAAATAAATATATCAAAGACTTTTCGAAATATGTATGAGATTATCGTTAAAGGTTCAAATTAAATTTGGGTAGAAGTTGATAATATACTAAAGTTTTATAGAATATTGACAGATGGAATAACAAAAACTATAATATGTAAAAAGCCATTGTAATCATGCTAAGATTAAATGACATCTAAGTCCACTGGCCCCGAAGAAAAAAATGACATGTAAGCTTTTCTTTTCTTTCTTTTTTCTGTTTGATAAAAACCTGTAAGCTTTTCTGCGAGTATGAAATCAGACATCCGATTCTACCAACTTCAAGCGTAGCCTTTAATTAAGAGAACGGTAGTGTAACATCTTAATATAGCATAAGAATAAGTGTTAAGATTAACTTATTATTTGCATAGTACAGTGACAATGAAAATTTTAAATTTTTAAATTTGTTTTAATTATCATTCTATTATACTTGTTCTAATATCATCATTCCCTACTTATTATATTTTTTTTCTATTTAGTGTTTCACAAATAAAATTATACTTTTGGTCAAAAAACAAATAAAATTATATTAAATGAAGTGTATTTTTAAAAAATAAAATTTTAAAATTCATATAAATAATTTTATTAAAAAAATATCTTATAAATTAGAATGGGTAGAGTCACGTGCTCAATATATATAAGCTCTATTTAGTCCAAAATATAAACCTTTTCTTCTAACTAATCTTAATTTAAAATATAAATAACTTAGTTGTAGATTATTTTTTTTATTTTACCTATCGCATTTATGAACTTGGACTCGTAATTTTTTGACCTTCTCCTTACTCATCATTGGTAACTATTGGTATGCAAATTATTATTGAATACTACTTGTATTTTGAAAAAAAAATTATATACTTAACTTTATATACTTAATATATCTTTTTTCAATTAAATCAATACATATAACTTTTTTATAAATTAGTTAGTATATAATAAGTTTTTATTATTAATTTTATTAATATATTAAGATTCGCTTGTCATGATTTGATTGACTATAAGTATATTAAGTATATAAAAATAAATATATACTCTCTCTACTAAAAAATATAAAATATTTTTAATCAATTTCAACCGCTGATAAAGTAATTAATTGTCTTCAAATTAACATTATATATTTATATTTACTCTTATTTAATAGAAAAAATTAATTTTTAATCCTTTAACTTTTAATTTACTTGTAACTCAATCTCTCAACTATGATTTGCTGCAACTCAATCCCTTAACTATAACTCGCTGCGACTCAATCCCTCAACTTTTGATTCACCTATAACTCGGTCCTTATTTTTTATTTTTTTAAAAAAAAATTCTTATCAAATAAGAGGGATAAAAAATACTTATATATTATTTCAAAATATCCTCTTTTTGCTTATTGATGTGAGATATAATCTAACATGAAAAAAATAACAAAAGTTAAGGGACTAATTTGTAAGTGATTCAAAAGTTGAGAGGCTGAGTCATAAATGAGTTATAGTTGAGGGACTGAGTCATAGTGAGTCATAGTTGAGAGACCGAGTTATAAGTAATTTAAAAGTTGAAGGACTAAAAGATTAATTTTTCCTGTTTAATAAGATATTTTACTTTAAATTGAATATAAAATAATTTAATTATCAAGAATACTTTAAAAAATAATACTTTTATCTTAAAATATAAAAAATATTTTATAATTTTTAATAGAAAAGTAAGTCTTAGTCTAATTTGAATAGGAGGTTAAATACAGATGTATGTATGTATGTATGTATGTATATGTACGTGGTCTACACGCGCGCGAGCAGAGAGAGTGAGAGTGAGAGTGGAGTGGTCCCAACTCCGAAGTAGCAATGAAATACATGCAATGATTCGTTTAGTGAGACAGAGATGTGTCGTTTTCCTCTCTCGGGACCCACAAAGCCTGAGAGGCAAGGGACACTTCACGTGCTTCCCACCGTGCAAGGCATTCTGTTTCCCCGTCCTCCCTCTTCATGAAAAACACCAAAACAGTAACAAAAAAAAAAAACCCAAAAAAACAAAGAGGAAACAAATGTTTACTTATTCATTGAATTAATTTTACTTTCTTACGAGTTGAGATAATCCCAATTTTAATTTCTTACTTCAGGTCTAAGCAGCATGTGTCACGGGCTACTACCCTCTTTTCAAAAAATTAGCCCATTCATATGATTAGAACCTTTTCTAAGTCTTTGTAATATAGGCCGTAACAACTCTCTTACCAATTTATGACACCCTTGTTACTCGCAATTCACAAAAATGGCCTATCATTTGAGCAAACTTGGATTCAACTTTGATGCTACTTTATCATAAAGTTATTGCTCTTTTATCAAAAGGTTAGTTCTATGGAATGTGCAATACCCTCATTTATATGGTCAAGACTCTCCCAAATCATTTTGATATGAGATGTAACAATGAGCCTGCAACCAACCCCACAATTAGCCAAGATTATCTGCCTCAAAATATTGTAAGTAAAAAGTAAATCTCCCCCAATTAAATTGTTACATAAACATGAATTAAGATTCAAATCACCAATCACTTGCTAGAGTCGATAATTAAGGTCAATTCAAAAATAATTAGGGCTAAGCTTAGTAAAATAATACATTTTTATATTCAAATTAACCCAAATAAGCTTGAAAAAATTTGGGCTAAACCTTGTGATGATACTTTAATTTTTTTTAAAATGTGTGTGTGTGATATTAAATATTAATCAATCCTTTAAGTTTTAGTTCATTTTATATTAGGAAATTATATATTTGAGTACATTATTTTAGACATGTTCTTAAGAAAATTAAAAATATTAATATTGTTCTATTTTTTATTATTCTAATCCATAAAATATCTTGAAATTATATTTAAATGTATTTTAATCTTATTTTTAAACTTTAAGACTTAAAAGAACTTGAGTCTTCTAATTTTTTTAAGTATTCTAAAAAGTATATTTTATATTTTTATAATAATAAAAAAAGGAAAGGAAAAAAGTTCAATAATTGGAGCATTTGTACCATTCTAAATAAACCCGAAGCTCAAGGATGTTGAGGCAAACTTAGCTATATGAGCTTCTTAAGTTCAGGTTTATTAGAGCTAACCCGAATTATTTACTTTATTACTTATTTAAGTGACAAAATCTCTTACCATTCATAACAGTTGGAGTAGCATTTCTTCTTTAGTTAATATATGTTCTGATTATTTTTGGGTATAACAGTTTTAAATTTATTGTACATCTCTTGTCAACACTTTTATTTATTTATTTCAATGTGGTGGATTCATCATGCCTAGGTAAGTCGTTGATGCTCTTGCACTTTGACGTGTAACTTCAATTTCACCCTTTTCTCCCACATTGGTCACACACCAAGCTTGCCTTCTAACATAGATGCATTTGTCAAGCATCATTGAAAGTTTTGTGTAATATGGATGGAGAATGGAGATCACATCCATGTGTCGTAATGGTTCAGACAATCAAAACATCATCATTGTCAACCTCAAGTTTGAACCTAAAATGAATAATTTGACCTTTTCTATAGACATTGTTACTCAAAGTGGATTCCTCCTCGTTCTAGATGGTTTTAACTCCACCTTGATGGATCAATTAACCAATATGGCAATGCGACTTATGAATGGAAAAATTAGATTAAAAGATTCTACCAATATATGGGATGTTAACCTTTTATTATGGTGAAACTTTTACTACTTTTAAAAGTCTCAAACCTTATTATGAAGAAAATATTATCAAGTTTCGTAATTCTTTAAAAGCTATCTTATTTATTCGCAATGAGCATGATCATAAGCCATTTCCTATTAAGTTTGGTTAGGAATATCAAGAGCCTCATGATGTGTGAATGGACTATTACTTTTGATCATTTTTTTAAAGAGGCTAACTTTTGTGTTGATTAGCTCACTCAACATGACTACTATAATAATTTTACTATTACAATTTTTTACAATACACCCTTTACGTGGGGATCATCTTTCAAATGTAATGTAATTTTATTTTCACATATATGGTAACCTTATAATTCAAAAAAAAAAAAATCTATCGAGGTGGAGTCATAGATGAACCCCTGAACACCATTCACATGCATTAATCGTAGTTTATCTCAAAATCTTCTTGTTGTCCATAATTATCATCTAATGCCATTAATGCATGTCAGTAACATTTAGATTAGATGTCCAAATTAACCATGAGCACAAACGACCAAAAATTAAACTACAAGGATTTATACCTAAAAATAAACTACATGGATTGAAACCAATATTGACCAAAACTATAGGACTAAAAACTTATTTTTTTTTCCTTTATGAAAATATTAAGTGGTTCTCTGGTCAATGTATACAATCGTAGAGAACTCTTTTATAATACTAATTAAGAGATTTTTTTTAATTTAAAAAATGTTTATGTAAGTTGGATCATGGGACTCACCAAGACTAAGACACATCTCATGTTCACATTTAAAAAATATTTATAAAAGTATTTATAAATTATCTAACAATAGAGTCATTATATTGATAGCGAAATTTGATTTTACAGGTTATGGGTTAGCTCTTTATTAATTAGACCAGTATTTGTTAGCAAGAGAATTAATGTTTGAAAATGACACCCAGCAGCATTGGGCCTATTTATGAGGTTTTGTAAACTGTGATGACGAAAAGCGCTTAGGCCCGGCCCATAAGCAGCTCAGAACCGTTCTACAGCCGTGTAGGGTTTGAGGAGGGAGCCAGATTAGATTCGATTCTGCGAGAAGACGCTCGCTCGCTCGCTCACTAGCACGAAGTCGAGAGAGAGAAAGCTTCGAGCTTCGAGCTTCAATGGCCGCCAAGGGTGCTTTGCAGCCTCTATTGAAATATTTGAGGGTGCCGGTTCAGCCTCTGCGTCAAAATATCTTCTCGCTTTCGCCTCACGTGTTTCGACGCTTTTCCTCGGAGGACGTTATAGGTTCCTTTCTCGATAAGTCGGAGGTCGCCGATCGCGTCATCTCCGTCGTCAAAAACTTCCATAAAGTTGATCCTTCCAAGGTACACTGTTCTCGCGCTCATAGTTGGCTCATGTATGCTGTTCGGCACCACGGAAAATGGATGCCAGACTAATGCTTTTTTTTTTTTAAACAAAGATTTCGTGGATATTGGAACCTAGATTTTCTTGCTATTCATCAAAGCCATTCTGATGGATTATTTTTAAGACTTGTGGGAACCTTGATTTGCTTATGATTGATTCAAATCAGTGAAAGAAATCTGAGGCTACTCAAAAGTTGGTTGTAAAAGGGGGAAAGCGATTTAACCAAGTAGTTCTTGAAATTGAATTTCTAGCACGCTAGCACTAGTTGTTCGAAATTATTATAATAATGTTTGCCTTTCGAGTATGAAATCTCTCTTGTGTTAGATTATGCGTCTGCCTTAGTTGACCTAAATTTGCATTGGCGTGCCCTGTATGCTGGGAAATTTTATCTTGGAACTTAAGTCTCATACCTTGCAATTGGGTAACAATTCTTTCTATCTATGTGGCAATGTTGGCAAACAAACCTACCTATCTACCAGATGGTTTAATTATTTCATGCATGATATTTGAAAATATGACACTTATTGGATGGTACTGTTGGGCTTAAGTCTGACTCGTTGATATAATGAAGATGGAGGTAGAAGCTGGATTATCTCGTGTAATAGCTCCTAGAGTAACGGCTAAATTTTCACAGTTACACCTGTGAAAATTATTTCTTTCTTTTATTATATTTAATTCTGGCAGGAAACTTATTACCCAATAAGGTTAAGGTGATCAAACACTGGTATTTACGTAGTTTAGATTTTGGGATGATTTGCGGGCAACTTATTATTTGTCGAAATGGAGATTTTGAAGACTTACTTCTGAATGCAACTCTCAACTCCCATGACAATTTTGAGTTGGTTGCACCTACTTCTGATAGAAGGGTTATTTTTTATAAATCTTTGCAGCTTAGGGCGATAGATAATTCTATGAAGACAGAGTTGGTTAGAGTGAGAGTTTGCCTCTCGAGTTTTGAGATGTACAAATTTCTAGATCATGTATTTGAAGGATTTTAAATTGGTATGATATGTAATTGTGAATGATTGTCCTTTTTTTGATGAATTGTGGACTAACATATGCATTATTGGTCCTAATGAACGAAATCAATTTCATAATTAGTAGAGCCAAGGATTTGACTTGAGTTGCAATCAAATAGATATATTTTTTGGTATATTGTATGGAATTTGAGAAATGAACCATTTTGGTTTTACCAGTATAGCTTGCGAAGTGTGGTTTGCTACAAGTGTTTTTTTATTTTATTTTATCATATATTGATACATTGATGTTCTGTTTTGCCCATTATTCTTGTTTTATACCGCAATGGTGTGGCTCTGCTTTAGATGGATTGTTAATTGTTAATCCTTATGAAATGTTAAAAATATTGAGAGCTGTATTGTTCACAAGCTTTGAACAGTGTAGTTCATACAAGGCTTTGTGCATTTTGTCAGGTTAATCCAAATGCTCATTTCCAAAACGATCTTGGATTGGATAGTTTAGATGCTGTAGAGATTGTGATGGCTCTTGAAGAAGAGTTTGGTTTTGAGATTCCTGATAACGAAGCAGACAAGATCAACTCCATTAATCTTGCGGTGGACTTTATTGCGTCCCATCCTCAGGCAAAGTAAGGAAAAATCTATCAAGATTGGTATCTTAATTTTCGCTGTAGTCTCATGAGGAACTATCTAAGAACAATCAAACTTCAGGTCTTCACTTTCTTCCTTCCTCTGTTTCTAACGTGTATCTTGATTTTCATTTCGATTCCGTATAGAAATGTTATATGGGGACATGCCAATGTTAACGCTACTATATTTCTCAAACGGGGCTTCGTTTGAGAAATAATAAGGGCTCATTGGACTAGAAATGATTTGAAAATAAATTTTTTGGTTCTTAATCATGTTTGCATAGTTGAATAAAAGTGATGTAAAGATAGTATTTAGTGTGATTTTTTTTTTAAAAAAAGTATTATCGTTCAAACCAACATTGTGAAATGATTGTGAGGAGGACCAAGTAATCTTTATGCTTGGAGGAGTCTGAGGAAAATGGCATAGGAAAAAGAGGTGGAAAAGGGTTTATGCTTGAAATGGTTTCATAGTTTGTTAATCATGTTCATGAAGCTTTTATATAATCTAATTTGATGTATATAAGTGAAAAGACTAAAATGCCCTTGAATATAAGAATTATTACTGAACATAAAAATCCTAAGTGGCGATAATCATCAGAACGAGATTCGATACGGTATGAACAACTGAAAATGAAATAACAAAGCACATGGAAGGGACCGCTGCGGCTATGGACAATGGCTACAATCTCCCTTTGTGTTTAAGTTTCACATTATCAGTTATCACAATACATACCTAAAATTCAAAGGATGAAAAATAAAATGTTCTAAACCCTAATTTGTATAATGCAAATCGAAACTTCTATGATTACGTTAAAATGTTTTAAATGTGGGAGATGTATTTACATTTGGTGTCGGACATTTTTTTTTTTTGAATAGAATTGTTTCTGATAAGAAGATATTTATGAGCAAAAGTTGAATAATACAAATCCAAGCTTTAAAGACAACATATGAATTTCCAAAGTCAAAATTGCAAATACAAAATTAAATATTAAACAAAATATTTGACCGTTCAGAAGTAGGGTCAGGTCAACCAACTTAATAAAATTGACCAATGCTTTTTGATTGAGAATATAGGTTCTTGAGGTGATAGTTCTTCGAGTTTGCTAGTTTCTTTACCAGTGTTAACAGCTGCCAGGAATGATTTCTGAACTGACTGGACTATCAAGATGATAAAACTCAAATCACATGGCTTAGTCTACTGTGAGATTGGCATTTTCTTTGGCAATCAATTTTTAAACGACTTTACTATCAAGAAGCACGCTCAAGAGTCTAGTTTGTTTCACCTTTTCTTCGCCTTCGATCTGAATTATGGTGGGTTTGTAAAATATGCTCCGATTATGCTTTAACTAGTTCAAGCACGAGGATCGTTTAGAATATCCTATGCGACAAATGTAAAAGAGATGTGATTCAAGATCTCCGTGCCTTCTCGCTTGGTTTCATCCTCTAGATTTGCAAGTTGCTCATGATGACTTCTTTTTTGTTTTTAGTTTCTCACGTTAGTTTAATAATTTGCATTCTGTTATGTAATCGTTTCCTTGTACATATTTTGCCTTTCAAATAAAAAAAAAAAACCCAACTTAATAAAATTATGTTAAAAAAATAAAAAAGAGCTTTTAATTTAGGCTAAGCTTGGCTTGTTTTTTTTTTTTTTGGAAAGGCTTTCAAAACTCTAATTGAAAAAGTGCTTTTTCCTCATTTTTCTTTAATTTTCAAAATGTGGGGAAAAATAGGAGATTTGATATCAGTAAGTGGCTTAAGCCTATTAACTCAATATTTGAGAACTATCAAGATACATTTTTTTTAAAAATTCAAAACAATCATTACAATTAAATACTCCTCATATGTTATCTTTTTCAAAAGCTTGAAATTTTGTACTTTTGGAATATTACATGGCAAAATCTCTATTAAAGTAAATGATTGTTATCATGTCACTTAAGACACTCATTAAATAAGTAGATTTAGATCATTTACTGAATTTAAATCCCAAAAGGGTCCTGCATGGATTTGCGGCTTTAAATTAAACAAGATTCAATGATTCTTGTACAAAAAAAAAAAATAAAGATTCAAAGATACTAAACAACTATAATTTTGACTTGCAACCACCCCATTTGACATTTGTACTTCGTAAACTTTGTTCCATGATATCAAATAGGGCCCTAAATTTGACATTGTCAAGCTGGAAGGTGGCATTGTCAAGCCAGAGCATACGAACCAGTAAGCTTCTATATTCTTCATCTATCTCCCATCAGTCAATTTTGGAAAGAATGACAGATAAATTATAAGAAAATTAATTAATCCAAATTAAATTTTAAATATCAAATTTTAAAATTTTATGAGTTTGACTCTCAATTTTATAACTTTATTATGATAAATTTATAACTTATTTTTTAAATATTAACATGGTTGAAGAATAAATAAATTTACTTTTTTCCTTATTAAAATTTAGAACATAAATTGTAAATTTTATAGTCAAACTTGTAAATTTTTAGAGTTTGACATTTGAAACTTAATTTGAATTAATTGGTCTCTTTGAGACTTATTTGTCATTCTCTCATCATGGTTTATCTCTAACCATATTTTTTTAGGCTGGTATCATGGCTTCATACTATTCCAATCTCTTTTACATGACCTCTATTAGAAAGATTTGTTAGTCCTTAATATAAAATACTTTGTAGAATATTAAATACATTTTTTAATATTACTTCTATTTAAAATGATTAACTATGAAAAACAATGTAATACAAATTTAAAAATTTTTCATTTAAAAAGGAGTAGTGTTATATATTTATTTTATTTTTAAATAAAAATTAATGATTTAATTGCCTCTCCTTGATTCTGATGGGATACTTAAAAGTGTTTTGTAACAGGGATCGAAGGGAGTACTAGACTTCATGAAATATGTGTATATGTATATTTGACTTTGTGGAATACAACAAAGGCAATCACCGGATAACTTATAGGCTTCCAAAAACTTGCATTCAAAACTAATTAATAAAATGTTTTTAATCTTAAAAAGACGAAAATGACTATTGATCCAGTAAGAAGAAAACTAATTTTATAAACCTAAAAATATTATTAATGAACAAATTATTGATTTATGAATGACAATTTTTAATTTCTTAGTGTTATAAAGGTACAAGGAAATGTGAACAAAATAATAGAAGCAAGAGAGAAATGTAGCGATAAGAAATGGAGAGAATTCACATTGATGTAGATTTTGATGTGCTTACAATCCTCTGTGCTAAGCCTTCATCTATAAGGTTCAAACCTTATACCTAAGAATTACAATTTCATAAATAAAATTATTCTACAATATGGTATAACATGAAATTATTGGAGGTTATAGAAATAATAACATTAGACATTTGATAGAATTCTAAAGGCTATGGAGTTATGAACATCTTATCATATTATTTATAACATTATATTGAATGTCTATAAACAAAATATTGTGTCTCATTAGAGCTTTATATTGATATATAAAAAAATTTGCAGTTGATGTTAAAGATTGAGAAGACCTATACTAAAGATTTGGTATTTATTTTTCACATTCACTTTTGATAATATAATAATTTACTTTTGATATTCTATTTTTTAAAATTTGGAATATTAAAGTTAAAAAAAATTGAGTAATTGCATATCATTATCAAGGAAACGTTGGTCCTTTAGTGGAATTTTAAAATTTTTTGGCTCTAAACAAAATTTAAATTATATGCGGTGGCAAGTCTCATTCTTCCATAGAATAAGAAACACAAACCCTTACTGATAGTGTAACTTGAATACCCACATCCAACAAACAATTTGGCTAAAATATTAACAAGTCATTATTATGCTTCCATTTCCGGCTCTTTACCCAAAATAATAATAATAATAAGCTAAACAATTGACCAAGTCAGGCGAAATGAATGATTTGTGTAGCTTTCAAGGTAAAGAATTGAAAGCAAAAAAAAAAAACACACACACACACAAGGCAAAGAATTGAAAGATTCTCTTACAAATTAGACTGTGAGTCTCTAATTTGCACCAAATCTGAAGTTAGTAGTGTTGCTTATTTATTTACCATAAAGGATTAAAAATCAGACTAGTCATTAAATTAATCAAGATAGTAGTTCATGATAAGTGGTTTAATCATGGTTATTGAACCAAGTTTAAGATAACATAATTTAATTAAAATATACAAAAAAAATCATATATGGCCTTGAAATAGTAATATTTAAATAAAAAAGCACATTAATCTATAAGTAAATGGAACATTTATGTATAAACCACATATAATCCAACTTAATAGAGTTTTTTTTTTCTAACTTAAAACAATGTCATTTTGAGCTCAAGGGGGAAGGAAAAAAATAAAATTCAAAATGCTAAAAACTATTGACAGACCAATTAAGGGACCAGTTTATTGGTTTGACTAGCCAATTTAATTGGTTTTAAACTTTTAATATCATGGCTTATAGATAGCATATTTTTTTTAATAAAAAAAAAGATAGTATGACTTTTTTTATTGACTTTATATGCAAACAAGAATATAAGGTGAAAAGAACTTTTTTTTTTCATGGTTTTTAATAACATATTTTTTTCTGAATGCCTAAATTTAAAAGTTATTGATTTGATTGAAAGAGGTGGAATGTAATGTATGCAAATCCACTCTCACCTAAAAGAAGAAAAAGGTGATAACATGACTATGACTAGGGGCTTTCGGCTTATATACCATGATAAGAACAAAGTTCAACCAATAAATCCTAAAAATCTTTGACCAATAAATCTTGAAAATATAATCACTGTTATGGAATAAAACTGTCATTATATTTGAAGCTATTAATTGTATCGAGTCTTAAGAATATCTTATGGATGGAGAGAAATATATAAAACTTTTGTTGGGTCTTATTTATGGAAACTTATTATTGCATCTTTCTCTCTCCAATGACGCAAACTATATGGTTGAAAAGTATCTTAATTAAAAAAATTAAATTGTAATAAGTATCATGAAAAAATATTATACTTATATAAAAATATTTATTAAGTTCATTATTCAAGATTTTTTAATTTGTCATTTTAAAGATTGGGTACTTAGAGCTTATTTTCCCAATAGATAATTGGTGTGTGTTGTACTTGACAACTAGATAGGTTGTTAAACCTAAAGTCCTCATTCTGATTGATGGGGCAATTTGTTTAATAATAATAAAATAATTAAAAAGTTTAAGAGCTAATAAGTGTTTTTGTTTAATTTATTTAGAAGATAAGAGAGACAAAATGCTTATGATTTATTAATGTAAGTAGATAAGAAAGCTTACATATTTATTTATCAACTAAAAATAATAATGTTTTTGGTAAAATCTATTTTCTAAATTAAGTTGATGAATGAATGCTTTCAACAACAAATCTTATTTTGTTTAAATTTTTTAAATGAAAATACCCTGTGATGTAATGTAATGAGACCTATTTAATATTTTTTTAATACTTGTTAACATAGGATTTCAAACAAAATTATGTTGTTTGGCAACAAGAAAAAATCTGTGGTAACTCTATTTTAGGACTATCTCAATTAAGTTTTTACTTTTCCAATAAATAAGTTAATGCAATTAAAATTTTAAATATTAAAATTCTAGCATACCAAGCATTAATATTATTTTTGGAAACTATGACATGTTTAATATAACAAAGTAATTTGGGTTTAAATTGTGTCAAATTTAAATAAAGATAAACTATACCGGTGTCCTATTTTTATATTTATTTATGACATTTAAATTTAGGTTTTTTTTTTCAAAATATGAAATAGCTTTCATTCAACCTTAACTCATCCTTATTAGTCAACTATCAGTCTTTTCAGTTGCTGCAAATTTAATTTATGATTTATGATTGATGAAGAAATTATTACTTCCATATTTTGAAAATAATTGTTGGGCGTAATCAATCATTTGAAATGCCAAATGAGGACAAAACAGGTTCGGCAACGTTGTAAGCTTGCAACCTAATTATGAGGGACAATTACAGCTGTAATGTTTGATATACAATTTCTTGTAAATTACTCAAAATATTTATTATTTTCTCTATTTTAATTATTCAGTTTGACAGCCTATAATTTTTGGAAGACAGTTACTTTCTAAATGGATTTGAAAATTGAAATTAATGTTATTAATCGCCTAAATGCCTAAATTTCGGTGACTTCATTGGGTGTTGGGTAACTCTAAATTTTATAATTATCAGTTCATCACTACGTGAATTATATGTTCATTTTTTTTATCAAAGTGGATTATAGGTTAATTAATTTATTGGAGAATATAAATTAATTAAAAGTGCTTTAAAATCAGTATAAATTTATTAAATTTTAGAGTATCTGTTCAGCAAAAAAAAAAAAAAGGTGTCGCGAGGCGTGCCCAAAAAAATTGAAGAACTTGATTTCTAATTGAACGTGGAAAACTCGAGCTCCCTTACCATAGTTCACTTGAATATGAGAATACGAAGTGAAGAAAATTAATATAGCAACAGAAAAGCAGAGATACATTAATTAAAGAAAGATGTGGCAGGCTATACTGGCTGTACAATGAAAAAATAAATACTAAAAGTACATGATAAAAGGAAAAAATAAAACAAAATAGCAGACGCAGAGTCTGAAAATTTAACTGGTAATTTGTTAATGCTGATGATGATGATTGTTGAGAGTGGCTCTTTTATTTATAAATGATCATAGCTTGGTACCCAAGCCCCATGATTGCCACTTTCCTTAAATTTAGGAAACACTTCCTCCATTGTGATTGCCAAGCCTCATGATTTGTTAATGATGATGATGATTATTGAGAGAGATTCCTTTATTTATAGATGATTTTAATTTGGTGCCCAAGCCCCATGATTGTCACTTTCCTTAAATTTAGAAAGTACTTCCTTCATCGTAGTCACTCATCATGGTGGAGTGTGGATGGTCTTGACTTAATGGTTAAGGCTTCATAAATATTCTTTTTTAAAATTATTTTAAAGTCGATTAAGTTGAATTGAGCCTGGGCCTCCAAATTTACAATTTGGATGCAAACAATGCCCCTGTATACAAATTGGCTGAAGCCTTCATAGGCCAATTTTGTATGGATACTTCATTGGCCCCACTTCCAAGCATTGTGTGAGTAATATGTCTTAGAGGAATGGCTCGTTTCCATTCTAATTAATGGTTGATTTAATACTTTCTTGAATCACACTCTTATGGTTGAAGATTAAGGGCTATGTGGTCTAACTTAGGATCAAGTTTCTTAAAATTTGAAATCTCAAGAGCTAGTTTTGCAAAACCTAGTAGCTTCGGGGCTCGACCTTGGGACTTTTGCCCTTGTGGACAGAGCCCTTGGGGAGAGAGCTCCTGTGATGCTAGATGGCTCCAGCCCTTGTGGTGCTGGCCCATATGACTTCGGCCCTTGTCTTTCCTAGCAACTAAATGGGCTTACCATTGAGTTAGACCTACCTATTTGTCTTTTAAGGGATGTTATAGCAATCCTCATTGTTGATCTTCTGGTCAAAGGGCGTGTTAAGAGATTGCCCCCAAGTCTGTCTATTCTCTGAATGTGCAAGCCAACTAGAGCTTGCTCTTGCGATGGTCTAAATAGTATAACAAAGATGTTTCTTGGCTCGTCTTTCAGAGTTTGTAGCAAAGCTCTTTGCCTCTCGTTAAGCCTAGCATTTCAAAGTCTCCCAGGCTTTGGTTCGCTCTTATTGCTTTTTCAGATTCTCTCGAGTTTCTCTACCAGTGTTTGTGAGGTTGTTGATTGCTTATTGATACGATCTTATATTATGATTGAAGATAAAGCTGCAACATCATTAGATACAATAATACAAGGTTTACTTGAGTGAGAGGATTTAAGACTCTCGTCTCAAACTAGTGGATAAGGCATTTTGTGAGAAGATGTTGCCTGTAGCCCCACGATCACTGGAGTACAAGACGTCCGTACTTCACGTTCTGCTTGTGCAGCCACATTCTTTGAGTTATAAGACTCAGGTCCATTCTTTCCAATACCATATTGATACTTATGTGTCCTAGGCATTCAGTTCACACGTGTCCCACTGGATGTGCCAAAAATTGTTTGGCAAAAAGAAAAAAGGCATGTGTCGCAAGGTGTGTCATAGATATAAGGTCCGAAAGGATGGAAGAACCTGACTTCTAATCAAACATGGGAAACTCAAACTCTCTTACCACAGTTTACCTAAATGTAAGAATGCGAAATGAAAAAAATTAATGTAGATGCAGGAAAGCAGAGATACATTAACTAAAGAAAGAGATGGTAGGCTATGCTAGCTGTACAATGAAAAATAAATACTAAAACTACATAATAAAAGAGAAAATAAATTAACAGAGGCGGAGTTTGGGAATTTGACTAATAGTTTATTGATGCTGATGATGATTCTTATTGAGAGAAGGCTCCTCAATTTATAGATAATTTTGATTTTGTGCCCAAATCCCATGATCACGATTTTTTTTAAATTTAGGAAGTATTTCCTCCATTGTGGCCATTCATCATGAGTGAAGTGTGGATGGTTTTAACTTAATAGCTAAGACTTCACAAATATTATTTTTTATTATTTTAAAGCCGATGAAGTTAAGTTGAGCCTGAACCTCTAAATTTACAATTTAACTGCAAACAATATGTAAATATAATTTGTAGAACTGAGTTATTTCAATTTGAATTTGTAATTACATTTGCAAAAATAAATATCCATAATACACGCATAAAAGTGTAAAAGATAAAAGGAAAAAAAAGTGGAATTACTTTTACATAATATCAATTTTGAATTTCAAAAAGAAAATAAATTTTGAATGGGCCTATTGTCAATTTCAAATGTTAACAAAATATTTACAAATGACCTACAATAACATTCATGAGAAATTATAGATTTTAGCATTCATCTCACATCATGATTGAATCATCATGATAATAAAAATTAGAAAAATTGATTAAGTTGAGAAAAAGAAACCAGATTTTCTTGTACAAGGTCAACTGGTCAAGGGTTCGAGTATTATTGATAAAGAAAAATATCACAGCACATTGGGAGGTAACTTTTTACATGGGCCAGGTTATATTCAAATACAATGCATGATTAAGATTATTTTTATTTTTAAACTAGAGCATTTAATATTTTAAATTATTTATTACGGTAATGTTATTTTAAAATAATTAAATCATAGAAATGTTACTTTTGATGTTAAATCAATAAACGTTGACAATTTAACTTTGCTTGAATTAGACTCAAATTGTAGTAGTATTGTCTTTGAAATAATTAAATCATAATAATGTTGTTCCTGACATTAAGTTTGAGTCAACAAAGTTAACAGTCAACATTTGTCTATTTAACATCAAGGGCAATATTGTTACGATTTAATTATTTCAAGAGTGACATTACTACAAACAAAAAAATTAAGACATTAGATGCTCCTACAAAAATGATTCAAGGACAAAAATAAATTTTAACCTTATAATCTAATAATATTGTACAACAAGTATATTTTTTAAGAAAAATTGCATTCAAGTCCCACTCAATAAAATTAATTACTTTCAGGTTTATTGACAACTGAGCTTAAGAGAGTGATAACATATTTGTCACTCTGCTAAACTCAGTTGTCAATGGACCTGAGAGTAATTAATTGTGTTAAGAGAAACTTTAAAATAATTTTCCTATTTTTTTCACTATGTACATATGTTTTCCTGTAAGATGCAATCCTTTTCAAAATAGTGTTGAGTGTTAAATGCGTATTTCTCTTAGTAAGGATTCAAATATTAATTTATCATATTATAAAAAATTAACCATTTTTGCTAAACTCAATCCCTGCTTGTATACCATGTAACTTTTTTTTGGTAGAACTATACCAAGTAATTTTATTATGTTGACAAAAAAAGTAATTTTATTATGGGAGAAAATCATCCTACATTTTTTTTTTGAGTAATCTGAAGTGTGATGGCTTTTAAAATAAACATGTCATTCCACCAATTTATATTAATGTGAGTAGTATTATTTGTTTTCTTTCAAAAAAAAATTATAATCAATGTGAGTAATAGGGAAATAATATTATTCCTGAAACAAGAGTTGGATATCCGATTTTAATTTTTTATATCAAGTAAATATAATTGAACGTGGTTTATCTTTTGTCATCCCTAATCTCAAAAAAGCATGGCAATCCAAAATTTTTCATTTTTAATTGAAACAATTTTAAAAATAAAAAGATTTTCTAGACATGCCAACTGATTGTTCAATTTTGAAAGTCACTTTAGCCCCTGACTATTTCAAATCAAGCTAAGTAGAATCACATGCTCTTCTAGCAAAAGAGAAAGAAAAAATTGCCAATTGCCAATAAAGTATGATAGTGTCTCATAACTTTATAGGAAAAATAATAAATAAAAATAAAAATTGCAAATGGGTCCATCAATGAACTCAATCCAACGTGATTGAAAATAAAGCTAAGCTTTGAGCAGCTTTCTCATTTCACAATGTCTAAAAGCGTAATTATAACCTTTTTTTCCCCTCTCCATCCAATCCTCATTATTCACTTTTCATGATTTTCCCCTCATGTTTTTTTATTTTATATATAATATATGGGGCCAAATAAAAAAAATTAATTTCTTTTGGGAAAAAAGTAGTTCAACCTTTATTGTATTTACTTTCTCATTTTACATTTTATTTGGGAATTACTCCCTCTTGTCGTTTGTATAAGTTAAATTCTAAAAATAAAAATTGGTCTAAATTAGATGTCTAGTCACAATATTAAATGATATTCCAATTTTACTTGTATAATTGTAATAATTTTTGGTAACTTGAGCGAGCCATGACAATGTTTTCTTTAAATATTAATAAAAACACGATTGAAATTTTGGAATGTTTTTGAACAAATAAAAAAAATCTAACAACTTCTTTAATCAGCATAAAAAATGTCTAAAATATATAAACTTAAACTTGAAATTTGTAATTATCAAATATTTAAAATTCAATTATGTGATTAACAAATATTATATATATACTCCCTCCGTTCAAAAATATAAGGTATTATTAACCAAATCTCATCCCCCAATAAAATAGTTAATACTGTTCAACTAACCTATCATTTCATATTTATCCCTATTAAACACCCTATAATAAATATAAAATCATTATTAAAAGAGGCACTTTTGAAAAAAAAGGAATTGATTATACCTCAAAAGATTAAAAATACCTTATATTTTTTAACATCTAATTCCTCAAAAAATACCTTATATTTTTTAATGGAGGTAGTGTATATATATAGCATCTTAGAGACATTTGAATTAAGAGTATTTTAATATGAATTTTTATTTTTCTCAATTTATTCAACAGACACATTCAAACATTGTCATATTTCTTAAGGAATTATATGGTTCAGAAATCATGAACAATATAATTTATTTTACACATATTGAAAATACAGAAAGTTCACTTTATACACACACGCAAAGAAAGTTCACTTTAGTTAAACGTTTGCCTCACTTTTTCTCAATGGTTGCCAGTCACTTCCACAAGTGGGAAAGTGTTCATTCATTCATTCTCTTTTCTTTTTGGTCGATTTCAATGAGACATTAGCATGAAGCAAAAGTGATTGAATTGTCTGCTGTATTATACTCCCTCCATCCTGATATTTTATAAAAATTTATTTTATTTTTAAATATAAAGAATGTTATGATAATTTTAATAATTAGATGATTTTGCTTATGTTGTCTTAAAAAGAAAAAGAAATATTAATTGTATACTTTATGATATCACTAAGGGCAAAACTATAAAATTATGGTGATTTTATATATTTTCAACTAAATAATAAATTGTTATTGGTATGCAAAATTTATTTAAAAAATACTTTATATATAAGGATAAGAGAGTATATATACTCTTTCTATTTTTAATATAAGGAAAAATTTGAAAGTTTTTGTTCTTAATATAAGATAAAGTTAAAATGATTAATATTTTTTTCACTTTACTTCTTATTTATTTATTTATTATCATTTGAATCTCTAGACAATAATTTTTATGATTGTTAATTTCAAAGAAAAGTAGAATTAAAAAGTTAGATATTCTTAAATAATTTTTAAAAATCTAACTATCATTTTTTAATAAGCACAAAATTAATTTATTTTATTTTATATTCCCTCCATCTCAAATTATAAGACACTTTTAAATAAAATCTCACATATCAATAAAGTTCATTAAATGCATTTTACAACCTTACTTTTTCAAGATAAATATATAAAATTTCAAAAATATTCTTTATTTAATACTCAATTGATAAAAAATACTGAAGAGAGATGATATATAGAAAAGGTAATACTAAAAAAAGTAACATTAATAAAATTTTATTTTTATCAAAATATATTATATTTTAAAAAATTAAATCTTTTAAAAAAATATTTTATAAATTAAAATGAAGGAGTATTAAAATTTAAAAGGAATATATCACATGGAGAATGATGAGTTGGTGTTTGGAATTGGATAAAAGGTGAGAAAATAAAGGCAGGAGGGAGAAAAGGGGGGGGGGGAGAGAGAGGTTCAGTCATCATTTTATATGTAATGTGGGCATCAAGATAAGGACAAGTGAGAACTGAGAAAGCAAATTCCCATCAAGTTTCAAACTTGCATACAAATGAAACAAATTATAATCCAAGATTCAACCTTTTTGTTAGCAAGTTAAAAAAAAAAAACTAGATCTATTTTTACCCAAAAGGTGTATATATACCATTAGAAGCAAACAAAGATTACAAGCATCAACGCCTTGCAGATTAAATAAACATTAGAAAACCATAAAACCCAAACAACAACCAAGACCAAATTAAATAAACAAAAGCCACCACCTAGCACATTATATATATAGTCTTTTTGATCTGAATTATAAGACAAATTTAATCAACTTCATATTTATTAAGATATGATAGTTATATTTTTAATCTTATTAAAAATACATAACTTTTTTAATTTTGCCCTTCTTTACAATTAATATTATAATAAATTTTTATTTAACAATTTAAAATACTTACAAATAATATTCCCATAAACATAATTAGACCCTCAATAAATAAACAAGGGACAAAATTTTCTAAACAAAATTAATCACTTTAATTTTGTCTTATATTAAAGACTGCAAAAAAACTTTAAAATTTTTCCCTATAATTAAGATCTAAGTGAGCATTTGGTTGGAGGAGAGGGAATAACAAAATATTCCTTCTCCTCATCTCCTAATCTCACATGCAAATTGGGGGTTCAAAGGGATTATTAAACTCCTTTCCTTCCCATCCATTGAACTAAATACTATTCCCTCCGTTTTAAATTATAAGATATTTTTAAATAAAATTTTACATATTAATAAATTTTATAAAATACACTTAACAATTTTATATTTTTAAAATAAAAATATAAATTTTTAAAAATGCTCATTATTTAATATATTAAAAAGAAAAGGGATGAAAATTAATTATAGAGAGAAAAAGGATAATATTAAAATTGGTGCATTTAATGAAATCTTAATCTACCCAAAGTGTTTTATATTTTGGGATGAAAAAAACTACTTCAAAAATATTTTATAATTTGAGATGGAGAGATTACTTAAAAATATAGAGATTAAATGAAAGTTATTATGATTGAAGAAAATGAAAATAATGGGTGGTAGTCTCAAAACATACTTTGTCGTGCCTTGCCCATTTGACATCAATGTTTAGAAATTAAATGCAGCTACTAGAACCTCTCTTATGAAAAAAGGTCAATAAACTTATAAAAGTTGACAACTGCTTCTAGACCAACACAGATAATAATAATTTAAAATAAGTCATGGAGTCTCAATTTCAATCATCGCAGCCAAATCCATCCCTTTGTACACCTTGCCATTTCTAACTATTTACCATTCATTTGCCATCTTCGTTTCCTTGAGTTGCATCCTCCATTTTCTACAACATCGTCCTCATAAATACTGAAATCATTTTGTTCCTCCATAGCATTGTACGTGAACCATATCAACATTACAATTATAAGATATTGGTGTTTGATGATGGCCTCTAGCACGTTCTTTGCTGCTTCATATCTATCCTTGATTTGTAACTTTGGAAGCCAATAAAGCTCTACATTCTTGCGTTCTTATTGTGGCCTTGATTGTCCTAAGAGAATTTCCATCGACCTTCAAATCTAAGTGAATGCCCACAAGAGTTAGGTTTAGTAGAAGGGACCAATCCCTCACAACATAATGAATTAAATTTTACATATTTATTGGGAGAAATACTTACATTTAATACCCGAAAATGTTTCGAATAAGATTGATTTCAGTAAAAGAATACTTGTTGGAAACCAAAAAAAATAAAATCCAAGCAAATCAAGTTGACCTTCCTTAATGCGTCCGCATTCAGTACTTATCACTGTGATGAGCACTGAATGCTCATTAGGACTAGAAGCAATTCTGACTCTCTATTTTATTTCAAATTGATCTCTGTTATCCATTTAAATTAATTTTTAAGTATTTTTAATATTATATTTATTAAAATATAGTATATAAAAAATTTTAATATTAAATTTAGACTATTTAGAATACATTTAAATGGTTAATTTGTAAAATTTATAAATTTTTTAATATTAATTTAGATCATTTAAATTATTTTTAAACTGTCTAGAGTCTATCTAGATAGTCAAATTATAAAATTATAAATTTTTTTAACATTAAATTAGACTTTTAGATTAAAACTGTGCTGATCATATTGGTAATAATTAAAATTTTAAAATTTTTTATATTTTTTATATTAATAAATATAATATTAAAAATATTAAAAATTAATTTAAATGGATGACAAAAATCGATCTGAATTGAAATGTAAAGTCAAGATTGTTCTAACCTTGCCCATCAACTCGTGACAAGCACAGAATGCAAATCGTTCCTTTATATGCTATAAGAAAACTAGAATAAGTATCACATGCCTTGCATCAGATTTCAATTGAGACTTATAATTATAAATAATGCATTTTTTGAAAATGTTATATTAGTATTTAATTCAGATTATTTTATTAAATTTATAATTTGTTTTTAATGTTTTAAAGATTTATTAATAATTCTTTAGGAGGACTTAAATAATTTTTTAACTATTATTGTAATATTTTTGTCAATTTTTTTGTAGAACACATGATTGATCTTTTACATGATTAATTTTTAACCAGAAAGTGATCTTTTATCATTTTAATTAGCACAATGCATACCTTTAACTCCCTCCCTTAAAAAAAAAAACATAAAGCATTTTTAATGTTTCAAGCATAATTAATATATTTTTTTTAAAAAATATCCTTAATAAATAAATTATTTTATATTATTTTTAAGTGAAAATCCTATTAAATAAAGGTTAATATAAAAAGATGATATTAATTTAATATTAAATTAGATTAAAACTGTGCTGATCATATTGGTAAATTATAAATTGTTAATGAAAGATAAACGATAAATTTATAATAAAAATTTTAATGATATAATTTATATATTTTAATGATATAATTTATAAATAAAATAACCAATTCACTAAATAAAGGTTAATATGAAAAGATGATATTAATTTAAAAATAATTAATTAATTTACTGTTTAACATAGGAAATATTATTTTGTAACATCATAACAACAATCATCAATAAAATTGATCCAGTTATTCTATTATATCATTTATTAGTACTTTTTTTTTTTGAGTTATGAAGCTTATACAAAGCTTAATGATTCTGACACCCAATTCACTAAACTTTCTCATTAAAAAGACCATAACAATAGCCTCTCTTTCTCTCGAATAATTACATAGGATTTAATTTGCTGACAAAAAAGACATTTTTTTTTTTAATAATGTAACCCCACAGCAACAATGATAGACTGTAAAGAGACAGGAAAGTATTAATTTGTGGGGCATGGTGACTCAAACGTGATCTCAATGACCAATAGTGTGTCTAAGAAACGCAGAATGTATAAATGGGATTTCTTTTTAACCTGATTCAATTGACACAAAAATATTTAAATTTCATTAATTACGGGTGCAAGGTTGCGAATCTCTTTATTAATAAGATTAATAACCTTCTGCTTTTTTACTTTGAACTCATGGAACATCATTTTCTCGTAAAAGACAAAACATATATTTAAATACTCCCTCAATTCATTTATATTAAAAAAATTTAGAATTTTTTTTTTAAATATAAGAGATTGTTAGTATATTTTTTAATGAAAGACCATTATACTTTTATTAAATTAGAAAGAGAAAAAAATAAGTACTCTCATTAATTTATTTTAAAAAAATTTATTTTTTATTTACAATAATTAGGTGGCAAAATTAGAGTGTTGTTGTACTTTTAATTAGATAAGTAATTTTTATTGATTTGTATGATTATGTTAAAAATATCTTATATATAGAGACGGAAGGAGTAGTCCCTCCATTCTAAATTATAAGGCAATTTTAAAAGAGTTTTTTTATCCTGAAATATAAGACACTTTGGGTAGATTAATGTTTTATTAAATAAACCAATTTTAATATTACATTTTTCTCTTTATATTAATTTTTATCATTTCTCTTTTTAATATATTAAATGATGGGTATTTTTAAAATTTTATAGTTTTGTTTTGAAAATATAAGGTTGTTAAGTATATTTAATGAGGTTTATTAGTATGTAAAATTTTGTCAACAGGTATTTTATAATTTTAGACGGAGGGAATAATATTTAATCATAATCATGCTTTTGTCAGGAGAAATGACTTAAAAATATGTTGGTATTAATTAATCTCATAAAATTAAGGATAGATAAATACTCTCATTAATTTATTTAAAAAAATTATTTTTATTTACAATAATTAGGGGCAAAATTAGAATGTTGTTTTGCTTTTAATTAGATAAATAATTTTATTAATTTATATGATTTAGTTAAAAACATCTTATCTATAGAGATGGAAGGAATACTCCCTCCATCTTAAATTATAAGGCATTTTTTAAAGAATTTTTTCATCATAAACTATAAAACACTTTGGGTAGATTAATATTTTATTAAATGAATTAATTTTAATATTATGTTTCTCTCTTTATAATAATTTTTGTCCCTTTTTTTTAATATATTAAATGATGGATATTTTTGAAAGTTTATAGTTTTATTTTGAAAATATATAGTTGTTAAGTGTATTTAATAAGATTTATTGATATGTGAGATTTTATGTAAAATTATTTTATAATTTGAGACGGAGGGAATAATATTTAATCTTAATCATGCTTTTGTCAGGAGAAATGATTTAAATATGTTGGTATTAATTAATCTCATAAAATTAAGGATAGATAGTTAAATTTTTAGTTTTATTTGAAAATAAAATACATTTTCTGCTTATGAAAAATACATTTTCATATTTAATTATATTTGAAAATCATAAATTAAATCTAATTAAACTATAATGATGATTTAATCTTTCTAAAAAGTGTGTTATAATAAGAAGAGTAGGGAGGGCATTTGCAAGTATTTCTTCAGGTTGTTTTTACAAGACGTAGAGAGAAAAAAATTTAGTAAAACAAATATGAGAAAAGAATTTTTTTTGTTTTATTTATGAATCAGGTCATTGATTTTTTTAATACAAGTTTTTTTTATCCTTCATTAAATGATTATAAGAGAAAATATGTATATTTAATATGATTAAATTTAAGAATTTATTAAATTTTTTTGAAAGGATTAATAAATTTTAATTTTTTAAATTTTAATAAAATATGAAGAAAGTGATTTATAAATAAATAAAATCAGAGAAACAGTTTTGAATATTCCAACACATATGGCGTGTTTTTTCAAGTAACAATGGAAGACATTTTAGTCAACAGCGCAAAGTTTGAGGTTGCTGATATCTAAAACCTTAATGAGGAGATTACTTAAAGTTAATGAGGAGATTACTTCACCAATCCTTGTACTATAAAATAATTTTTTAGTACCATGTTAAAAAATACATTGTCTATTTTGTATTATAAGATGTTTTTAAATTATTTATATTTTAATAAATTAGTTGATGGCAATTTAAATTTTACATTATTTTCATATTTATATGTATCTATTATTAATAAGTTTTTTAATTAAAAATTTTATTAATTATACCCTTAATCAAGGATATTTTTGAAAAAAAAATCATATTGATTACACAAAATGACTTGTATTTGTTAGCATGATATTTTAGAGATTAAAGCATAGTTTGATCCTCTAATTTTATATAAAATTTTAATTTGATCCCTTAATTTTAAAAAGTATATTTTTAATTCTTTAACCTCAATAGTACTAGTTTCAAATGATTTTTTTTGCACCACTCATTATTATTTTAAAAAAATTAAATTCAATAAGACAATATTTGATAATGTTTTGTCAATATTTAAAAGTTTAATTTAAATTTTTTTGTGATAAAATTAACGTTGTTAAGATTAAAAAATTAAAAATATACTTTATAAAATTAAGGGACCGAAATGAAATATTGTGTAAAATTAAATGACTAAAATTACACTTTAGCCTATTTTAGAAAATTTATTTTATAACAATTAATGGACAATATATGAAACATTTGTGTTCTTTCAAAGCCTAAGTAATAAGGTTTTAATTTTCTTTAATTAGGGTTGTAATTACTAATTTTTTAATTAACACATCTTATTAAATAAGAGCAAACATATACTCCATTTGTTAAAAAAATATAAGATATTTTTAACTAAATCTCACCTAATAAAGTATTTATTTATTTTCAAATTAATTTTTATATTTACCCCTATTAAACACCCTAAAATAAATAAAATGATTCATTTAGTAGAGATACTTTTAAAAAAAAGCAATGATTACGTCTTGAAAGATTAAAAATAAAAATATCTTATATTTTTTAATATTTATTTTTTTAAAAAATGCTTTATGTTTTTAAACAGAAGGAGTAAATAATAATTTTAAAAGCCATTAACTAACTTATTGTATGTGTAAATTAGTTAAAAATGATTTGTAATTCTAAACTAGATAAAATATAAAATGTGAGATAAGTTTTCATTTATATATTGTCAACAATTAAAGAAAAAGGCCTTCGGGCTTTGTAAATACTAGTAAAATTTTAATATAAATTTTTATATTTTAAATTAAAATGAAAATTACATTTATAATTTATAAATAATAATGATAAACAAGTTTTGTCAGTTTCTAATTTTATATTGATATTTGATTGGTGATATTGATTGAGCATGATTCTTGATGTGTATGCTAAAATAATATTAATTTTTTCACTGTTGTGATTTTACTATAAACATAACTGTAGAGTGATTGCTAAAATAAAAACATAACTGTAGAGAGCGTTAGAGTCAGAGAAACGATTGAGAGAGCATTTGATTGCAAAAGCATTGACTGTCCTATAAAAGCACTTGATGACCCAATCAAGGCAACGCCATAAGCGCGTGAGTACTACTCTCGAATTAATGCTGATGATGGAATAGTCGAGAGGGCCCACAAGGCTCATCAGAGACTCCACTGGCGCGTGAACAGAAGACTCGTCCAGGAGCGTCGAACAAAACATCAAAGCGTGAGTGTGCTCTGCTCGGGAAAGAAAGGCACAGAAAATTGAAAATTGAAAAATAGTGTCAGAAGGTAGGGGCAAGTGAACGTGCACTCTTTCAGGCACAGATCTAAAATATGCTCTCATTATTATAATATATATATATATATATAAATTAAGGGAAACAATTGGAAACAGGTCCATGCATTTCACATCATATGAGAAATAGCAAGTGGGATTGTTAATAGTTTGCAGATAACAGGACTATTTTATTTTTTATTTTTTACTTTTGCCATTCTCAGTCTAATATTATAAATTAAAAATTTTTATTAATTATATTATTTAATTAAGATTATTTTTTGCAAAAATTTATTGAACAGGAGAGTATTATGGCTAATTGGTAGTATTATTTATGATTCTAACTAAAAAAAATACTATAATCAATCCTATTTATAAAATTTAATAAAATATTAGTGTCACACTTTTAAAGTGCTTTTTTATATTTCACTCCAGTTTAAATTTGAATTTTCTGATTAAGAGTAATTTTAAATGATATTCAACTTAGACTAATTTCTTAATTTTTTAAAAGTATTACTTTTCTTCTGTCTCAAATTATATGACAACTCTAGAGGTATTCTTTTCATCCTTGATAAAAAAACAATGTTTTATTAATAAATTTTTTCAATATTATCCACTAAATGGAGAAAAAATTGAGTGATTGTAATGTAATATTAAGTGTATAGATTTTAAGTTACATTAAATGAATAATATTTTTAAAAATTTATATTTTATTTTAAAAAATTAAATTTATAAAGTGTCATCACTAAAATGTATTGATATGTAAACTCTTATATCAATTTGTCGTATAATTTGAGATGGAGGAGAAGTTAACATGGCATAATAAAAAAAGACAGAATAAATTATTATTTGAGATTAACAAATGGATTTTTAAAAGAAATTTATGATCTCATATGTAAGTCACCGGCTGGCTTTTTAATGAACTTTTTCTTACGTTAACTCTGTTACAATCGATTAGAAGGAGATTTAGTATTTGATGGCGTGTGTGTGTTTGTGTGTGTTTTTTTTAATGCTCTTGAAGAAAAATAAAGTCGGAAAAACTTTTTCATTTACAAATAAATGTAATGAATTAACCATATTTTCTAAATTAATGCAAGAATTCCTGTTTTCTTAGTGTGTTTGGTTAACAAGCTTTTAATTTTGTGAAGTACTTTTGACAAATTTTAAATATAAAAGTTGTTTGGTTTATATAAAATTTTTCAAAACCCTTTGAAAATGTCCATGGAAAAAGTCATCAAAGGTCCATTTTCTTAAAGCTACTTTTGCTTAAGTTTATATTTGAAATTGAAGTTTGGGCATTAAGAGGGACTGATTATTTTTTGTTTTACTATTCCACCCTTATGATTATTTACCAAACATTATATTTTTCATAGATTGTTAGGCTTGTAGTTTTTCATAAACCATAAATTGCAGGGAGACTAGGGAAATCACACAGGAAGTGACCATAAGCATTAAACTAAAATTTTATTAGCTTAAGAAAAATAATTAGTACTACTACATATTTAATGTGTTAGACAAACAAATAAAGGAAAGTACTACCTCCGTTCTAAATTAGAGGTTACTTTTAAAGAAATTTATTCGTCTCAAAATATAAGACACTTTGAGTAAATTAATATTTCATTAAATGCGTCAATTTCAATATTAACTTTCATCTCTCTATAATTAATTTTTATCTTTTTTCTTTTCAATATATTAAATGATGGGTATTTTTAAAAGTTTATATTTTTATTTTGGAATGATAAGGTTGTTAAATGTATTTAATGAGGTTTATTGATATGTGAGATTTTATCTAAAACTATCTTATAATTTGGGATAGATAGAGTAACTTATGAGATTGGGGTAATGACTAATGAGCAAGGCTAATGAAGAGTCATTATTTATTACTTTTTTTATCTTAAATTATAAGATATTTTTAGATAAAATATCACATACTGATAAATCTCATTAAATATAAACAAAAATATAAAATTTCAAAAATATTCATAATTTAACACATTGTAAAAGAAATAAAAATTAATTATATATAGAAAGAAAGAGTAATATTAAAATTGGTACATTTAATAAAACTTTAATCTACTCAAAATGTTTTATATTTTGGGATGAAAAAATTTCTTTAAAAGTATCTTATAATTTAGGATAGAGAGAGTGTTAATTTATTATTTAACATGTGTGTAATAAAAATTACATATCATGAAATCAATGTCTTTTTTTTTTGTAATTATACATGTGAAAGTACTTTTTATTATACATTCTATCTAAATAATTTTTAATCTATCAAACTAACTTTTTTTAAAATCCTACCACAAATTTCATTGTAATATTTGACTTTTATGACTTCCAATAAATGGAAAACCAAATGGCCCTCCGTATGCTGTGCAAAAGTTTAATTCTTAGTTTTTGAAGACAAACAAATACAGTATTTTCCAACGAGTTACAAACCGTACCCTCCTTGTTAGTCTCAGATTTGGATCTCCTCATTTTCCTTTCGTTCATTTTCTTCTTTTCATCCTATGCTCACCCTTGGATTAAATTTTCTACATATGAGGTTTAATGTTTTTATTAAACTATTACAAACAAACAAATGAATAGATCTAAACTGTTAAAACATGCTTTAAGCATTTCACAACTGTAAACTAACTGCACGCTGTAATTAAAATAACTAAATGAATTTAATTAAATCTCAACTATTAAAGTTTTAATCAAGAGTGAGGATGAGATAAGGAGAACACAGAGAGAAATGATGAGAGGGTCCAAATCCTTCTCTCTTACTCTTTTATAAAATATTTTAATTGAATTGCACCCTTTAATTAATTAATTATCTTTAAAATTATATATTTTTTTTATTTTTATCATTACTTAATATGATGTCTTAATTATAAAATGTTATTAATTATATTTTGAAAAATTTAAAATATTTATAATTTTAAACTTGATACTTGAAAAATATGATTTATAATATTGACCACACGTAGTATGTAATATTTTTAATGGATTTAAATCATTTGAATATGAGATTGATAAAGTTTTATGAAGTATTTCCTTTTACTAAAGAGAGAGAATATTTTATATTTTATAAAATGATAAAATAAATAAAATACAAAAGAAGAGAATTTTATTTAAATTCATCAATCCTAATTTTACAGAGTTTAACTCTATCACTGTATCATATAAGTCATAATATGTAAGTACACACACTTTTTTGGGCCAAAGATATGTAAAGACATAAAAGGTTTGGTCAGTTCTAAACTATATATCAGGCCAAAAATAAGTTTTAAATAATATATTTTTTTAATTTTTTTATAAATTATTTTTATTAATCTTATCAATATCAATACTATAAAAGTATAAAAAATAAAAAAATAAAATTTTAAACATAACTCTCAACTAAAAATTAAGTCAATTATATAATGTTTTTTTTATTTTCATCTTTCTTAGTTTTAAAATTTTAATTTAAAATAATATAATTTTATTAACTAATGACTTATAAAATAAATTATATTATATTTCTAAAACGTGACTAATATAAAGGAGCAAGGAGCAGCTGGTATTTTATGCTCTGCGGACAGGTACGCATATTTTTCCAAAACTTCCACATAAATCTAATCTGATTCAGTGACGATTATATCTTCTTACAAATGCTTAGAAATCAAGAATTAACTTGCACTGACTAACTTGAACTGTAAAAAAACAAAAACATAACTTGAAAAAAATAACTTGACATCTTTCACGTCCGGTTTAGGCAAAAAATTTCTCAAAAGGACGTTAATGTCTACGGAAAACGTAGAAGTACAGCCCGATCACCCTACACCCTCAAACGCAAACACAGACAATAAATTTTTCTTGTTTTTAATTTTGAAAGAACATGGAAAGAAAGAGAGAGGGGCTGTAGAGAGAGAAGAAAATCTGAGGGGGCAGAGAGAGAAAAGTCCTTAAATTCACTGCCCGCACTTAGCCCAGAGCCCCATAAAATAGAGCAGAGGGTGCAGCGAGCGAGAGTAGTAGCAATTGCTGGTTCTTTCTTTCTCCTTCTCCTGCTTCTGCTCAGAAGCTATAAAGAAGAGAGTGCTTTGGCTATTGTAGTAAGTTTGACTGCTATTTTTCTGTTTTGAACAGAGAAATCCGAAGGCCACGAGGATGATGAGAAGATTATCGTTCATGGGTAAGTCCGTACTCTTCTGCTCATACTTGGGTTTCAATTTTAATTTGGAAAGGAGGATGGGAGATTTAGAAGCTGGAGGAAGGAAGAAGATAAAGTGGGAAGTGAAATCTTCTCTCTTTTTTTCCTTTTTTTAAAAGATTAAACTTTTTTTTCCCCCTGCTGTTTCTTTCTTTTGTTGTTTCTGCAACTTTTGCACTCATTACTTCTTTATAGAGGAATTCAACCACCATCTTATGTCTCTCTTATCACTCTCTCTCTCTTACGCTCTTGTAGTTGTTCTTCCTTCTTCCTTTGATCAAAGGGTAACCTCTGGGCATCCTCCATCAGTCTCCTTTTTAAACAACCCCACGAGAATACGCCTTTTAAGTCTAACACTTCACTTTCTTATTTCCCCTCTTTACCTTCTTTAACCTGCTTTTTTTGGGCTTTGGCTTTGCAGGAATATGAGAAAGCAAGACACTGTGCTACCACTCATCCTCTCAAGTTGGTAGGTAGGTCTCTTGTGTGTGTGGTTGAGAAAGAAACTTTACTTGTAGCAGCAGGACTGAGACATACATAGCCACTGGGGAGTATAGAGATAGAACAACAGATAGATACAGCACTCAACTCATCAAAACAGACAACCAAGTATTTGGTTTGCAGCCATGGATGGGTATGAAGCTACAAGAATTGTTTTCTCACGGATCCAAAACTTGGACCCTGAGAATGCTTCCAAAATCATGGGCCTGCTTCTGATTCAAGACCATGGGGAGAAAGAAATGATTAGATTAGCATTTGGTCCTGAAGCTCTGGTTCACTCTGTGATTGTCAAAGCTCGCAGGGACTTGGGATTATCCTCGTACTCTCCGTCTACACCTTCAACTCCTCCTCCATCTTCTTCTTCGTCGTCTTTCCTTTCAAGGCAAAATTCTACTCCTTCAAGGCTAAGCAACACCGGAGTCAACTTTCCTCCTCCTGCTCTTACAATCCCAAACCCCTCTTCTTCACCGGCTTGGGCTGATAACTTGATGAGCCCAAACAACAATTTGCTTGTTGGCTCTAATTCTCCGCATATCAACGTTCCATCGCCATCTTCTTCCTTACCCTTTTATGGGTCTGATCCAATTGACGAGTTTCAACTTCAGGACCAGCTTTCTTTCCTCAATGATGGCTCTCCTACCCTTGGCAGGAAGAACCCAGATTTGTTCTATCCTCAATCTGACTTATCTTCTAGTCCTACCGGCGGCGACACTACCGTTTTCCCCTCTTACGGGTGGGGCGGGTCAGTCCATCGCCGAAGCTGCTCTGTTAATGAAGCTTGTTTGGGGTCTGAGGATCCGAATTCTGGGTTGGGTTGGAAGCCTTGTCTTTACTTTGCTAGAGGGTATTGCAAAAACGGCACTAGCTGTAGGTTCCTTCATGGGGGAGGAATTGGAGATTCTGATGGTGTTTCAATGGTTGGGTCTCCCAGTAAGATTGAGATGTTGGACCAGAGCAGCCATGAGCTTCTCAGATCTAAAACTGCTCAGCAGCAAAGATATCTCATGCCTTCTTCTATGCCTTACTCTCCAAAGGGCATGAATTTTCTACTACAGCAGCAGCAAAATGATACCCAGAGGTACAAAAGTTGAGCTTCGTAATGTGTTTTCTTAAACATCAAAAGTTTCTTGAGTTATAACCATGTTTTTCTTAATGATGGGGTACACAGAGCTGCAGCCGCACTTATGATGAACGAGGATTTGCACAAGTTTGGGCGATCCAGGCTAGAAAGAAATGATTTTTCACTTAATGGAGGTTCTGGAATAGGAAACCCAGCTTCCAGGCAGATCTACTTGACCTTTCCAGCTGATAGTACTTTCAGAGAGGAAGATGTTTCAAATTACTTCAGGTTACTTCTTTTTCTGCTTTGGCCACAACATTCAATTTATTTCTGGGCATAAAATTTAACTCTTTCATTTTTTTGTTGTTGAAGCATTTATGGTCCTGTTCAAGATGTGAGGATTCCATACCAGCAGAAGCGTATGTTTGGATTCGTCACTTTCGTACATCCAGAGACTGTGAAGCTCATCCTGTCCAAGGGAAACCCCCATTTCGTCTGTGATGCTCGCGTGCTAGTCAAGCCTTACAAGGAAAAAGGCAAAGTCCCAGACAAGTACAGGCATTCTCTCCCTCTCTTCTTTTGCTCGTTCTTCTCATGATGTGATACATAGTATTATCAATCAATATACTTGAGCTTTTCTAAAATATCGTATTTCATTTCGTTTACAGGAAACAGGTTGAAAGGGGGGATTTCTCACCGTGTGGTACTCCTACTGGACTTGACGCTAGGGATCCATTTGATCTCCAACTTGGTAAGTTCCTTCTTTTTGCTTTCGACTGTCTCAGATTTTGAGCTAGCCATGAGATGCTAACTATTTCCTAAAACTTAGGAGGGAGAATGTACTATAATACTCAAGATATGCTGTGGAGGAGGAAGTTGGAGGAGCAAACTGATTTGCAGCAAGCTCTTGAGCTCCAGAGTAGGAGACTCATGGGTCTACAACTTCTTGACATCAAGAAGCAGCACCAGAGAGCATTTTCAACAGGAAGCCCAATTCCTCCCCCTACTCCCGCTCCCAACATAGTCAATCAGAATCTTGTTCTTCCTTCATTTCATGGTGGCAACTCTGAGGCATCACCAGAGGGTATCTATACTTAAGCCATTTTAATTACAGTCTCTTGCAATTGCTCTTAATTGTACTTGGTTCTTTCTGGGGATTGGAATGAACTGGTTGAGATTTATATTGCCTGATTCCAGATTGTGGTTTGAGCTCTGCTCCTGCAAGCACGGCACCTATCTCTGTTTCTCAGCAGCCACCAATGCAGCCAAAGGTGAATATTTCTGTTGGCAACGTGACAACCAATGGCGAAAATGGAGGTAGCAGTGGCAGTGATGGCAATGACAAGCTGAGCTCTAGTCATGAAGATTGTAATTTTCAAGAATGGTATGAAACTTTTCTCATTTAGAATAATAAAAGGCTGCCAGAATAGCTAACACCTTTGTTTCCATCAGATTCCTCTCTTAGTCCTTGCTAAGTGCGATCCTAGCATTTATTCCAATAATTCAATTTGCCAAATTTAATTGTCAAAAGTAATGTATTTGTCTATTTGGGTTCCTGAATAGTTGCAGTTTGGAGCATAACCTCCCAGATAGCCCTTTCGCTTCTCCCACAAAAGCTGCTGGAGATTACATGGCTACTTTCTCCAATGGAGGACCTAATGAGGCCATTGATTCAGATGGCTCAGCTGCATCTACCAACTCCGAATTTGGCGCTACAAATGCATTTCTTCCAGCGCCATCTTCTCTTGACGTGGGATCTTTCAAATCCTTTAATTGTCAGATTCCCAGGTACCATTATCTTTCTACTGGAATTGCTGTGAAGTTTTTAGATTGCATGGGCATTGAAATGTCCAAACAAGGTTCAAAGGGAACCTTGACATTAAAAAGCAAATTCAATCCCATTAACGCAATGAATTTCATTATTTAGGAATTTTTAGTTTTTACATTTGTGATGTGTGTTTTAATATAGGTTTTCTTCCGGTCATGGGAACATTGAAATGTTTGCCGGCAAGGGTGGTGGACCCATTGCCATTTAGCATCCTAAGCTTCAGGTAAATGACTTTGGATCTCTTATAATTCTGTGCTCTCTTTATTGCATCTTGTCTTTCAACTTGCATAGTGCATCTGTGTTTCTTTGTTTATTAAATTTTGGGGTCTGTCGGGTCTCATTTTGTCTGTTTTGTGCAAATACAAATACAAATTTTACAGGAAGAGAGAAGTAATGGACCAAAGAAGACCAGGAACAGCAAACAAATCTGTAGAGAATCATCACCACCAAGCCCATCAACATCATCATCAATACTATACTACTTACTACCATACAAAATGCATACGTAAAAAGCAGTTTAGTAAAGGATGTGGGGCACAGCCATTCCTTTTTCTTTTATTGTCATTATTGTACCATTGTCCATCTCTCTCATCTCTCATTTCTGTAGTAGCTGAAAGTGAATGAACCACAGGTAAAAGAAAAAATAACATAGAATCTGAGTCCATTGGTATTAGAAAAAAAGTCCCTGGTACTGTAATTTCTTCTCCCCCTTTCCTTTAATTACCAGGGGTTGGATGTATTCAAGTCTTAGTCCTATGATGTTTTAGAGCTTACAGGTATAATTAAGTCCTCGTGTTGCTGGAACAAGCTGAGAAAGCATGAAGTGAAAACAAGAAAAGTTAAAAGCTGAGTTATAACTACCGAGGCTGATTCAATCATTCAAATTCCATTATGGACAATTTGACTTTGGAGGCCAGAAGTGAAAAAGGGAAGGGATGATTGTTATTCCTAGCTGGCTAAAGCTTCAAAGTGGAGATTTCAGACGTCAACCTTTATTGTGTTGTAGTTTGTCTGTAATTCCTACTTAGTTTATATACACAGTCAACAAACCCCCTTTAGAGATTACCAGAAAGCAAAGACTTAAAGAGAAAGGTTTACAAGAAAAATCACAATGCAAAAAAGTAGAGATTTTAAGACAAAATGGTCTGTATCCTTGCCTACCCATCTCTTTTGTTATTATTTATAGATGAATTCTTGTCTCTTTGTTCCTGCAATTAAACTTTCATTTTCAAAATTTGTAACTTGGTGGGGGGTGGTGCGTCTTTATTTCCTGTGCCATTATTGGTGGGGGAAAAGGAGGGAGGTCCCACATGGATACACTCTCTCTCATGTATGGGTTTGTTGAAACTGCAAGTGAGGCCTACACATTTATAAGATGCCAGGGTGTGTATGGGTCCAACCCCACCACCATCCACCCATGTGAGAGCCTTTGCTGTATTTTCTTCTCTCAATCGATCTCTAGAGAGAGAAAGAAGCTTACATACATAGATTCATAGATTGGTATAAATTATAAGCCCTAATTTTCCTTTATCTTGCTGACAGCAAAGGACACGCACAGATCTAAAAGCAGAAACAGATGCCCACACGTATGACAAAATTGCACGGTTTCTGGAATCTTTTGGGGTCTGTGATAGTAACCAGAGTCTATGTGGTTACTTTTAACTGCCCCTAGGTGTTTGTGAAAACGCCCAGCTCAACTCTGTCTATGAAAATTAAAAAATCCCAAGTTGAAACCCCATCAATTTGAAAATAAACAAATCTTCATATTTAAAAAAAAAAAAAAACTTACAACGGAGAATTGTATAAAGTAAACTGATATTTTAAATGCCAGATCATGAAAAGTGGGCGAGAAGGTTGAAGAAGGAAAAACGGACCAGAATCGGAATGGCGCAGCTTATGGATAAGAATAAGCCAAATCTGAGGGCGAAGGCGTGGCGATGTTTCGAAGAAGCTGGGTTTGACACGGCGGCACGGTAGGGCCTGTGACTGAGACTGAGAACGATAGATCACTAGAGAGAGATAGAGCCATAGACGAGCTTCATCGATTTTTCGCATGTCTTTCAAAATTATATACAACACTTATTTTCCCAATCGTTCAACTAAATTTTAACCATCTATAATTGATACAAATTTCTTTCATCAGAAAAATATTTCCTTAATTGTTATTTTTTGTGTTGCGGTTAGGGAAGTAAAAGTTACTATGAAAAACTTTTGAATGTCTTGATATTTTTTTATTTAAATAAAATTATTTAGTACTACTAAGTACTCTCTTCCCATCTTATTTACAAGTCACAAGATTAAAAAAATAATTTTTTGGTTCTATTTAATTGTCATGCTATTAAATTTTTATTATAATTTTATTATTTACATTAAATATTGATGAGATAAAATATATTATTAAAGTGTGTTATATACATACATAAATATATATATATATATATATATTTGCAGCAAAGTTAGAAACTTCATAATATTTAAATAAAATTAATAAATTTTAAGATTTTTTTAATAAAATATGTTAGAAGTGATTTATGAATAAAATTAGATAATGTAATTGAGATTCATTTACTATCACATCTTAACATGGCATTGTCTATGAGGTTAGTATAAGAAATAAGTAGCTACCTCTCTAACATCAAAACTTCAGATTAAATAAATTAAAAATCTTTTAAATTATGTATTTTTTGTGCATTAAATTATTTTTATTAATGTCATTTTCTTGTTATATTTGAACTTCTATTATTATTATTATAAAAATAAAAAAAAGATGACAGAACATTACAAAAGCAAGAAAGGCACTAATTTGTGGAGGGAAAGGTGATGTTTGGTTGATTGGATAATGGATGTTAAGTGTGACAAGATTTTGTGTTTTGGGGACATATTTATTGTATCTATCAATGTTATAATCTTGTTCCCCAAAATTTGATTACGACATGTTTTTTCCACGTCACCCTTTTAAGGCTTTGGACTTTTTTGTGGCACAAGTGCATTGGACAACACAGAAGGTTAAAAAAAAAATTCTATTAATATTTATATTTTTTATAATTATTGTTTTGTAATATTTATTTTTTGGTAAATAAATAATAATCAATTTTTATTTCCATTTTTTATATATACTTTCTCGCTTCTCCATTACAAGAATTACACCTCCAATTAATTAATTAATTAATTAATTTTAAATTTATACATTCATTTCATATTTACCCTTATTTAATATGGTATTTTAATTAAAAATTTTTATTAATTCGTCCCTTAATTACTCGTATTTTTGAAAAAAAATCTTATTAATTACACTTGAAAACTCAAAATATCTTATTTTTTTAATGTGATATATTTAAAAAATGTCTTATAATATTGAACAGATGAAGTAGCAATTATTTGGTATGAAATACTGTTGGGATATATTTAAGCATTATTATATTAAATTAATTATAATTCTCTTAATGCAATTTTTTTCATCAACAAAATTTGTTTTTTTTTGGTAAGAGATCAATTTTTTTTTAACCTAACTCAATGCATTGAGTAATTTTGTTTGCAATTCTCTTAACATCATAGACAGAACAAGAATGTAGACGATCACATTGCAACATGCATAATTTTATATACATTGGCAAGTTAACTGGTTTAGCAAAGTACAAAAGACTTGATATTCTTTAAATAAGTTGGAAGATTTAAATATTATATATAAAAAAAAGACATTAGGAAAATTCCATCTTCTTTTCTTTTTATTTTTATAGTGCATTTGATATTTGATACTATCATATTAAATTTAAGTATTATCGTATTTCAAACAAGGGTAAATCTTCTAATTTTTTCCCCAATTAAAAAAACTTGAACTCAAGATAACATCTTAAAAATGTATTGTTCAATAAAATAGAATACTGTATAGTTGTTAAAAAAGTTCATAATTAGAACATGTTCTCATTGCTCAACATGAATGTGTTAACTATTACCACATGGACATGTCTTGAATTGAGGAGAAGAAGGGAGAATTATGATGAAGGACCGTATTCCCAAATTAATCATTAAGAAGGACCTCAAATTTACTACTAACATAGTGCAAATTTATCAGTCAAACTACGAGAACATCCATTCACATAGCACAAAATCAAAACTAAAAAGACATTTAACACTATTTACCACTCAAACAATACAAATTTACAAGTAAAACAATGAATATTTACTATTTAGGTCGATTCAATGTAATACCTAATCATGTATATCATTCGTACATTTTTGAAACCTTTTGTGGCATAAGTAAATTGATACTTAGCTTATCAATAGTAAATTGATAAATTGGAGTGACAAATTGGCCTGGTTTGTATTTTACTAATAAATTGATGTTGGAAAAATCACATCCAGTAATTATTCAAACAAATTATTTACAAATAAGGATCAATATAAAATTGATTATTGTTAAAATAAGAATGTGACTCATTTTTTTTAAATGAAATTTATTGTTAATCCTTATATGCAGATAATTTGCTCAAGTGGTCTTTGGATATACTTCTCCCATTAATAAATTAACTTGGTCTTCTGGGGTCTTATATTGTTTTTAACATTTGAAACTTTTTGCTGTTGTCAAATTCATGGTTTTAACTTTTAAGATTCTTTTAAACTGAATCAAATGATATTAACTGGATTGTTTTGGAAGCTTTGGGGTTGTGACGGTCTCTTTGGTTTTAGATCATGAATAATATTGGGCCATGTTAGTTGATATTCAATTTATTTTAAATAACACTGGGATTATTGTTCTTAACAGCTCATATTGCATTCTTATAAGCTCACTTCGAATGATTACTTGTTTCATCTTACAATGCTTGAAATAGGCATATTTAGAAGTCAGTGATTGCCATAGTAGCAAGTAGGTAAATGAATAAAAATCTGCTTAGTTATTATTAATTTAAAAACAGTTTTAGAATGAAAAAGTAGACTGATAGTAATAACTATATATGGGTAATAGTGGTACTTCATAATAAAAATTGGTCAAATTAACTGTAATTTTTAATAATCAAATGTAATATATTTTAAAAATAAGAAAAATAAAATGAAAACAACTTGAGTTTATTTTTAATTTTTTTGTTTTAAAAAACCAAAAATGAAAACAATTAAATTGAAAATACTAATCCAAATAAGTTTTTTATCTTTTTAATTTCAAAAACCAAAAACAGCTTTAAAAAAAAAAAAACAAGCAGGGCCTAATATTTCTCTTCTTGTGTTCTCCTGTTCCAAAGCTCGAGCAAGATTAGAAGTCAATGATTATATGAGCAAGTGATGTGAGGAAAACATTGTTACATGAAGATCCAATTTTAGTCTTGTCATAGCTTCCATTTGAGATATTTTATTATAGACATTGTGGAACATCATATTTGTATGGGAAAGTCAAATAACTCAATTTTTATCTTCAAGATTATGCTGATTCGTGTAGATTTAGCAGATATGATGATTGATATTTTAGGGGTTAAGTTTTGGTCTCTTACTAAATATGTTGTCCCTGATGCAGGTTTACAAGTTATATTCCATCTTCTATGTTGTGAATAGTACCATATGTTCTAAATTGAACAGAGCCAAATCGATGAGTGGGCTTGCATTTTTTGCGGTGTGGAGCTCAGTATTGAATCTTTCTTTCTTTTCTGTCATATCTTCTTGCTTTTTGAAGCCGCAAATTCAAGAAAATCATGTAAGATTTGACAATTAAGGAAGTTAATTGTTAGTGGCCAGCAGCTTTCTAAACAGTACCTGGGGTGGGGCTTGGAATTGATGAGGGAATGTTGATTTAAGCAAAGCTTATTTTTGTGCTAATGGGAAAGGGTCACTCTTCCTTATGAAATTTGATTCTCTCTCTGTTTCTTCCCTTTTAGGCAATTCTTGGAGTGATTCTGTTGAGTGTAGACAAGTCAAATGTGAAGAAGGATAGTAATATGTATAGTGATCTGTTTTCCACTTTGTTTCAGGTAGTTTGTTGAAAGCATTACATTTAATAGCCTTTGTTGAGTTGTAATGGATTTTTGAGTAATTAATTTTTTTTATATGAGATTTAAATATAATTCTCCTTAATTTGTTATGTGTGGAAGGGTAGAATGAGATAGAAGGTTTGTGTAGTATAAAGCAGCTGGTGTTGACTTGACTTTATTATTATGTACTCTTTCTAAATCATAATATATAACATCACTATTTGGTTCAAAATATATAATATGAGGTAATTTTTAAAATTATTTTTTCAACTATACTTTCACTTCATTTATTATTCTTTTTGAAAAAAATGATGTATAGAATTTTAATTATTATTATCAAAAGCACTTATATAAAATATTTAATGAGTTAAAATTAAAAAGATGTAAGTTTTTTTTTTTAAAAGATTAAGGTTTCAACTAACATTTTGTGAGAATCATAAATTAGTTACCAATACTATATATTTTGGTTGGAAGGAAGTAATTTTTATGGAGGCATCAATAAAAGTTGTTTTTTGAGTGATAAGTTACAGCAATAAACTACCCGAAAGTAGAAGCAATAGAAGAATACTACGAACATCAATTTGTTAGTTTTGTTAGTTCTTGACATGAATCACAAGAATTTTTGTTTTTTTTTTTGTTTTGATGTTCTTTTATCTTTCATATTTAACTTACCAATTTAATTTTTTTTCCTATTACTCATTTCAGTCTGATTATTATGATATATATATATATATAATGTTTTTTAAATTATAGGGAGAATATTAATGAATTATCCTTGAAAGAATTTAATATCTAATAACAGTTAATGAGTGGAATTCAAACTTTAACATGATTGAGCAATCATGATAGTTTGTTTTTTGGAGGAAAAAAAAATCCTCATATGGAATTGAAAACAAATATGAAATAATCAAAAAATAATAATAAATAGTTATTATGTGAAACTATCCTTTATTTTCATTTGTGTTTTAAATTATTGTGGTGTATCTAACTTGCTTTTAAATCCAACATCAACTACCTCTACTTTTTAAATCTCATGTGCCTCCTAACAACAATTTAATAAAGTGTTTCATTGAAGTTGGGTGGGTTTGTGCCTTTATCATGCTTTATTTGATGTCTTTTTTTTTTTTTTTACCAGCGCTTTTATTTGATGTCTAAACGATGCACAGCATGGGATTTAGTCATGATTAATTTTAAAGTTCTCTGATGAAGCACAAGGATTTGGCAAAATATGACTTCCTCCTATTATAATATTAATATGGGCAAAGCGATAAAAATTTTCAAGAAGTCACTGACTGACTGAGAGCATTTGATAGCCTAAAAAGAGAAAAAATATATGAATATTCATGAAGTTATTTTTTTAAATGTACTCGTGACCAAATCTTTAGAAGTCAATAATATTAACAATTAAGTTGTGGATATAAAATTTAACAATTTAGCCACAAATATATCAAAAAAATAATTTCATAAGCATTCGTACACTTTTTCTCATTTTTTCTCATGGAATGTTTTCGGCCGACGACTTCTTGAATGTTTTTTTCCTTTTGTCTATATTAATATTAGTTAAGAAGTTATTTGAAATGATTTCATTGACATGCATTTTCTAACCCATTAGACATAAAAAAAACAATAATTTTAATAATTAGATATATTATTAATTACATAAATAAAATAACATGAATCCTAATAAAAAAATCTATTATTTCTTAACAGTCTCAATTTTTTTTAAAAAAAGTTTAACATTCATTCATTTTTTATCTTAAAATTGAATATATATATATATATATATCTAAACAAAACTTTATTTTATCTAACAAGACAATATTATTATTTAAATTTAAATTTTATAAATGTTATTACTGGTATTACTTATAATTTTTTTAAATCAAATTCGTATTCCAGTCAAATTCCCATAAAAGAGTGTGCTGCAATAGTGGAGTGTATCATTATCAGAGCACGTGCTCAAAAAGAGACGATGATGTTAAGAAAACAAACATTAAAAAAAATTCAAGTACACTTTTGGCCTAAACATCTTACCTTTTGTAAATTCCGTTTAAAATACTGTTTATGTACAGTAAAAGCTTGGTTCTTTCTACAGTACAAAAATTATTTAATATTTTGTTATATTTTTTTTTATAACAATAACTTAAAAATCCACTATTGTGTATGACATTGAGGATATAATTTATAATTTTGTATATAGATTATGAAATACTCAGTCTACAATTTTGTAAGAACAGTAATTTTTTTGGGCAGAGTTTTCTTCCTAATCCCGTGCATCTTAATTTTTTCTTATGGCGATAAATAATAAAATATTTATTTTTTTAAATGATGGTAAATTACTGTTAAATTAGGCTTTCGTGTTTTGACTTAATTTTTAAAAGAATATGCTACTTTTTATATAAAGGCACCAAATTCATCCAAATGAATGTGCTAATTTTTATCTTAAATAATGTTCAACTTGACATAGACTAAGTTGGGTTGAGGTCAACTTTAAATAATTTTTCGGCCAAAACAAAAGCTTTAAATAATTTTTTATTTGTATTAAATCAAATTTAGATCTTGACATAAACCTAAAACCTGTGAAGATCTATTGGGCCCGGGCCACCTGTGAAGATAATAGGTGTTGTAAATTGTGACGCAAACATATTGTACCCATCTAAAGCACTTGTGGGCCTAACAACATGAGTTAGATGGATCATATTGAACACACAAAATTTTAATGGGAGATTCTACCCAAAAAAAAATTAATGGGAGAATAATGGGGGATTCTACCCAAAAAAAAAAAATTAATGGGAGAATAGGCAGCTAAAAAAACAAAATTAATGGAAGAATCACAGAACGTTACCTCAGATATATGCAAATCATAATTTAAGTACTGCAAAATATTGTAATTATTATTTAGTTTTTAGAGACTTGTCATTTTGATTTTTGATAAAATGATATATTCATCTTTATTAACCATTATGAGTTGGGAAATGACTATTTTGGTTGGATTATTAACTACAAAAAAAATCTAAAAATAACTAATTTCTTTTTACAATTTTGTTTATCAATCAAATGCAAATACAAATGCTAAAAATCAAATACTGTTTTGTGTTGGAAAATAACTTATTTAATTGAGTTATTGACTAATTCCTTTCAGCAAATTTTTGATTTATAAACATAATAGAAAATGACTAATTCTTTCTTCAAAATAACTATAATTATAGCTGATTGATAAGCAAAATTTCAGAAAGAAAGTAGTTATTTTCTTTTCCATTTTATTCAATAACCTAACCAAGATAATCATTTCCCAACATTTAATAGTTACTGAAAACAAATACGTCATTCTGTCAAAAATCAAAATATTAGACAAGTTCCTAAGGACTAAATAATAATTATCATATTTTACAGTACTTAATTGTTATTTCTATATTTTAAGGGCAACTTTTTTTTTTTTTCATTTTCCCAATTTTAAATTTGATTTTTTCATAAATAAATAAATAACAATTTGTTCAAATAAGAGATGAACACTCTTAAAAGACGAAACCCGCACAAAATTCATATCCATCTCACTGAAAAAAATACATGTTCCTCCCACTAGTTTCATACACATTATAGATCAATTTCTTCTCCTACAAAGGTTCAGAAAAGCCCAAGGGTGTAAATAACCACAAAGTAGCCCATGAACCAGAGTACGAAATACAGATTAACAAGCCCTTCCAAAGTTAACAGTACCACGTGTGTAGCTGACCCGAAAGTTAGTCACTCATCATTATGTGATCTTTAGTGAGCTGATGAAGGCTTGCTGGGCTTCTCGACAAATAGCTTGCTTATGTCTTCTGTAACAACGTTACTCCTGTAAAATACACAATCAGAGTTCCATGAGTATTCGTATCATTTCAACAGAGGATCCTCTAACAGACGCATTTAGGGATGAGAATATGTTATGTAGTCCCATATACAAGCTGTAATCTCAGCTTTAGGCTAAAACAAGAACAGAAAAACGTGAGAAGATGAACACCAAACAGTAGATTTATGATCATATCTATTACCACCCAATTTCAAACAGTGTCAGTAAACCATTATGAGGTTAGATAATTTGCTTTTGTTTCGTTTCGACATTCCAAGTTTGATCCAGACACACAAGCGTTGTAATGTCAAGAAATTTGACTGGCAAGAATCTATGAAACCCGTATTGAATCAAATAAAAATATGTCGGCAATTCAAAAGTCAGTAAGTTTAAAGTATAGTCATATTGAGAAAAACAGGGAGACGACAACACACCTCATCTGTCTCATAAATAAAGTTCAACATTTCAATACAATAAAATCAACAGAAGTATACAATAGAAGATACAAAAGCAGCAGAATACGCCTCCAGTATAAATTTCTGTGTAGCCAGGAGAACTATGGTATGGAATTTTGGAAAATTCTCCGCTCTGTATGGCAGTTAATGCTGCAGTTCATCTCCCATGAATACCCCCTCTTTCTTTCCTTAACTTCCAATACAACTAGGGGTTCCCAAATACGTGTTCCTTTTGGTGGAATTTCCACCCTGCTTGCATTTTTAAGTCTGAAGTAAGTATATAATTTGGTCCCGTAAAACTATACCTCCTTATGATTTAATACTTGTACTTATTTCTCCATACAAATTAGTCACTTCGTAACTAACTGCATGTGCAATTGAGCAAGCCCCTCACAGTTGAGTAAATAAACAATTTGATCCAACAGTGAGGGTAACATATAGCAAGTTACAGACTTTGAAGGACCGACTCATTTAGCCGATGAAATCTAAAGAATAAACTGTTGAGGTATCTCAGACTCATTTAGAGACCAAATGGTGTATTTACTCTATATTCTACTTCCAATAATGCTCCGATCTGATCTCACTGTTCTTCTCTGGCTAAGGATTTCATCAGATTTATCTACTTTCCTCGAAAGTTTCTCTGCGCCCATTTCTGAAGTTGGAAAGTAGGAAGGAGGGTAAGGTTTTGAGGAGGAGCTAAGCCTTTTCAGATAGCCTGTAAGCCATATGATGCAAGAATTTTTAGCGAGAGATCCTCATCTGCAAGCTTATTGATAAAAGTAGGTTTTCCTACTTCCTTTAACATTATTATTCAGAGGATATGTTCTATTCTGATTCACACAACGATTGGAGGCTTGTCTGAGACAATTTATATTTCTTTTCCCATTTTTGTTTACTTCTGTTTTCCTTTTCTTCTTTATCAATTAAAAATGATATTAACAGAAAGTCACACAAAATTAGCCAGTAGTCCAAAATACAGTATACTAAAAAATATAGCAAATTTATCATAATAAAACAAAATATAAATTGAGTAAATAACAGACTGCAGCAGTACTCTCAAGCCAACTTCAATTTAGGGGCATTGTCTAATGTCCTTAAATTTCTGTAAAAACAAAAAACTAGATTTTAAGAATGTATAGTGAGTGCGACATAGGCTTACAGAAGCTAATGGAAGAATTCCATAACATCAACATGTCAGTATTTCACAACTAACCTTCCTTTGAGCTGAGGTTTCTCAGAAGAGCAATGTTATCCTTAAACTACCCATCATAACAATGTTGCCCTCTAAAACTAATTAAAATTGGAGCAATGTTGCTCCCTGCTATTTAAACATTCATTAATTATAGATAATGGAATCTACTTTTCATGAGTTAAGGTGCAATTTTGTTCCTAAACTATTCTCAAATGAGCAATGTCTGCCCTAAACTAATTAAATCCGAACATTGTTGCCCCTGTCGTTTAAAATCATAAATGTTTGTTAATTAGAGAGAAATAATGAAAAGTACTTTTTATACTAATGTCATTTCATTTATATCCTTTCTAACATCCAGCATTTATGTGAAAGCATTTATCTTTGTCATAATATTCTCCACTAACATTCCAATGAGTCATGAACTATACATTGAAAAGAAGCTCAATTTTTGCACTAATTTTCTTCAGTGACAAATATGACAATAGTTGAAGTATAAATTCACATTGACAATATTACAAGAGGAGCTCTTAATCCAACAAAAAGCATATAAACAATTTTTTCAAGTAAAAAGTCGCTTTTTATCATCTTGAGTGGATCAGTCCACAAAATTAACTATCATAAATAAATCTACTCTCTTATGTGCATCATAAACAAAAAATTCTATACAAAGACCATCATACAGTGATTATCCAAAAACCAATTCAGCAACTAGAATACTACAGTTTAGTTGAAATCCTTACCTGATTTAATGTTAAATAGAAAGAGACAATGAAAAGTGGATCTTACTGGCTACAGTTAACGGATTTTTATGATTTTTAAACGGCGAGAGCAACATTGTTCCTCTAAAAATAGTTTAGGGGAAAATTACAACTTAACTCATAAAAAGTAGGCCCACTAGCTACAGTAATAAATGCTTAAATGACAGGGGCAACGTTGCTCTGATTTTATTAGTTTAGGAGTAATATTGCTATGATGAATAGTTTAAGGACAACATTGCTTCTCTAAGAATAGTTTAGAAGCAAAATTAGACCTTAACCCCAAATTCTAAAATTATAGACATGAAATTTCCAACAGTCGATCGGGAAAATTTCCAACCGAAAAGGAGACCAAACCTGCTGGATTCCCTTTAAAGAACATTAGAACTAGAACAATTTCAGTCATTTTGATTAGTTTTTCCGCGATTTAATTCATTGTTTAGGAGGGTGTAATCGGTGTCAAACAACCCTAACGGAAGGTGTGGTTGACACTTGGTAGGACTGAAAGGGCAACGTGTAAAATGGGCGAGTGAAGATTAGCAGAGTATTGGAACATTAAAAGTCTAGAAACATTCCTGATGTTAAATTCCTCCATTTTCACCTTCCCAAAAGCACACTGAGGTCTGAATTCCTACCAAGCACAATCCGGTATTCGTGAGTATCCGGATATCAATCAACCGTCTTTAAATAGAAATCCATGTACAATCATTTTTCTCATTTAAGCAATGAGCAAGTGGACACAGTAACCCGTTAATAACTTACAACCAATTTCTCAACAATCAATTTCTCAAAGGCAGTGATATCAGCATGCAAAGAAAATGAAACGGAGGTCAAAAGAAACTGAGAATTACTGCGTCCGAGGAGGTGGAGGTTCCGATGTCGAGGCTGAGGCCTGTGCTGGTGGCTTGTCCTGAGGAAGTTGGGGCTCTTCAACGAAATCGGGAGCTTCGTCCTCCGAAGAGGAAGCATAGTCCACCAGAGACATCCTGCGCGTCTTCTCTCAGAGTCTCTCCGTCTCGGATGAGAGAACTTCCGGTGGCCTCCAACTCCGCTAGCTTGTCTAGTTTACCCTCTGATTTGGTTCTTGCTTCTACAGGTAAATATATGCTCGCGATTTTATTTGTAAGAGAGGTGAGAAGAAATTTACATAAAAACTTATGGATTGAGAATGATTAATGATAAGTTCTATTTAAAAAATAAATAAATAAATTCATGTCCTTATTTTATCAATAATTTATTTTGTATTATTTTTAATTATAAATAAATTTTTTATTAGTTTTTTGAATGTAATTTTTTCAATTTTTTAGTCCTCAGTTAAATGTTGATAGAAAAGAATATATTAATGTATATATATTTAATAAAAAATGAGTTGAAAACTTATTAAATTTAGATCAAATTAATGAATTTTAAAAATTTTTTTGCTTGCAATAAATACATAGTAAGTGACATATAAAAAAGAGTAATCACATTAATTTCATCATTCCTGTATGCATGCCTAACTTGTCCTGGATATAGCATCACCAATAATAATTGGAAATAATTATTTTTACAAAATTTATTTGTTTAGATAAAATAATAGTTTTAGCTACAATTTTATATTCCAACCATTTGAGTTAGGATTGAGGAACAAGACAAGTTTTTGTAAAAAATTTCAAATAAGATTAAGGAAAAAAAATATTTTAAAAGTTTTCTGAAAGAAGTACTAATATCATTACTTTTTAATTAGAGAAATTTTGGCCCATAACTTTAAAGAAGGAAGTCATTTTGCCTTATCATTAGTGAAACCATTTATTAACCATTATTTTGACATTTTTTTTTGTTAAGTGACATTTAAAAAAAAAAATCCATCACACATTGCAATAGCATCTGCATTCCTTCCTCCCTAGAAACCAATTCCAAATCAACAATGAGGAATCAAAACAACAACGGTGACTCATTTTCATCCTCCATTTTCAACCACCATCTACCAAAACTAAAGAAGCACTTTATTCCATCACTTTCCCTTGCCATCACCAAGTTTTTGGGCTCACAGTGTTCAATTCGAGCTATATTGCTTCTCCATTGACGACTTATGTGTGAGAGCACGCTGGAAGCTCATGCCAAGATAGGTCAGCATGCTATGGCTTCTCTTCACTAGAATTGAAGGCAAGGAGGGTGGGTGGCCCCACCGCCATAGTGGGTGACAAAAAGGAGCATTCTGTGAAGTATCTGAAGTTGTGGCTAGTAGGGTTTTGATTCGAAACTCACAGGGGAACTTTGTTGCTGGTTTTATGGCTAAAGTAGATGATGACACTGTGTAACATTTTTTATCTGTGCGTATAGGTATAGGAAACAGCTTTTGAGTGTGAGACTTGTCCCCGTTTCCTATAGACTGTAGTTTAAGGTAATGGTTTTTTTTTTTATATATATTTTAGATCATAAATTATAAAACCGTTGCTTATAGTAAGACAATAGGCAACATTTTTAGAGTGTTGAAATAAACAATAGTTTTTACTTGTTACCTATTATATAAATATAGGCAACACTTAAGAATTGTTACGAAAATATTAAATAGACAAAATTTAATATTTCCTCCCTCACTTAAGATTTGAACCCTAATATAGCTCAACCACTCTTCCAACATGAGTTTTAGTTATTATAAAGTAAAATATTATATATATATATATATATATATGGGTAAAGGTGTAAATTTACTTTGAAACTTTTTCTCTGGGGGCGGTTGGTATTTTGAACTTTTTTTTGGGGCTATATTGTTCCGGAACTTTTCAAAATGGTGCAATATTACCCTGCCATTAGAGTTGATTATTTTGTCTGACTGAACTTGCCACATGGCTACCACGTGGCATTTTTAAAAATTAAAAAAATGATAAAAGTGCAAATTTATTCTAGAACTTTTCCTCCAAGAGCGCTTGGTATCTTTAACTTTTTTTTAGAGTAATGTTGCCCTGTTGTTAGAGTTGGCCATTTTGTCTGACTTACCACATGGCATTTTTTTAAACATTAAAAAATAAAAGAGCTATGTTTCGTCTTTATTAGCTTCTTCTTCTTCATCCACAAGATTAAAAATGCAAAATAACTCAAACACTAAGATGAAAATTCAAACTCAGATTTCGAACATCAAAAAACAATCAAACCCAAATTTTCAACATCGAAAACAATCAAAAGCAAGGGGCAGAGAGGAAGAAAATAAAGAACACAACTCAAGAACTCAACAATTCAAGAACAACCCAAATATCCAAAAAACAAGAACAAGAAATTAAAAACTCAGATTGATCAATGCCAAGTAGGGATAAGTAACAACTTAGTAGGCGACAGCTATGTGCTTCTCATTTAGCTTTTGTCTTGCAAATGCCGAGGTGGAGGAGGGAGGAATGAAGACAAGAAGAATGGTCGAATGTGAAGGAGGGAGAGCGATGTGTAATTGAGACACAAGAACAGAAGGAACGTCATTTTTTTAATTTTTTAAAAATGTCATGTGGCTACCATGTGGCAAGTGAAGTCAAACAAAATGATTAATTCTAATAGCAAGGCAACATTACACCTTTTTGGAGAGTTTCGAGGCAACATTGCTCCCTAAAAAAGTTGAGGATACTAGGCATCTTTGGAGGAAAAGTTCCAAGTAAATTTACACCTTTAGTATTTTTTATTTTTTTAAAAAAATAACATGTGACAAGTCCAGTCAGACAAAAAGAGTCAACTCTGATGGTAGGATAACATTGCACCATTTTAAAAAGTTTCAGGGCAACATCGGTTCAAAAAAATTCAAGATACTAAGCGCCCTTGAAAGAAAAGTTCTAAAGTCAATTTGCACCTTTACATTATATATATATATATATATATAGATAATTATTAAATTCTGGTAGGAAAACATAATTTTTAAATTAAATTTTAAATTTTCTAATTAATAAAAAAATTAAGAAAATAAAAATAAATAAACAAATAAAAAGAATGTAGATAAGTTATCAAAAAAATGAAAAGAATTTTTTATTAGTAGAAAAACAATGGACAATAGTTTTTAAATGTGACGAAAGAGAAGGCAACATTAATTTTTTGTTGCCTATTAAAATAAGGAACAATTTTAAAAGGTTGCAATAGAAGTTTCATTATAGGCAACCGTCTTTTATGTTGCCTATTTGAAAGTTTTATTGCTACACTTGAAAATTATTGCCTATTTTATTTTAGGAAATAGTTTTCAAATTGCTTAATATTAGCATCAATATCAATACACAAAAATTGTTATTATACCCACATTAAGCAACACTTTTAGAACTGTTACAATCAAAAAGTGTTGCCTTAAGGAAAAAACATTGTAGTGCAGTGATGAATAAACTCTATTGCTGTGCCTAGCTTTAATGGTTTCACTAGAGCACCCCCAGAGCTTGTTTGCGTCAGAATTTTGAAACTTAGACTGGACATCAATCGGAAGAGCAACGGGTTGCGATTTTCACGGTCTAACTAACTGATTAGACCGGCGGTCAAATCGATGATATAAAAATTAAATAAAAAATAATATTTATATGTGCAATTATATAAATAAAACATTAATTTGTCAATAGTGCTTAAGATCTCGACTCCAAAAGCTAGATGCTTAGACTATTGGAGCTAGAGGTAGAGGCATGTCAGTATAAGCTTGTGATCTCGAAGGAAAATGCTGGAGCTGGAGGCACGCCGTCATGTCATGACTCACAAACTTTTAGTCTCGATGCCAAAGGTGGAGGAAAAGTTAGAGATTGAATTTGGGCCATGAAGAAGAAATTAGATATTAGAGAAGAGAAGAAAAGAGACAATTAGTTATTAGAGAAGAGAAATTATAAATTTAAGCAACTTAGCTTAAAATTCTTTTTTTTTTTAGTTTTGAACCGGGTTGACCTGGCTCCAATTTCTGGATCAAAGACGGTTCTCTCAAAACCGTCTGATTCAATCTAGGTCAAATGTCAGATTGGTTCAATTGGTTGAACCAAATCATTTTGTTCAGCGGGTGGTGGTCAAACCGATCAAACCGTCTGATCTAGTCCAGTTTCAACAACATTGGTTTGTGTAATTCAAAAAGACTAGCCCAAGAAGAGCTCCACAGAAGCTACACGGTTAGGGTAATTTTATAGGTTTCCTTTGTTTATCCCAAAAAGAGGAGGAACGAGAAGGTTACACATGTAAAATTTTTAGTCAAAGGCATGGTTTAACGATTAATAGAAGTTTCATTATAGGCGACAGTCTTTTTATGTTGCCTATTTGAAAGTTTTTATTGCAGCACTTGAAAATTATTACCTATTTTATTTTAGGAAATAGTTTTCAAATTGCTTCTACTGGCATCAATATCAATACACAAAATTGTTGATTATACCCACATTAAGCAACACTTTTAGAACTGTTGCAATCAAAAAAGTGTTGCCTAAAGAAAAAACATTGTAGTGCAGTGACGAATAAACTCTGTTGCTGTAACCTAGCTTTAATGATTTCACCAGAGCACACCCAGAGCGTGTTTGTGTCAGTGTTTTGAAACCTGAACTGGACATCGAACCAGAAAAAGCAACAGGTCGCGGTTTTCAGGTCTAATTGGATAGACTAGCGATCAAACTGGTGATATAAAAATTAAATAAAAAAATATTTAGATGTGCAACTTATAAATAAAACAGTAATTTGTCAATTGTGCTTAGGATCTTGACTCCAAAAGCTAAATGTTAGACCGTTGGAGCTATAGGCAGAGGCATGTCAGTACAAGCTTGTGATCTCAAAGGAAAATGTTGAAGTTGGAAGCACGCCGTCATGTCATGACTCACAAGCTTCTGGTCTCGATGCTAAAGGTGAGATTTCTAGAGTTAGAGGAGAAGTTAGAGATTGAGTTTGGACCATGAAGAAAAAATTTGATATTAGAGAAGAGAAGAAAAGAGAGAATTAGTGATTAGAGAAGAGAAATTTTGAATTTAAGCAACTTAGCCTAATTTTTTTATTTAATTTTTTTGGCTTTGAACCGGGTTGACTCGGCTCTGGTTTTCGGATCAAAGCTGGTTCTCTCAAAATCATTCGATTCAATCTGGGTCAACCTAAGTCAAATGTCAAATTGGTTTAACTAGTTAAACCAAACCGTTTTGTTCAACGGATGGCGGTCGGACCGATCAGACCGTCCGGTCCAGTCCAATTTTAACAACACTGGTTTGTGTAATTCAAAAGACTAGCCCAAGAAGAGCTCCATGGAAGCTACACGGTTAGGGTAATTTTATGGGTTGCCTTTGTTTATCCAAAAAGAGGAGGAATGAGAAGGTACACATGTAAAATTATTAGTCAAAGGCAAGGTTTAACGATCAATAGTTAGTTCAGGTTAACAATGAGGAGAAATTGCTCATCTTTTGAAAGTTTTAGACCAAAATTGTTCTAACTAAAAGATAAGAGTATTCAATACTTATTTTAGAAGATTTATAGAACAATTTTATTCCTTAATCCTATAAAATACTAGTACTTACAACGGAGTTGCAAGAGTAATTAGTAACTATGTACAGTTAAATGCTATTCTTGTCTTTGAAGTATTTTGGAATAACAATCAAATATTATGAACTATTTATTAAAGCAATGTTATAGCTTGAGTATCAAAATCGTTGCAATACAGTTGCTTGATCTACTGACATTAACATTAATCATTAATTGCACATTAACAGTGGGTTAAAAAGCATATTTGCTTAGAAGTTATTCACATGATGCTAGCCACAAGAGGGGCAGTGGCTCCATGGCCATTAAGGAATTGCCCATGATGTGAAAATTCTAAATTTTTTAAAAAAGAAAAAAAATCAAGGATCCTAACTTTTGTAATTAACAAATATAATAGATAAACTATAAATGTTTAATTAAAATAAAATAAACAATAGAAACTTAGTTTAAAATTGAGGGAACTATAAATACTTGTAGATTATATTTTCCTATGTTTTATGAGATAAAGTTTTTAACAAATGTAGAAGAAACCCATTATTTTTCTCCATAAAAATATGATGATTCTACAACATACTACAAATAAATAATAAAAATTGAAAACAAAAATTAAACCCCTTCTATTTATAAAAATATACGAGTCCTTCCTAATATGAATAGTTAGTTATAAACACAAATATCCCTTCTATTTATAATATTTTATTTCCATCCACTCAAGATTGTTAAATCAAATATGTTAAACCAAAATATTTCTATTTAAATATAAATATTATTTAAAATTATTTAAATTACCCAAAATAATCATGCGCATATTTTTTAAATTTTTATTTTTATTTTAAAAATTTTAGATATGTAAAGTTATAAACCTATTCATTTCGTAATTTTTAAAAAATTTAAACACACAATTAAAAATTTCATAATTTAAATATTGACGTACTTAATTATTTAAAGCTTTTAAAATTGAGAGAGATGGAAGACAATGATATCATAAGGGCAAATTAATAATTTTAATATTTTTAACATAATTCCAAATAAAAAACTGAATATTTTAAAATTTTTAACAAAATACTCCTAATGGTGTTAAAAATTACAATAAAGTATAGGTTTTAAAAACAGAAATAAGCTATATGTAATTTTAGTAAAATGAAAGAGAAGTCACTATATTATACTTTTAAATTTAATAATGTAGAGTGCAAGAACTCCTTAGCAGGGATTTTTTGCACATATTTTCTAGAATATTTACAAAGCAGGATGTAAAAATATATATTTTGAAGAAAACACTCCCCTCACCATAAACACCACAAACATTGCTTTCTTTAATACCCCGGGCATATTCGATGATCTCACGCTACCATCTGGAATCAACCATTTGTCTAAGGAACGTGAAAAAGTTCAAGCAAGATGGCATAGCCTAGAATGAGGTTGGATTGGATTTAATATTAATGGCTCAGTGAAATCCAACGATGCTACTGCTTATGGAGAGCTCATCTAAGATGATCATGGAAATTCCCTCGACATAATTGTAGAGCTTTTGGAGATTTTGAAAGGTTTGAACCTCTATTGAAAGGACAATTACACCAAAGTCAACATTTACTTTGACTCTTTTTAAGTTTTAATGCTTATTTAATACAATTTATCTAACAAATATTCTCTTTTAGAAACTCTCAAGAAAATCAAGAATTGAGAAATTAGACAATCATTTTTAAACATGTGTTTAAAGAAACAAGGGAATATTTCAACTAAAGGCCAATTATGTGACTTGATTGTTAATGGGACTTATAAAAATCTAAAATTTTAGTTCATTCTAGGAGGATTGAAGTGAAAGTAATTTTAATAGTAAAGAGACTAAAGTATTTGTCATTTGTTAATTTTGTACAAGATGCAGAATCACTAGTTGTTAATTTTCTTACTTCACTTATTAATTTATCAATTTAAGTTGTAAATTACATGATTTGACCTATCAATAATCATACAAGACTTGAATATCAATTATTCAATTAATATATTAGACAAGCAGCAATATCAGTTGCTAATTGATTAACTTTACTTGTTAATATGACTTGATTAATTTTCATCAAGTTTTCATTTCCTACATGGTTTAAAACCTAAAGTTGATCAATTAGCAATTGATGTTACTGTTTGTCTGACAGACTAAATGAACAATTGATGTTCAAGGCTTGTATAATTATTAATAGATTTAGTCATTTAATTTATAACTCATATTGATAAATTAACAAGTGAAATAAGAAAAGGATAAAATGAAAAAAATGAAAAGTACTTTAGTATTTCGTTGTTAAACTTATTTTCACTTCAATCCTCTTAAACTAAATTGAAATTTCATATTTTTTTAGACCCGTTAATAATTAAGCTATATCTTTAGTCTTTAGTTGAAATTCTTTCAAGAACAAAATAGATTAGAGTAGTTGGCTTGCCAAGATTTGAATGATGATTTTGACATCATGACTTTTGAAGATCTATTTACAAGATGTTTAATCCTTGTAAATTTTAATATGACTCGACTGTTTTCCTTTCCTATGTGATTTTTCTATGGCCTTGAACAAAAAATAGTAATGTCCTATTTTTTTTTTATGGAATCACATTTGCCAATTACCACATATTTGCTAATTGTGAATTTAAACTTGTGTGTGAACTATAATTATGAATATGTGAAGCTGTAGCTATGAATATGTCAAGTTGTAATTGTGAATATGTAAACCTATGCTACTAGCAAATATGAACCTATTGTTGTGCATATGTAAATATTTGGTAGTAAAAATGCCAACATATACTTGAAAACCAAGTGCATTCTCATCTTTTCAGCTAAAATCTTATTTGCAAAGAGGACTCTTGGTTCTAGTCTTCTAGACAATTATTTCAAAATTGAAAGGGCTTGTAGTATAATTATTTTGCTTCAGAGATCTCTAAGTGTGATTCTCCCATGTTTGAATTTATGATCCATGGGCATATCCCCGTTCGATTGGGTGCCTAAGGCAAAATTTAAATGACAAGCCCGATTTCTTGTTTGGGCCCTTATTACCCGAGATCCCACGCGCCAACTAACCCAATTACATGGTAGGTCTTTCTTTCCACAAAAAGAAAAAGAGAAATTACATTATCTTTCGTTGGGTTTGTAAGATTTACATTATTTTGATTTGAAATTTGATGAGTAAAAGTAAAAAGTAAAACCCCATCCTAATTCAAAATAGAAAAGAAAGAAAAATGATAATTAAGGATTTTATAAGATTATTAATTTTAACTAAAGACTTTAAATTATTAAAATCTCAATAATGAATCATAATCTTTATTTGAAATTAAAAATATAAGTTTAACATCAAGAAAAGACATTGTTGAAACTACTAGTATAGGTTAGAATTATTGCTAATTTCAGTTGAAAAAAATAGAATTCACATTTAGGGATGAAATTAATGATAGTTCTTACCAATAATAATAATTTTAATAGTCTCTGCCTATAACATTCGAGATCTTGAATTTTTTCAAGTGAGATTATAATAGTTTCAACTCATAATATTAATTTTAGTAGTACCTTTTTTTTTTTTTAAGAGGTTTATCGATGTATTGACAAGAATATATAAAAATTTAAAAGTAATTGACTTCATATTTAAAAGTAACTTTGATGAATTTTAAAGTGATTATTGTATATTCACAAGTTTTTTTCAAAAGTTTCAAAAATAAATTTTAATTTCATACTGAAAAATAACTCATTTTAAAGTGTTGTTCTTGATTTTTTTCAATTAACATTAACAATAGTCCTAACTTATAATAGTAATTTCAATAATGTTTTTTTATTTTAAACTCATATCTTTAATTCCAAATAAGAATTAAGATTTATTATTGGGATTTCAATAATTCAAGATATTTACTTGTAATTAATGGTCTCACAAGGGTCTTTAATTGTTGTTTTTCCAAAAAAAAAAAATCAATTTTTGGCATAAAGGAAAACTCTACTAGTTTCCAGAAGAAAAACATTTAGCAAAGCATGCATCAAAAGCTAACAATCAAAACCGCACACTTATTGCTTTGTTTTTTGTTTTGTTTTGTTTTGTTTTTTTTTTTTTGGGGGCCAGAACAGCACTTACTCATATAATCATATTGATATTAGTACATTACCTTATGCTGGATTATTATCACAAAGAAAAACTCAATATTTCAATGTCCTCATGAATAAGAGCATTACTCTCTTCGTCTTAAATTATAAAATATTTTTAAATAAAATCTCACATACTAACAATTCTCATTAAATATACTTAACAACTTTATTTTTTTAAAATAAAAATATAAACTGTTAAAAATACCCTTTATTTAATAACCTTAAATTCACACCTAATTAATATTAAATAGAGAGAGAAAAGATAATATTAAAATAAGTATATTTAGTGAAACCTTAATTTTTTTAAAAAATATTTTATATTTTGGGACGACAAATCTCCCCTAAAAATATTTTATAATTTGGGACGAAGGGTACTAAGGAGTTGGATTTGTGAATTCAGTGGTGTAACAAAAACATTTTACTGCAATTAAAAATTATTTTTTACAGTAATTTTTGAATCTGTTTCGTTAAACGTGTTGTAAAACTAGCATATAAAGGCGTAAATAATAACAATAATTTATTCAATTTCTTTTTTGGCATGAATAATTTCTTCAATTTCAACACCAATGGCAAGTTACTTGACGGTTTATTCTTTATTTGATGAAGAAAGTCCTTTGCACATGCTATATATGTGCGCCTGTATTTATATAATTATAAAAATGTCATTGGTTATATTTTCTACACGATTTCCTTTACAATCAGTTAAAAAGGCATGTTCTTTTGATAAAAAATCAATTAAAAAATTAGTTTACATTAATATATAAGTTTGTTGGAATTCTATAGGAAATGGGGAATTGAAGATTTTTAACATTTAAGTCCTGACAAAGATTAAATAAAATAGAAGCAAAGTAGCTAATTAGCGTATAAAAATATCTTCCGCCAGCAGTATAAAAAGGTCAGTTTAAAAATGCTCTTTGGCACTAATGACTACTCAAATATAGCTTCACTTAGGTTGCATTTAAATAGGTGGATTTAGGTTAAGAATTTAAATTTAAAATCTCATATTTAAAATTCATAAATTCTAAATTTTGTATATTGGTGACATAAAAAATTTTAAGTTATAATATTAAAATACTTTATTTGGATTTCAAATAAAATTCTAAATTTTAAATTTTATGTTTGAATTTAAAAGCAACTTGGATGATGTCAGTGATTCGATCTTAGTCAAAGTCGGTATTTCAATCCAGATCAAGGGTGGAGACTTGGTCTCAATCTACTCTAGCTGTATAAACCCAAACAACGCTTAAGGATTAACATGAGATGATTATAGCAATCTGATTGCTGTAGATTAGACTTGGATGACGACATCAAAACATTTCCTATTAACAACGACATTTGGCACCGGACAACAAAGCAAATGGATCAAAGGCAATGATCATAAATTGATCCTAGACGATGGCTTTGGGGGTAGATCAACATAGATTAGATGCAACAAACTAGCACCATACAGTAGTAGCTAACCTACACCAAATAACTGCACTGGACTAGCATTGAATGATGATAATGATGGCAAACCAGCATTACGTGGTGGAGGGTGGTCTCGGTTGATGTTGTTGGTTTGGTCCCAATCATCACTGGTGGTTCGATCTCAATTGATGCTGGCCATCCGGTCTTAGTCCACTCTAGTTGTTTGATCCCAGTTAAAGTTGGTCATCTAGTCACAATCACAGCCAGTTATCTTCTTATGTTCCAGCAGGTTTGTGCAAAGAGTTTCTTCCAAGGCAATCTCCTTATGGATGTGCTTCCAATTTCATTTTTTGCATTCCAAAGAATCTAGTCCTACAGGGAAAGAGAGAAGAAAGTATTAAATTTATTAGGGCTTAACAATTTTCCCAAACCTATTTAGCTACCCTGCAATATCTTAAAATATGAATGGAAGAGTCAGGGGAGTTACAACCAAATGGGCAGGTGCATTGCTGATGGTCATTCCTATCAGAAGAATTGTACATGACTTTGAGACAATCCCAACTAGCTTTCCAGAGAAAAAAATTAATTTTCTCATATGTGGGCCATTTTCAAATTGTAGACCAGATATGTGAGTAGTTTTGATATTTATGGTCCTCCATAGCTTTATAGGCTGATTTGATAGAGAAATTGCCGTCAGAAGAAGGTCTCCAAATAAGTGTGTCCTCCCCACTAGACCGATTCGGAGGTTGGATATGGGCGATGCGTTTGACTACATCATGATAGAGATATCTGTTAATAATATCAAAATTTCATCCACCATTATTTTGCACAAATTTGATACTCTGGCGTGAAGGATAGACTCAACATCCTTAAAGGCATGATAAACTAAAGGTTCAAGAAGAGAAGTCTATTTATCATACTAAAAGGATATTTTATCTTCTTTACCAATTTTTCAACCAATGTGCGATAGAAAGACATCCTAAATTTTGCATATACTATTCCAATTATAGGAGCAAGAGTTCGATTTGATCACCATTAGAATAGTAGGTTTACTACAGTTGTATTCATTACGAATGATTCGTACCCAAAGACAATCGGGTTTAGTAATGAGACCCCAATACAACTTCATTATAAAAGTGATATTTTAATTCTTGAGTTTTTTGAGACCAATACCCCCTTCCTTTTTTCTAAAAGTAACACAATCCTAAGATAGAAGGTCGGGCTTTTTGTTCACATCAGTAGAGTCCCAAAGAAAGTTTCTAAAAATTTTATCCAATTCGGCCAAGACATTGTCAGGTAAGAGCATGGTCTGCATGGTATAGCTGGGAATAGCTACAAATATAGATTTTATGAGAACAAATTTCCCAGCTATGTTAAGGTAGCGATTCTTCCAATTACTTAGACGCGAATAAGTTTTATCAATAAGGGGCGCAAAGGTAAGCTTAGCAATTCTCTCAGGATAATAGGGATACCCAAATATTTTCCAAAGTTGCTAATTGGAGGGATTCCCAATTCATTACTGATTTGTAAAGCTCTGTTAATATTGACGTTTTTGGAGCAAGAGAGTTTAGATTTTCAGTGTTGATCTTCTGACCGGAAGCATTATAGAAGTCTGAAAGACATTACTGAACAATAAGAGCTTGCAAGAGAGATATTTCTGTAAAAATCAAAAGATCATCAGCAAAAAAGAGGTGAGAAATAAAAGGCCCGTTAGGTGTTAGCCTAATTGATTTTCAATTATTTTTATCAATACTACTAAGAATGCAATGACTTAGGCATTCAAAACAAAGAACAAAGAGATAAGGAGGAAGAGGATGCCCCTGACGGATGCCATGAGAAAGAGTGAATTCGTGAGATGGTTCACCATTCCAAAGGACCCTCAAGTGAGATATGGAGATAGCATTATGAATAAGTTTTCTATAGTGATTATTCATCCCAATGGATTTGAGAGTATCATCAATGAAGCTCCATGATAGTCTATCAAAAGCTTTTTCGAAATCAACTTTAATCACCATAAAGCCTTTCTTCCCAGTAGTGGATAATCTCTTGGGTGATGATAATATTATCACTGCTTTGTCGTCCTTGAATGAAGCTACTTTGAGTGTCACTAATTAGATGATTCATACATTCACGTAGACAGCTAGAGAGAATTTTGGTGATAATCTTGTAGCTAACATTGCAGAGAGAAATGGGACGAAAATCTTTCATACTAATGGGATATTCAATTTCAGGAATCAGAGTAATATAAGTGTCATTAATCTCCTTGATAGAATCTGGTTGTTTGAAAACTCCTTTAACAAGGTTTATTATGCTAACTTTAAGATCATCCCAATAAGAATGAATAAAGCCGGCATTGATACCATCAGGCCTAGGAGCTTTAAAGGGGGCAATAGTAAAGGCGACATTTTTAATTTCATCATCAGTCACTTCTCTATGCAAGATAAGGAGTTGGGAATCAAAAAGTGGGGGAAAGCTGTTGTTAGTGATGAGCTTGGGTCTATCCTCATTTTCCTCCCTAAAGAGATCTTCATAGAAGGAGGCAACCATGATTTTAATACAATACTTGAATTCTCGATGTAGATGCTACATAGTTGGTTCTCATCCTTCAGAGACTATGAGTGTAATAGGAGCATTCGTCGATAAAAGGATCACCCTAAGATGATCATCTTGTGGCTATTGAGAATGAATCAAATCAGATGGTTCTATTTATCAATCTTTTCGACCTCAGTTTCGTAGGAGCAAGTCATAAAGATTGAGAAAAATCGGTCATTCACGATTATTGATGAAGGATTCCTCGAAAAGTTAAGGATTAGTAATCCTTTTTAAAATGAAAAATCGAATGGATTCGGTCTTATACATATGCGAGGAAGGTAATCAAGAAAGAAAGAAGAACTCATCTTCTTTCTTTTATCACTTAGGAGGGGAATTTTGATCCTCGACCCAATTATTATCATTTGCTTTAAGAGATAAAATTTGGTTTCTTTTCCTTCTGATAATGGATGTGGTATGGAAGAATTTAGTGTTTGATCTCCCCAATTGAGCCATTTGCACCTAGACTTTTGGAACCATATCAGTTCCTCTTGTAAGAAAACTTTGTTATATTCTTCCCAGAGAGATTTTTCCAGTTTCCTTAGGAAATAATCATCTTTGTGATTCTTGTTTCTATCAATACCTTCCAATCTTCATAGAAGTTTTTTCTTTTTAGCAGAGATACTACCAATTCTCTCTTCGTTCCATTCGGTTGCTGTATTGGCGAAGTTTATGGTACCATTCTTCAATCATAGTTTAACCAAGCTTCTTGAACTATAAGATGGAAGGAATTTTCTAGCATCTAAGCAGCGTAGCAACAAAAAGGTGCGAAATTAATATTCTTTTTAGGCTCTTTGAGTAATTGGATTCTAATAGGGCGATGGTTAGAACCATAACGAAGCATATGAAATGAATTGGCTTGGGGAAACTTTAGCCTCCATTCAGTGTTGCAAAAAGCCCAATCAAGTCATTCCTTAACATTGCCTTTTTCCCAAGTAAATTTATTGCTAGAGAAGTTAAGTTCAAGTAGATTGGAAGAATTTAAGCATTGTCTGAATTGTTTCATAGATCTCCAATTGACACTTTCCCCGCCAATTTTATCATCACAAGAAAGGTAGGAATTAAAATCTCCAATGATGAGCCATGGATTAGAAATATTAATAGCAAGAGAACTGATAGATTGCTAAAGAAGTTCCCAGTGAAGAGGATTAGGATCTCCATAAACACCAAAAAGTAAATAAAATTGATTATTAGCTAAAATATTAACCCTGCAGTGTAACAATTGGATGTTAGAGTAAATATAATCAATGTTAACAGAATCATTATTCCAAAGAAGCTAGATACCTCCAGCATAACCAGTAGCTTCCACATGGATCTAATCAAAAAAACCCAGCTTCCTAACAATGGAATCAACTCTAGTTCCACTAGCTCTAGTCTCAAGTAAAATAATAATTTGAGTATTAAAAGATTTAGTAATTTCTTTAATGCACTTAGGAAAACTTTTAGTACAAGTACCTCTACAATTTCAGTAAATTAAATCCATAAATAAAAGGAATAGAAAAACCTGGAAGAAGCTTAAGCCTCTCAAAGTTCTGGCGAGTCCTCAATCTGATTATCGCTAAAATCATCATCTTTATAATTGTCATTATGGATTGGCTGATCATATTCTCATCAAGAAGATCATCATCTAGTATATCATCCTCTACGCCAGCTTGATCAAGATCATTAAAAGGATTATCCAGTTTTAGTACTTGATTGTGAATTTCCATTAGAGTATCCTCATTAAATTGAGTTTCTGGTACAAATGTAGGAGAGTAATTTAGATCAGGAGGTTTCCTATTATCAATCTGAGGGGTGGAAGAGATATGGAGAATTTCTAGAGCTGGATTTTCTCTTCTAGAATTCTAATTGATCCAGATATTAGGATTAAGAGAATAAATTTTTCCTGATATAGGTTTCTCAACATTATTAGCAGGCCTAATATCTGTGCTATTTTTAGTCCTCATCCTACTACCTGAGTTTAAATCTTTTTTAGTCCATTTAATAACATATGTGAACTCATTTAGAAGCCCTGTTATTTGTGTTATTGGGCTGAATTCTGTTTGCTTCGTTTTTGTCTAAATTTACCTCACTCGGCCCATCCATTTGAAGGTCAGCCCAATACCGCTGGACACACACGTGACTTCATTATTCCTTGACTGAGCCCTAGCTTTTTCGTCTAGTTGCTCAATATCCTTCGGCCAAGCACGTTTAGCCCCTGCAACGTCCTTTCTCTGCCACTCTTTTCTGACAGTTTTAATAGGAGCAACTATAGGTGGAACTTTAGGGTGGATTTTCTTTGCCTTGCGTCGTCGGGATCACGATCTAGAGTTGTAAGGATGTCAAATCTCAACTTAGAAGAGAAGCCCAAATCTTAGTTGTGATGTTGAGGCCGAGGGTCCGCTGGGTATCTAGGAAATCGAGAATTTTTTAGATGCTTGTACTTCATCCATTCTCCATACTCCTCTTCCAGTAAGTTAAGGTTTTTTTCCGACGAATTCGGTGCTTTTCTTCCTTGATTATTTCCAGTTGCTCTATTATTTTGCTGTTGGGAGTTGTTTTCCTGTCGTGCTCATGTTTCCCCTATCCTGCGTCTTTCTCCTGATTAGCATTCTTAGAATTCTGAGGGCAGCTATTTCTATTATGCCCATAGCAACTGCAGCTGAAGCAAATCGAGTCTAAGCTTTCGTATTCAACATTGTATAGTTCATCTTGGATTAGGAGTCTGGGCACCAATTTTTTTTGAAGATCTATTTCAACACTTATGCACATAAATTTTCCTCTTTCAGTTTTCCCCTGTTCATCCTTGGTAATTGATTTTGATAGTGAGTTTGAGTCCACCTTCAGCATCTTCCCAATGCAATTTCCCAATCTCCATAGGATTTCTTTATTGTAATATTGTATCGGAATGTTTATGAGCCTAACCTATAAAGCAATTTTCCCTAGAATATTATCATTTAGGTTGAAATCAGGTGACCACCGTTGCACTAATATGCAGTGATCGAATATTGTCTAGGGGCCTTTATTAAGAATTCTATCATATGCTAAATGATCCTTTTGTTCTAACAATGTGATAACAATTGACTAGATCTATTAGCTCAAAATCTTTTAAATGCCACATTCTAGCTAACCTGGACTTGAGGGACTTAGGATTGAGGTACAAACCCAGTGTGTTGATGATTATGGCATCTATCCATGGAAAGCATATATTTTTCCATTCTTCTTTAGAAATATGAATGGTTGAATATTGCTCCATAAGTCTTTTAGTTCTATCTGAAGGTGACCAGTCACGATCCAATTCTTTAGCAAGATCCTCATTCTTGTGGCTTGCATTTCCCTCAATGTTGTTTCATAACACCCATTGTAGCCAATTAAGGATTCTTTATATGATAAGGGAGCTTTGTTACTCTAGAATGATGCTGGCCTGTTGTTGATTGGATTAGTAGCATTTTCATTGGTGTGCCATGTATCCATTGGATGATTAGGAGTATTCTCATTTGCAGTAGGTCTGATAACATTTGAATGTTGTAGCGTTTCTGAGCTTTTTTCATGCATCACCTCATCTGGCTTTAAAATATTTCTTAGTAATAAGTCCATCTCCTCCTTAGATGTAGGGGGATTTGTCATTTCCTTATGAGATATGGATGCTGTGAAGGTGAAGTTAGGATCGAATGGCTTTTCAGAGATCATAGGATAGCTCAAGAAGAAGAACACAAGTTAAGAAATTAAGAAAGAAGTTGAACCTTCTCTCCACGAACTAGAGAGAAGGTGGAGCTTCTCTCTCTAGCGTTCAAATAATGAAAAAATATATGATCAAGAGAGTACAATATTGTAACATTCCAATTTTAATGTCATAATTAATTAAACCTAATTAAAGTAATTAAGTAAGTTGAAGTGATGTGTGGTTAGTAAAGTCTAATAATGATATTTGATTATATTCTCCATTTTTTATTTCAATTCAAATCTTTCAACCTATGTATTACTCCTTTCGGACCACAACATAGTGTATTTTTTATATCCTCACTTAATCCAAAATATAGTATATTTTGTAGGTTTTATGTATGTCTTTTAATTATATCATTACTTTATTTTATTCTACACAAGTAATTAAAGAGAGTATTTTGAAAAAAATCAAATGTTATATTTATTTCATTCAAGGATATGATTTGAAAGATGCAAAAAAATTTTAAAAATTAAAATTTTAACTAACTTTTTTTAATAAGCATAAATTAATTAATAATAACTCTAAATTTATTATTAATAAAATAAAATTAACCTTCAACTTATTTTTCACTTGGCACCCACATATTCTTAAATGAAGTCTCAATATTTCAATAACCACTTGTTTTATTTTTTTTTAAATGTTAAGGCAAAATAAATGAAAGAAGTTACTCCATATATTTTCAATTTTTTATTTTTCAATGGTTTCAGGGACTCACATTAGTAAGGATAGGAAGAAAAAGTGAGTTGTAGTGTTATATTGTTTGAGAAATGTTATTTTTTAAAATTAAAAATTGAAATTGGTTAAAATAAATTTTAGCAATTTTTAATAAATTAAAATTGAAATTGGTTGAAATATTTTTTAACAATTTGAGTATTCAAGCTGTTTCAAAATAAATCCAAAAACCCAAGATGTTTGGGTTAACTTTGGTTATATAGGTCTTTTATATATTTTGCTATTTCACATTCAAACCATATAAGTTTATCTTAAATTGAACTCGACTTGATCTAATAAATTTGTTTGTCCAAATTATTGGCTACATATATTTGCCAATAATTTTATGACCTCCTCGCATGAGGCTCATCTCTACAGATAAGAGGATAAAGTAGTTGCTTCAAAGGTTAGCTTGGTGCTATATATAACAATAGAATAATATGTATTTCAAAATTATATGTTTTTTTTTTAAGAAATGTCTAGAGCATTTGAATTAAAACTTTTAACTACAACTCATCTCCTTAAAGGGTTGGAGGTTTTATTTAAAATGAATGGGATTTAGATTAAATAGGCATGCATGTGGGTGTAGGGTGTAAGTTAAGGTGTTGTGTGCTGTGTGCTAGGTGAGTGGCTGAGCATTGCATGCGTAAAAAAATAAAAATCTTTTAGGGAAGGGTTAGGTAGGTTAAGACCTAATAAGAAAGTTACAATCCATCCCATTCTATCATAATTCTAATTTTTACACAAGCATAAGCATAATAACTAAGAAAAATAATAATAAAATTCTTTAAAATTATGTAAATAATAACTTAATTTCTCAAAATGCCATAATATTAATAAAATTTTTAAGAATCTCTTTGTCGATAACTTTTTTAAAAAAAGATTATTTTATTCTTATTAATAAATTGTGATTTTTTATTTAATTTTTATAATTTTTTAAAGAAAATTTGTGATTCTTTAGACAAAAGTTGTGAATGTAGTTTGTTATTTTGAGAACTTATTTTTTAATAAACAAAATTGCACTTGACAAATTATAATTTTTTTATTTAACTCTTGTAATTTACAAAATAAAAGTTATAATTAGGGCTTTTTTTAATAATAAAAATTATATTTAACAAGTTATAATTTTTTGTTCAATTTTTGTGAATTACAGAACAAAAATTGTAATTTCTTAAGCAAAAGTAGTAATTGGGTTTTATTATTTTCAGTAAAGATAAAAAATGGTCTTTTGTTTAAAAAAGTTATTGACAAAGAGACCTCTAGAGATTTTATTAATATTATGATATTTTACGAGATTAAATTATTATTTATACAATTTAAAAAATTTTATTATCATTTTTCTTTAATAACTATGTGTATTTAACTTTTTTAAAATCTAAAATATACAACTTTTTTTAATTTTGAAGTAGTTGCGCATGATTCTTTTATCTTTAAAATTTTAAAATTAATTTCTCTAACTTTTTATTCTTTTTTACCACATTCTTCCCTATTGTTATTTTTTAGATAAATATTTTTTTTTAATATGACATGTCTAACTTCTATAAGATAGCTAAAAAACTACAATAGATAAGTATGTGATAAAAAATGAAAAAAAATAAAAATATTAATTTTAAACATTTAAAATAAAGGAATTTTGTGTGACTTTTTTAAAATTTAGTACAGTTTTGTATATTTTAGTTTTTAGTTTTTTAGTTTTTTTTTAAATTATCGCGATCATGATATAATAACGTTTTATTCTGTGATTTTTTGTTTTTTTTCAAGTATCATTTTCTTTCTTTCATGTATAGTGTACCGAATCATGCGGCAATCGAGTCACAAAAGTCCCAACTTGATTTGCATGCAGTTCATCACAACAACCGAATAACAAAATGCAATGACCTACGAAGCTAGATTCCTCAGTTGCAAACGAATCATGTTCTTCAGGCCCAGTATGCCGTAAAAGAAGAAGCGAATATGGCAAGTGAATGAGTGATAATACAAGCAAAGAGAGGGAGGGGCGATCTTAGAAGGTTCTGGCTTCGCTGAGTGCGGTGGCTCTCCGGCCTGTCTCAGGCGATGGGTGCTGCTGGCTGGTCGTCGTCGACGAGGAGGAGGGATTTTTAGTTTGTGAATTTAGGAATGGGAGTCTGAGGCGTGGCATCAAGGATCAGGGCTCAAGGGAAATGGTGGTTGAAAGTAATTCCCCGGCAATACTCTCTCAGTCAGACACGTCGTCGTCTATTGTTCTTACAATTTCTACCGCAAGCAAATCAGACCCGAAAATTCCCTTTCAAGCTTCACATTCCACAAAATTCACAAAGACCAAGGAATGGAAATGGAGGATTTGGACGTCTTGTGATAATGAATATACTCGGGGGTTGAGTGCACGATCGCTTCTTTCCTTCTCTGCATCTCTTTAGCTACATTTTGTATGATGCAGGAAAACTCACTTAGAGCGACTATTTTTCCCCCTTATTTAAGATGTGGTTATTGCAGGATCTGATATAATTATAGTAATTCTATGCAGTTGCTGCAAACATGGAGGAAGCATACTGCTCCAGTCCAGTATTTTGTGAAAAAAAATACTCTGTTTTGGCTATCAATTATTGGATGAAATTATTTTTTTTCTAAGAGCTTAAATGATCAATTATCTTCTGTTGTAGATCATTTGGCGCGCCTGATGATTGGATCTTCCAAACTTGGCTTCCCCCCCTTTTTTTTTAATGCTTTCGACTTATTTTCTTTCAATTGTCATATTTTTCCTTTTTCTCCTATACCACACTGTAATCAATAGTTGTTTGAGACTAATTTATTTTTCTTACCGGAAAACATGATGGAATCCTGAATTCTGGAGTGGCCATAAAATCAGAGTGCAGCTCCCAAAAATATCTTGCTTTTGTAGTTGATATATATTTTGAAGGAGGATCCATGATTCAAAATCCTATACAAAGCTTGTTTCCAGCATTACACTCGTCTATAACCAAATGATGGGTGGCCGCATGAGTCTGTGCAAAAGGAGCAACACGATTCCATGCTTCCATTTCACCAACACTAGATTTTTAAATTCTCATTAACTTGGATTGCTCATACATGCTTTGTTAGTCTTGCCTCACTTTGCCACGACCGTGAGGCGATGGTGATTTCTTATCAGAATAGACCAGCCGTTATGTCAAAACTCTAGAGTTCCAATGCACACTTTATCCGAGAGAAGCATTTGTTAGCACCTTACGGCATTGCATTTTTGGTTCATTTGATGGTATCATGCATCATGCTTCATTCACCTATGCATCAGTTTGACTTCACTTTATTAGTTACTTTCTTTTTTTGATTCTATGATTTTTAGGACCGAAGGCTGAAGGTTAAAACCTCTTGACATGGGTGGATTGCAAGCTAGCTTCTTCAATTTTTCGAATCCCTCGTACATCAGCAGATGATTTCTCAATGGCTCTTCTGAACAAGGATATAAAAGCATGCAATAAAGATGCTGAGAACTATTTTGTTTCAGTAAGTACACTCTTTTTTAGTTCTGCATCCTGTCTACTTTCTTACATTTAAGATTTTTTTTTAGTCTCTAATTAAATTTGGTTATTCTTCTTTCAATTGATAAGCTTGGACTGCATTGCTCATTATTAACTTATGGCACCTGAGTGTTGGAAATGGTTGTCTTTTCTAGGATAAAAGTGTTCGTATTAATATATTTAGAGATTGAGATGTTTTCCCTGTTGAAAACAATGTCTAATTACCTGTGGCCTGCAAAACAGTTTCGGTAGTGTTGATTTGAATTTGTCACATGGTCGTGCCATTTCTTTTATACATAGCTTCAATTGTTACGAGCTTTCTATAATTATTACTCTCTGGTATTTCCTTGTACTAACTTAAGCATTTGCATACCCTTGAATAATAGAAATTTATTGAAATCATGTGAATTTGAGTATATTCTTCATTGAAATTTAAAAGCTAAATCATAAATTGGAAATTGTTTCTTAGCTAGTTGAAGCAAAAGTTCCTTGCCTTAATTTGTTGTTGCCGATTAAACTACTAGCTTATAAAAATTAATGTTGTGCTCAAATGGAAACTGACTGAGTGCTTTCTGGTGAGTCAACTGTGAACATCAATTTGAAGTGACATGGTCCCCTCAAAAAGGAATACATTTTTAAATATATTCGGAGGTTGGTGCAACTAGAATTTTGTCATTTATGTGATAAAATTTGCATGTCTTATGAACTTTGAAGTTCTTTCGGCAAACCTGATTCTTTTCACTTTCACTAGGGTGCTGGCAATATTAGGATGAACTTTTATTTGTTTTCAAATATCATAATTCAATTTTTGTTATAAAAATAATTTCATAATGGCACTCACTACATGCTATGATGATTTCAAATTTAATACAAAGGAGTTAATATCTATCATTTTATCCAACTTTCTGATTAGAACAACTTCATAATCATATTCTCAGCAGTCTGTCAGGCAACATTCCTTTGATCATTAAATTTCTTTGTGCTGTGACTTTCATTTGGGCAGCATATGGCCCTGGATCATTAAATTCCTCTTGTCATGAATGAATACATATTAATGCAGTCTCAGTTAATCCAGCACCAAAAGAGAACTTGGTGACAAAATGCTTTTATCAGAAGATAGGCTTAGGACAGGATCCAATAAATAGCTTATGCTATTGTCATCGATCAGTAAATCTGCAAAATAATTGGCAATAGATTTATGCGGGAAAGCATTTCATGTATAAGGTAAATGCATTTATTTTTCATATTCAAGAATCATGTGACCGCTATGTTCTCATTTAACATCCTTGAGCTTGTTTTGCTACCATGTGGAGACAGTGGACCTTCAATGTACAAATTAATTACTGGCTTATAATGCATTTATCTTCAACTTTATTTACTTGCACGTCTTATCTAAAGGTAGTTGGATGCCTTTCATGGAATATATTCCCAGCAGGAGTTCTTCATGTTCTTTGGTAAGTTGCTTTATCATTTGATAAATATAATCATATGTATGCGTGTACCTATTTGCTGGGTGCTTTCAAATCCAACATTAAATCTTCTGAGCCATGCTTTCTGCTATAACCTATGTGGAAAGTTGTTCTTTATTATTGGCAACAAAAGCCACTTGTATGGAGCTGATTATTGAGTCACGAGGTGATTTGTCTGAACCAACGCTTTCTGGAGTATTGATGCAACCTGCGTTGTGTGATGGGGATTGGAGCATCAATATAAATGATCCAGAAGCCACTGAATACCACCCTTCTCTGAAAAACAGTGACAATAATCTTCAACAGTAACACATTTTTTCGGTTCTTCTTTTTATTGATCTTATCCTTTTAGTTGATGCTGAACGAATATAAAATTACAAAACAAAGGAAGGAAAAAGTATACCCCACTATTAGTTTAAAGGGAAGAAATACAAAAAATTAAACAAAATAAAAACAAATAAATCACATGAAATGATTCCCAATAATGCTATAGCATGAACAAGCACATGAGAGACAAACTGAATTTCATCACGTAAATAGGCTTTAACAGTCAGAGTTTTGGCTTATTATTTCTCTTGACTAGGCATAAACAGTTTTCCGATATGACTTGTTATCTGAGTTTTTATTTTCACTTAATAACATATACACAAGACGTAATTGTGCTTTTGAGAAATTATGCTTAATCGGAGCACTAGCATTACAAACATAACAAAGGTAAAGGGAATGCGGTTCATTATTAGGACCTATCTTAGATGACTGGTCACTGTAGGAATAGTGAATTATTATTTATTTATTTATTTTTGGCTAAGTGGGAATATCATTTTATCCTTGCTACAAGGGTTGAAATTGCTGATATTTTGGTTACCCTTTTTGTTACAGTTGTCTGGCGGCATGATTTTTGTTTTATTGCTCTAGCAAACTGACGTTACGGATCCTTACGGATTGATATCCACCGCCTTTCTGAGGCATGTCTATCCTAATGTTGTTTTCCTGCATTTACCTTTGCTGGAGTGGTTTTTACCAGTATTCTATAGTTTATTGGGCAACTCTCTTTCGTGATGTTTGTCTTACCCTTTTTGAAGTTTCATGTAATCTTTTGATTAAGACTGTCTAATTAGATTAGAAAATATAATAGAAGAGGTCTGTTTACAAAATTGATATATACATCCTTCCTCGTACTAAAATTGTCTATTTTAATCTGTCTAAACTCTAAACCATTGACTATTTGACCTCTTTTTGACCAGATATCAGTCAGCCTTCCCTCTGCATACAAGGCACATTTTGTATGTGCCGCAAGGGGGGCCGCTTTTGTCGATTAATAATTGCGCGGTCAAGAGAAGGATATTGCTTTTTGAAATATACGTTGGCCAGGTGCAAGCATTGCCAAGGGGTCATAAGCAGATTTTCTCTGCAGAAATGCCTCCCACCGAGGACCAAAGTGGGCCCTCCATTCTTCCTGTGTAGTGTAGTGAGGCAAATATTGCTTTACCCCAAGACGGGCACTTTCACAGTATTCTAGAATTCTTTTATTTTGAGTTAAAATATGTTCGAGGCCATCAGATCCATTGGAAGAAGGAAGTGCAGAGGTCAGAAATGCCACTAAGTAGAAAATGTCTTCGTCAGGAATTACTACAGAAGTTCTGTTGTCCCACCTGCGAACAACAATATATGTTAGTCACATGTTGAAGGCTAAAAATATTGGTGGAGAAATGAAGATCGGTTGTTTCAGGAAACATTACTTTGATTTGTTTACTGGGTAGATGAGAATTGGACCATTGCTTGTTTCTCTCAAGATCTTCCCAAAGACACCTTCAGCAAAGTCGTGTACTTTGCTTCTGGGTATGAAAAGATTGAGCCACGGGTGTGGAACGTCCCACAAGCCTTTTGACCGCAATTTGACCTCAGAGACATGGACTCTGTCTAAGAAATCAACATATGTGACTTCCGTTAGAAAAAGTGTTGATGGGATATAGTTTAAGTGGGACAAATGTTCTTCAACTTCCTGCATACGGAAGAAACATAGTAAGAGAAAGTTGGTAAATGCCTTAATATTTTTGATTTAATAACTAACACGTATTAGTGACTTATATATGAATATATTTGAAGAATACGGAACTTTAGGTTGACCTGTTGCTTGGCTTACCTCATTTACCGCATCAGAATCTTCCAGACTGAAGTATTTGGCCAATTCTAGGCAGAAGAGAGTTCTTCCATCTGACTTGAACTGATTAGCTTGAACTGGGTCTTGTGGTTTGAAGGATGATCTCCAGTTGTTCAGCAGACCAGTTTTGTTTATGATCACAAATCCCTCAATGTAATCGAATATGCTTTCTGCAAATATTAACTTCTCCTGATCTCTCGTAAATTCTGTGAAATCTGCATATAGCAATCTAATCCATTTTACCTGTTCAAAATAGAAAGTTTTGCGATGACCACTTGTAGTTTCACAACGCAGTAAAATCAAAAGACCTTTTTTTTTTTTTTAAGTCTGAGAGTTATCTATGATGCTTACCTTAGTAGGTGCTGGTTCGAGGACTATTCTTGCCCGGGTTATGATGCCAAACTGACCAAGCCCCCCAAGTACACTGTGAAAGAGTTCACCATTCTGCTCCGCAGAACAATTTACCACCTCCCCTTTTCCTGCAGCCATTCATCGATCATGTTTGAAAAATCAAGGAGAATGCTAATTTTTATTTTACTTTAAAAAGTTTACTCATGAGGCCTGACCAGTGATTTAAGACTGTCCTATATGTCACTAAGGCGAAGACGCAACACATACAAGGACTAGTTGAAAGTTACTCAGTTTTGAAGAAATCATAAGAGGCAACAGTTAAGTTGTTTTAACTGCAAAAAATAAATAAATAAATAAAATTCTTTTGTTGCTGGCCTCTTGACCTTGGTTATGTCTGACATATGGGTTTCTCACCAAGTTACAAACCTGTTACTATCTCCAGCTGCTGGACGTTGCTTATTTGGGGACCATGACGAAATGCCTGTCCACTGATTCCAGCATTAGACAGAGTGCCACCAACTGTAAGATGCAGGTAATCTGTCCATGATCTTGGTGCTAACCCATATCTTAGACTCTCTCGCAGGATGTTTATCCACAGCTCGCCACCATTGACATCTACATATGGAGAATTTCCTGCGTAAACCTGCATTTCAGGGGACTTGAGTGATTCCATGTTGATCACAACTCCTCCATGAGCTTGTGCCTGTCCCTGGAGTGAGTGACCATGGCCTCTGGCTGCAACGGTGAGCTGGGAACTAGGACCTATCTTCCAGATATGCTTGATGATGACTGCAATATCGGATACTGATTTTGGATGCAGCACGGCCATTGGATAATATTGATACCTGTTGCCAAAATCCCTGGCCGCATAGCTAACATCATCAAAATTGAAATGACCTTCAAGGGGAAGTGTTTTTAACGAATAAGGGATACTGGAAACACAGAAGTTAAGTCGAATTGTTATGAAACTGAACAACAGGATCATGAAGCCTTTAAGGAACAGAATGTTGTGTTCCTTAACTAGACCAAGCGATGGGGGTCTCATTTTCCTGTCGATGGATACGAGGGTAGTTGAAGGCAGAAGAAGTCGAATCATGTATGAAGGCCTTTGTTGTTTCTTTGTGAGCAAGAACAAAAGGAGGGAAGTGATAGAGAGCGAAGGAATTGAAGGGGTGGTGCCAGAATTTAAAGAAGTTGTGGGTGGCTGAGTCAACCCATTATCATCAATCCGCATGAAGACCGCTTACTTGGGAGGAACAGTTTTAAGGATTTTTCTTTTATGGTTTTTCCTTTTCGGGGTTTGTTCAAAAGGGACGCCAAAGCCATCATGTATAATCCAAGTTGATGTGGAAAAGTTTCAGCAAAGAGAGATCTCACAAAATCTTTGCACTTTTTCCAAACAGTTGCAACCAATATTCCATCTTTCCATCAACGACAGATATGTTTCAGAGTCAAGGATGGCCTTTTTCCCAATTTAGAAAAGTTTCATATGCAACTCTGCGTATATTTCTGCATACCTTGCACGTATGTTTAGGAGAGTGTTGCTTAAGGAATCTGTAGCTGTCAGAATGTAAACATCGCGTATCCTGCTTTAAGATTGGATGAGAAGGACAGTGGGGCTATTGGAGAGGGAGGGATGGAGTTGGTGGGGTATGTATTGGTCCACGAGGCACGTGATTTTGGTTCATGTGTGCTTCTTTGGGGCCCTAGCTCTGAACATGGTTGGCCTGTAGGGTCCTCTCTTTTGGGGCCACTCCCGAAGGCTAAGAAGATGGGGAAGAAAAAGAAATGTCAATTACAGAGCTCTGATCTTTTGAAAGAAGCTAGGATTAAGTTAATGAGAGCAGTAAAGAGAAGAGCATCTCTAAATATAATTTATACAAGTTTTACAGATGTCAGGTCTATCTTTCTCTCTTCCTCTCGCTCTCTTTCATTAGTTTAGAAGGAAGTATTTAAGAGATGTAAACTGGTCAAATCTGATATATAGGACCAACTGATACTGACATGGATATATTTAGGAATGACATGATCCATATACTGCCACAAAATGCGGAGTATTAGAAGAGAATATGAAATTTCATATTGCATCATGTTGTCATGCGTTAGATTCATTAGATACAACTCTTGTTTTAGAGTATAGGTGGTGTAGCATTGCCACTAAATCAATTTGTTATTTCTGAATTCCCAAGCTTACATGTTTTGAGTGATTCTCTTGTTTATGCTTTATTTTTCTTCTGTTAGGTGGGGCCAAATTGTTGGACCCATTGTTCTCTCCTGCCAGCTCTCTCCTTGCCTCCATACTACCTTAACAAAGCAGGACCATGTTATGTATAAATCAACCTCAACATGTAAGTTCCATGACTCCATCCGCATTTATCTTCCTCTCTTTGCAGATTCATGCTGTAGTAGGAGAGAATCCTCATGACAAATTGTTCTTGTGCAGCAAAACTTCTTGTGTTTGCAAATAACTTACTTTAAAAGATTGCGTAGGATACCAGTAAACGTAAAGCAATAATTATGTCTAATTCAAATGTTAAATACAATAAAAAAAACATTATTTTTAAAGTATCAACAGTGTTACTGCACTAATACTAGTCTAAAGATTCCTAGCTATTTGACAAGTATAGGGTGATTCTCTCTTTTCAATACTTCGGTTTGTTTCATTGGATGGTGGTCGAAAATCACTCAGGCACAAACCACTTTTTCATGCCAAGTTGTGTATAGGGACCTACCAGAAGTTTGCAGTTTCTTGAGCAGCATCTCGCCCCCTTTACCCTTATTATAGTAATGGGTAAATTACTTAACAACCTGCCTCCGTCAATTCCTCATTTCCTCATAATTAAATTCTTTCACTAAGCACCAAGAAACGCCATTTCAATTGGAAGGTATTTGGCCTGTAATCTATGAGAGTATAAGTTCAAATCTTATTATTGATGTGAGAACCTTATTAGTGAGTAATTTGTAAGTGTTATTTAAGTTCAGAGGCATGTCTTAACTCTCTCAAGCTCCCAAAACCTAATTTACCTATGTATAGAAAAAATTATCATTGAGATTGATTTACACCCATATAATTATATCTGAAGTAATCCATATTAATCAAAACCTGAATTGATTTTCAGAAAACCGGTTGGCACTATAGAAAAAGCAACATTTGGATTGTGTGTGTGTGTTTGGGGGGGGGGGGGGGTTGAGATTTTAAACAGAATAATACTAAAACCTCTTTAATTGTATGAAGTTAAGATTGGGTATACATGCATACACACTTATTTCAGCTTTTTTGTGAATTGTGTGGGATCTAGGGTTTCTTATGGTGGGGCATATCATAATCTATATGAATTAAATAGTGAAAAGAGCGACAGGGTTTCACCACCTTGTGTGGCTTAATGGTATTTGACGGCTTATTCCTTTTGGGGTGAGAGATGAACTCACTTTTTTGGGTAGCATGATTAGAATTAGAATTGGAAGTAGACATAAAAACACAGAATTCAAAAATGGCATAATCATTGCAGCAACACCGACAGCCACATACATGGTGGCCTCCTATGTTCTATTCATATGTCCTGATCAACACACACACACACATACACAACTGAATTGGAGATTCCAATAATTGCCTATGCACATTACACTAAACAATATTGTGAGTGAGTGTGTCTGTGTGTGTGTTGTGAGGTAATAGTGGTGTGAAAATATGTAAATAAATCTTGTGTTTTGTGGTGAAAAACCTAATCCTTAATTATAATTGACTTTGATTAATTTTTCTAGAAGGAAGCCATTTGTTGCTCCCACAGTGATTATCATGTGGGATTATATATTCCATAACATGTATAGTGAGAGCCACTTTATAAAGGGCTCTAAAAAGAAAGAGATGTGATTTTTTATTGTTTACCTTTTAAGATATTTGTCAGTATTATTATCTAATACTTTCTTCATCTCAATTTATAATTTTTTTTAAAAATATACATACCAATAAAATTTATTAAATATAATTTACAATTTTAAATTTTTTATAATATTCTAAAAATATCCTTCATTGATAAGAGAGAATTGAGAAAGAGAACAGAATTTATTTAAGGAATGAAATAATGATGGGTAATAGTAGAATAATTATTATTAATGAAACATTTACTGATGGTAGTTAAATCAAATGGAATGGATTGGATGCCTCTTAATCAAAGTTGTGTTTGAAACGTCTTATATTTTGGAACACAAAATCACATTTAGAAATGTTTTATAAATTGAGATAGAGAATATTTGATACCACGATTAATTCATATTTAAGCATTGTAGAACCTTAACAAAGAGTGAAAATGCATAAGGTTCAAACACAACTTTGAGTAGGAGGCATCAAGTCCATTGCACTTGATTTTAACTACCATCGGTTAGAATTTTATTATACAAGAGCGCATTATATATTTTAAGGATTCTCAAATTATACTATCTTTTCTTTATTATTTTGGAAATGTATATCCTTTTTCTAAAGACGCGGTTTGCAAAATTCCTATAAATATAATTTCAGACCAATTTTTTTATAAAAAATAAATGTATTGACAATTAACATTTTTATAAATGAATCAATATTAATCTTAAGAGGGAACATTGATCATATTTTTGTTTTAAAAAATTTGTGCATATAATATTATAACTTACTCTTAATAAAATATGTTAAATTTTATTTTGAAAAATTAATAGGATCTGTTTTTTCCTAAAAAAATTGAAGATTAGCATTACTTGAAACAGATAATAAATAAGTTAATAGCTCAAATGTTCTATACTGTCAGGGAGTGATAATTTTATCTTTCTATTGTCACAGTCTAGTTAATTAAATCATTTAATTACTATATATAACATAAGAAGACAAGAAATGCCGCATCAGCACCGCTCAAGAAATTTGATTGGTTGGTCGGGAAATTTCAGGTTGACATAAATATTATAACATGAAAAAAAAAAACAACAGGAATCCTCTAAGTCAGAGAAAAAAATAATTAAATTCTGATCTTAATTAATTAATGTCCCAACCCTAATAATTATTATCATGGCATTGCATTGAGAAATGAGAAGGGTCGGCAGGGCACAGATTAAAGTTGATTTAGGGTGTTCAATTTAATTAAATCAATCAGATTATTATATATAATAATTAAACTTATCGTATCTCCTTTTATCCCAACTTTTATTATCCTCTCTAATCAATGTCTCCTTGTCTCATCTCAACCATATTCATCAGCATCAAATCTAATTTTGATTATTCCTCTCTTATCCTTTTCACTTTTGTGTCCATAAATTTGTCTTTACTACATTGTCATTTATTTGGGCTACAAGTTGCCATTGTTTCTTTACCATCTCATGTATAACATATAATTTTTCTGTTAAAAAATATAAGATATTTTTTAAAGAATTAGATATTAAAAAATATAAAATATTTTTAATCTTTTAAGGTATAATTTTTTTAAGTGCTCATATTAATAAATAATTTTATATTTATTATAGGGTATTTAATAGAGATTAATATGAAAAATCACTACTAGAAAAATACAAATTAGCGAGAGAATTTAGCGAGGGATCTTCTATTTCTCTCTAAAACACTAAATTAGTGAAGAAATTAGTGAGGGATGTTGATTTTATAGCTTGATTAACTATTAGCCAAAAAAATAGTGAGGAATTGTTAATCCCTCTCTAAAATGAGAGAATTAGCGAGAAAAATAATGAGGGACTGTCAACTCCTCTCTGAAATAAAAAAATTAGCAAGAAAAATAGTGAGGGACTATTAATCCCTCACTAAAATAAGAAAATTAGCGAAAAAAATAGTGAGGGACTGTCAATTCCTCTCTAACATAAGAGAATTAGTGAGGAAAATAATGAATGTCAATTTTTCTTTAAAATAAGATAATTAGTGAGGGATTCTATCCCTAGCTAATTATTGTAAAAAAAATTTAACTTTTGACAATGACTTTTAATTATATATTTAATTATAGTTTATTTGAAAATAAAAATTAAATTTAAAAATTAACTAAAATATTCATAATAAAATTATTTAATATTTAATATATTATTTATTTTAAGTTGATTTTCATTAATAAAATAATATTTTAATAAAAATATAATGCAAAGAATAATTTAAATAAAATATAAATATTTTTAACATATTAATAATTGAAAATAAAATTTAATATGTATATATGTGTGTATTTTTATAATATATTATTTGATATATTTATGTAGTTAAATAATATATATTTAATTTTTTATATAATAACTACAGGTGTCTTTTGGTTCAACTAGCAAATAAAGAGAGTATAAAGTTTGAAAAGTATGAAGTTAAGGATTCAAGTCTTAAATTTGGTATAAACATAATGAATATATAACATGGTAGGGAGCAAGTTATATGGCACAAGGTGGACAATGACATGCCATGAGTTGTTGCACATGTGGCGAGTAATGGGGCACAAGATGGTAGGCGACATGGCAGTTGATGAGGTACAAGGTTGTTGATGACATGTTATAAGTTGACGTACACATGGTGGGTGATGTGGCATCATTATTTTTAAATAAAGGCATATTTAGCGAGAAATTAGCGAGGAATTAACTAATCCATTATTAAATTATTGAATTTTGAATAATATTAGAAAGGGATTCAATCCCTGACTAAAATCAGTAAGGGAAATACAATCTCTCACTAAATTTAACGAGCCCTTTTTTGGATACAAATTTAATGAGGGACAAAATTCCTTACTAAAACGCAATTTAGCTAGGAAAAATAGAATTTAGCAAGGGAAATTTGATTTTTTTAGTTGTGGATAGAATTAGTTTGAAAGTAGGTAATTACTTTATTAGAGGGTAAAATTTAATTAAAAATGTCTTACATTTTTGAACGAAGGAAGTAAAAGAATAAGTTCTAATTAGGTGAATCTAAATATAATGCCATTATAAATACAAGTCATGAACAATATAATTTATTTTAAATTTTATAAAAATATATAAGTCATACTTCAATTGAATTAGTATAAAATATGACATTCTCCCATATAACTAATATAAAGAAATTATATTATCCAATAATTATAAATTATGACTTATTCCCTTTGATTTTATTTATAAGTCATTTGTAACATGTTTTGTCAAAAAAAAATTTAAAAATTCATTAACTCTATTTAAAAATTTAACAAGTTTTTAACTTTTTTTCTTATTAAACACACATATTTTAATAATGTATATTCTTTCATCAATACTTGGTGAGGGATAAGAGAATAAATTTGTAAAAAAATTAATGATGTAACTTAAAAATAACATTAAAATTTTTTCTCTCTCTTGTATTGCAAATAGAACAAAAAGTAGCATTTCAAATTTTATAAAAAAAATATTGAGAACTCATACTACTTCTAGTGGCGGTGGGGCATAGGGGTACTATAAGATAGCATTTAAATTAATGAATTTAGATTTAAATTTTATATTTAAATTTTACATTTTAAATTTTATATTTGAGATCCATATATTTAAAATTTTTTATTTGAATAGTTTAAAAAATTTTAAATGAAAAAGAGAGATAAACTGAGATTTAAAATAAAAATAAAAAAATAAAAAATAATAATTTTATTTACATTTTTTAATCAACAAGAGATGAGATACCATAGTTATAAAAGTATCAATAATGAAAACGTAAAGAGAACAATATATTTGAAGCAATTAAAATTTAAATTATTAGGGTGTAGAGAAAATTTAAAATTACAATGAAATTGTAATTTAAAATGGATTTAAATTTAAACCAAATATAAATTCATAAATTTTTATAAGCTAAAATATACATTTAATCCTTTAATTTTACACAAGGCTTCATTTTAGTTTCATAATTTTATAATCCTTTAACCATTTAACCCTTGTGTTTAACCCTTTAATCTTTTTAATCATTTAACTCTTGTATTGTTAGTTTCATCTCAACAAATTTTTACATTGAACTTTTAAATATTAAAAAATATTTTTAAATATTGATATATTGTGTTTAATTTTTTTAAAATAATAATAATTGACACAAAAAATAATCATGTAAAATTAATAATATTAGGGTTAAAGGAGTAAAAAAATAATTTATAAGATTAAGGAATCATATAAATTTAAAAGATTAAAAATATATTTTAATTAATTTTTATATATGCAAATAATGAATTTGATTTAAATTTAGTTTCAAATTCTTATTAATTTAAACACACCATGAGAATATTTGTTTAATGCTGGTCTAAAAAGTCTTTTCATAATATGGAAGCTTAGATTCCTTCACACACGCAGTACAAAAGCACCCCCACAAAGCACCTAGGTTGTACAGAAACAAAAATGTACAATATCTAGGCAGTACAAAGATTTTCAAGGAGATTTCATGGAGAATGACTCATATTGGAAGGTGATAAAATAAACGAATAATAATATAAAATTTTCATGATTTGGCTTAATGAAGTATCACAACTTAAAAAGCGCATGTGTAGAAATTGTTACACATTAGTTATTAACGAGATTTAAAACATTCATAACATGATTTAAATTTATAATTTTGTAAGGTAATTAAGAATTATATCCTTACCAATTAAACTAATATATAATGGCTGTATAGATCTCATTTGTATACTCATCCTATTAAAAAATGTAAATTATTTTTAATTAAATCATACCTCACAATAAAATAATTAATTATCTTCAAACTAACACCATCTTTTTATATTTGTTCTTATTTAATAGTGTGTACTTTACAATAAATACTCCCTCCGTTCAAAAATATAAGACATTTTTTAAAGAGTTGAATATTAAAAATGTAAGATATTTTTAAGTCTTTTGAAGTGTAATTATTGCCTTTTTTTTAAAGTGTCCCTATTGATAATGACTTTATATTTATTATAGAGTGCTTAATAAGGGTAAATATGAAAGGATAGGGTTAGTTGAAAAGTAGGTAACTACTTTATTAGAAGGTGAGATTCAATTAAAAATGCTTTATATTTTTAAACGAAAAAAATATAAAAAATTTATTTATTAGGGATTTGATAAAAGTACATTGGTTATACCTTACAATACTAAACACACTTTATATTTTTTTAATATTCAAACCCTTTAACCGAACGAGCACATAATAACAGGTAGAAAGGGGGAAACTAGACAAAAGAGAAAAAAATGAAAATGAATTGTAGATATAATTTTTTTTACTTATTTTCTCTTCAAAAAATTTAAAATTATGTTCATGCATCTACCTAAGTTAACAAAAGTATGCTGGTTAGGAAATAAGGCTCTTTTTTTAGTGTTGTGAAGATACAGGAGATTAATTAATTTATCCTTTCACTTTTTTATTATACTTTGTTCATTAATTAATTGAGATTAGTTATCTGTGACATTGTCAATATTTATTTGTACTGTAATATATTATATACGATAATTAGGTAAATCCAAATAAATAATTTGGATATTTACATCCCTCCCTCTATTTCTAAATTGTAAATAATGTGATTTATTTTAAATTTCTTACAAATGGACAAGGCTCGTTTCAATCTAATCAATATAAAATATAGAAAATTATATGCTGCTTAAGAATTTTAAATATTATAATTTATATAGAATTTTATATAAATACACATGAACACTCTCAATTATTGTGGATGGATTGAAGTATGAAATAGAACCAAAATATGAAAGTAAATGTTTTTTTTTTTAGCAACATGCAAGTACACGTTTTTGAAGCTATTTTGTTTGGTGGGAAAAGAAAAAGAAAATTAAAGAATGAGACAATGTTAGCTGAGATTCCTTTACACTTACACACATAATACCAGACACTGAGTCAGTACAGACACAAAATGACAAATTTGTACAATATATGGGCACTACAAGGATTTCGAAGGGCACCATAATTATGACAAATGGCATACATCGTAAGTAATAAAATAATCGAACTATAGAAATTATAAACAATTAAAACAATATACTCCTACTTATTTTATTTATAAATCATTTATATTAATATCATTAATATTAATATAATAAAAATATAATAAATAAAAATTAATAAAATTTTAAACATAACTCTTAAAAAGTAAATAAATTATAATATTATTTTTTATGTATATTTCTCTCTTATTTTTTAAAAGTAATTTAGATATTTTATTTAAAACAAAACATCACTATCAGTTCAATGAGTTATAAACTGAACTACTTTACTCTTCTAAAAAGTGATTAATAAAGTGGACCGGAGGGAGTGATAAACATGGAGCATGAGAGAATTATTGACATCTAGGTCCCAACAAAATATTTTTGAAAAATAAATTGCAATATTGATTTAAATAGAAATTTCAATCATAAACTAAAATTTATATTTAGAATTTAAATATTTCATTTTAGTTGAAATTCATGAATTTATAATTAATTGAATCGACATTTGCTACTTATTTTTTCAGAAATTTTGTTAGAGACCTAATTGTTATTAATTTTTCCTCTTGGAACTTAATTGTCAATTTTCTAATAAAAATTTTATATATTTAAATTAATATTATACTAGTTATATTTTAAAAGCTTATAAGAGTTGGACAAATTTTTTAGTTCAAAAATTATATACAAATATACTTATAGATAAGATTATCATATTAACAACAAAATTTAAACTCATACAATTGTAGGCATGAGTTTTATCGATAATAATTAGGCCAACCTATGTTGTACTCCATTATATATCTCATTTGTATACAATAAAAGTAGAAATTAAATCATACTAATTCAGGGGGGGAATGAGGGGAAAAATATGAACTATATAAAAAAGAGGAGAAAATATAATTTTGGGTATACTTTCATTTCGTAAGGTTCTTAAGCTTGTGAAATGCTTTTAAAGAGAGAGGGAGAAGAGGGGAACTAGATAAAGAGGGAATAATGATTTTTTTTGATTTATTTTCACTTATTTTTTCTTTAACCATATGGTCCAATGGGGAGAAAAGATGGTAGGAGAGGAAGTAATAAGACAGAAAAAAAAATTACATTTTCCTTTGTCTAGATATGAAGAAAAAGGTGAGAAGTAGAGAAAAATAACATAAGATCGTTATGTTTTTTTTTTTTTTCCACCAACTTGAGAGAAAATGAGAGAAAAGTTACCGTCGGTGAAGAGGCCTAGTTGGACATGGGTGGAGAGAGAGGCTCGAAGGTAAAAATGAGGGAAAAAAAATTGAGATCCAGCTTCTTTCCATTTTTCTCTCTCTCCACTTCCTCTTCACTTTCCATCTCAACCGTCAAATTCATTTTTAAACGGTTGAGATTTGATGTTTCATAAAATTATTATTATATTTATTTCTTATAAAATTTTATATTTTAATAATAATTTTATAAAATATTAAATCTCAACCGTTCAAAAATGAATATGACGGTTGAGATGAAAAGTGGAGAGGAAGTGGAGAGAGAAAAAAATGAAGAGGAGCCAAGTCTAAAAAATTGAGGATGAAAGTGAGTTCTTTGACTATAAAGATGAAACTCAATTCCATTATTTTCTATGGAATTGGGTTCCATGAGCAATATTTTATCTGCCAAACACTATGTTTTGATTCACCTTTTACTTCTCTATACCCAATTTCACTTTACCAAACAAGCTAAAAAGAAATGGGAAAGCTTAGCTAGTGTTGTCTTATAACTAACAGGTGTATTATATTATTTTCATTTTTCTAATCAACCTTTTGGTTAAATTAATTAATTAATTAATCATAACAGATTCTGGTCAAAAACCTTGGTGGAAAAAACATTAGATCAAACCATTATGAAATGGATGAAAAGATATGAATAATAAACAAGTAGTTTGTGATGAATTGTTAAATATATGTCTGCCATTTAATTAAAGGGAATTGGGTCCATTTAAGGTTTGTTAAATTCTCATTGCTTTGTGTTCTCACCTTCCTAGATAAGAACATCCACATCTGTTCTCCATTGTTCCTACATTATTCAAATTTACTTTTAAAAAAAATTATTACTTTTTTAAAAATATGGTCCTGTAGTAATAGGTGCCAGATAATCTTATTAACAAATAAAGTACTTTTTTTCTTTTTCGCTTTAGCATTCATCCGACATCAAGTGAGGCTTCTCAGCTTTATTACAACTTTATTATTATTATTATTATTATTATTATTATTATTTTTCCGTTCAATATTTTTTTTATGTTCAACATTATTTATTATTTTTTATGTTCAATATTATAAAATAATTTTCAACAGTATCATGTTAAAAAAATATAAGGTAAAAAAGAAAATTAGCTAGGGACCTTGAATTTATTTTTTGTGTAATGTTTTCTTTTAACTTTTGAAAATAGTACTATTTGACAGTTATTGTTAATGAAAATTAACTTTGATAGTTAGTTAACCAAAAGATGATATAAAGGAACTAAAAATTATAGAAAATGATATAAAATTTACAGTAAAAGATCCAAAATAAAAAAAACTTAGTAGTCTTTTTTTTAATTTTTTATATTCTTTTCTAATCAACTAACAATTAAAGTTAATTTTTATTAATATTATGTGTTATATTATACTATTTTAAAAGTTAAAAAGAAATATTAAACAAAAAAAAGGGCTTAGAGTCTCAAATGTTTCTGAATCTATAGTTGTGGGGTCAATTTTCTCTTTTACTCTAAAAAATATAAGATATTTTATATCTTTTAAGATTTAATAATTACAGTACTAATTGTAGAGTTTTCTACTGATAAATACCGGTCTAGTTGGTAATAACTTGATGCATTTTATATAAGGATGTTAGTTCAAATTTTACTTCAAAGGTGAAGATTTAATTGCTAACTATAATGTATTATTATAAGAACTTTTTGAATTATAAGACCTGCTTTCACTCTAATAAAATTGCAAGATGAAGCTAACGAAACTTTTTATAAGTTATTTACAATTTCATATATACGAATATAAATTATAAGAAAAATAATAATAAAATCCAATCAAAATATATAAATGATAAATAAATCCTTCGAAATATCATAATTCATCTAAAGTCTTTATATACCTTTTTGATATTAATAATTTTAGATTAACTGACTAAATTGTGCCTGATTTAAAATAAAAATAATGAGTTTGGTTTCTTTTTCTTAATTACAACTTTTATTACGTAAATTGTAAAAATTGAACAAAAAATTAAAACTTCTCACATGAAATTTTTTTATTATTGAGATTCAAATTATGAAAATAACCAACAATAACTTTTGTTTAAGTAATTATAGCTTTTCTTCTGTGAATCACAAAAATTGAATAAGAAATTATAATTCCTCACATGAAAATTATTTTATGATTGAAGTTCAAGTTTTAAAAATAATTAATTATAAACTTTTTTTAAGTAATTATAACTTTTATTTTATAAATTATAAGAATTGAATAAGAAATTATAATTTTTCATGTGAAGTTGTTGTTTTTTGTTTAAAACAAGGGACAATTTAGTCATTCAACTTAAAATCATTAATTTTAAAAAAGTACCTTAAAATTTTAAAAAAATTATAACATTTTGAGAGACCTAATTATTATTTTTATATTTTGATAGAATTTTATTATCATTTTTTTTATATTTTATTTCAAGAGAGTATGGTATTTTCCTATAACATTTAAAGTCTTTGGTCCATAAATGTGGCATAAAATTGATTTCTGACCTCTGATTAGTTCTTAGTTGTCAATTTTCCTAATATTTTGTTAGGATTAATGGGAATTCAGGTTTGATTTGAATTTGGATCACATTCTTCATTTGGATACATAATCTATATGGATGCAAATTAAATATTTTCTTATTATATTCCTTTATGATTTAAATTCCATCTACATTCTAATTATCTAAAATTTTAGCCATTTTAATCATCTTAGTACTCTTCATGTTTTTACCGTTGTAGCCCTATCACTCTTATCTCTTAACTCATCTCTCGCCGGCTATAGGATAGAGCTACATTTGTTACTCTCGATCTTTTGTTTTCACTTCAAATATTAGCTTAGCTTGTCTATCTTTTTCCTTTGAAATTTTTTTACAATATCTAAACAAAGAATTTTATATATTGTTGGTAAAAAAAAGAATTTTATATACATGAATTTAAATCTAGAATCTAAATTCATTAATTAAAAAACCATATAAGTTTATTATAAATTAATTTTAATTGAAAATTCATGAACCATATAAAAAATGATTATGGTTCAAATGGAGAAGCTGCAGATTTATGTATCCACTAACTAATAATTTCAAGAGCCTAAGAGACAAGGCAGCCTATCAAATTAAAGTTGTCGAACGCAATGATTCAATGTGTTAAAATTCAAACCATATTTATTTGCTTCACTACATCAGAGTCCAAACCCTAACTGTCATTTTCTGTTCCAATAATAATTGTCGATTCCGTCTCTCTCTGTATCTTCTATTCTTCTTGACCAAGTGAGTGGAAGTTTCATGTCCTCAATTTATTTTCATCATAATGTTTTCTTTCCTTCTACTTTTTTATTTTAATTTTCTCAAGAATATATGTATTAATGACATTTATCAAACTTTTTATGTCACTATATGATAATAAAAATTGATCTAATCAGTAAATAAGTTAGGTATATTTTTAACGCATGATTTTAAAATTTTCTTTTAATATAATGACTTTACTATTGAGAAATTTCATTTGTAAACACATTTTGAGTTATGAGATCTACATTGATCTTAACGAGTTGTTTGACTCACCATTTTTTTTTTTGTAAAGAAAAAAAAAGGATAAAATTCTATCTGATTGACAAGTGCTTTGTCCAATCAAAAGTTGAAATTGATAATTAGCTAAATTACATGGAAACTTGTGGAAATATTGGCCTTGTAATTTGTGGGTTTCATGTCCTAAATTTCAACGCAATACGTTTTCTTTCTTGTTTTTTGGCTTCTTTTTACATCAAATTTTCTCAAGAATATCTAAATTAACATTTATTAAATTTTTTTATGTGATTAGCCAATAAAAGTTGGTTAAGTGAGCAAAGATGTGACTTATATCTCAAGAAGCTATAAGTTTAAATCCTGATTTTAAAATAATAACTTTACTTCCATAGTCCTATTTATAATTTATTTTTAATATGTTTTATTAAAACTAAAAAAAATATTAAAACACATTAACTCTATCTAAAAATTTAATAAATTATTAAATTTAATTTTATTAAATATACATAATTTTTTGGTGAATATTAAATAAAGATGTTTTAATAATATATTTTTTCTAACACCTATTTAATGAGGGATAGAATAAGAAATTTATAAGAAAAATTTAATGATATAATTTAGAATTAGGATACAAAAATATTCTTTTCTTTATAATAAGGATGGAAGGGAATATTTATGGATAATCTATAAAGACTTTATGTGACAAAGTGGTTTTCCCAATTATATATATTAATGATAATATAAATTTTTTTTAAAAATAATAAATATTTATGTGATTTCAATAAAATCTCGATAAATATCTGCTTTATTTAAAATCGGAAAAGGTCCATGTAATACACACACACACACAACACATACATATACACACAACTGTGTGATTTATATTTAATAATGACTCCAATTTCATAAGGTTTGTAGAGAAATTTGAAAATCATAAATATTTTATGATTAAAGTTACTTTCAAACTTCAAATATTTTAATAATCTTTTAATATTAGACTTAAGAAAATTTTTTTAATGAAAAAAGTTTAGGCGAGTTGCCTCTAGGATCAAATAGTGCTTATAACATTTACATATCACTCAATAACAAGGTTTTCACATCAACAACAAGATTTAATTTTATAATTTTATAAATTATGAATCAAATTCTTATCAATTAAACTAACCTTTATTAGTATTAGATTTAATAAAGTTGTTATCAAAGTTATGTAAATCACAATATCATTCAAATTTGTTGTAATTTTAAGTGTAGTGACATGTAACGTTTCTTATAAATGGGAGGTCGCGAGTTCAATCATGTTTATAATTCTTAGCTGTTAGTGCTTGCTTCTCTAATAAAAAAACATTATAGTAACTCTGTTGACACTTACGAGAATTTTTTTTCCAAAAAATAATTGCATTGTTCATAATATTTTAATAAAATATTCCAAAATTTAAATCTATGTGCTCTGCCACTGACTATGAAACGTTGGTTAGGTCCAAGTCCAAAGACAATTGTTTGAAGCCGTGTTTCTTCAACTCAAAGTCACAACTTTTTGACCCAAATGTAAAAAAAGACTCACACCTCACACCTCACAACTCTCCAACAATATAATTTAAGTGGAGGCAAATCTTCACTTTCACGTTTCTAATGAGTACAATGTTGGAGCATTTTAAAGTCTATAGTAGAACTAGATTCATAGAACCTGGTGGGTTAGACTAACTTTTATTTTGTTTTCTAGCTGAGCTATAAAATATTATACAAAAATAATTAATGGTCAGCTAATCATAGTTTTAATTATGCAAATATGACTGTGATTTTGGGATTTTTTTTTTTACTTTTTCCAAATGATCATTGTCACTTTTTTCATATGTATCATAGTACTCTATAAACTAAATTGAATATAATTAAGGTGTAACTACCATTGAATCTATTGTTTTCATATTGCTCCTTTGGATTTCTTGTCTTTTTTTTTTTGAAAAATTTTTTTTTTTACTTAAATTAGGACAAAGTTAGATACAAAGAATCTATTTGTCTTACTATATGATGACTTAGTATGCATTTGTGTAATAATATTATCATTGGTAATAAAATGTGAGTTTCTTGTGACATTTTATTTGCATGATAATAGAATAGTGAGTGATGAAATGAATGATTTATTTATTTGATTTACGTTATTTTATCAGCATGTGATTTTTATTGTTTTGATTTAATTTTTTATTAAAAATATTAAGAAAATTTGACACTTTAAAACTTAACATTATTTAACATCTATTTATTTGTTTCTCCAGTTCATTTTATTTTTTTGTCCATTTCCACATATTAAAAAATATGATTAATATCAATTCTATCCAGACTATGAAAAATAAGTAAAACATTACTTGAATGACTTGAGAAATTCTGAAATTTTAATTTTTTTTCCTTTATCATATTTTCATTGCTTTTCTAGTGGCAAAATACGTGACGCTATTCTTCCATATATATATATATATATATATATAATTGATAATTCAATTGTTAAGCATAAAATTATTATTGATAGTTAAAAAATTTTTATTTTTAAACATTATTTTATGTTATTATCATGAAAATATATTATTAATGAAATAATAAATATGATATTTAAATATCTATGTACAATCACCACACTCCTAACGCATCTGGTTCCACTGACGTAATAAGGCCCACATTCTGCTGACATTCTTTCGGCCCAAAGGTTTAATTAACATTGTTTTTTGGCCCAGCAAGATTCGATTAACATTTGCAACCCAAATTTTAGCACCCACCTACCATTCATGAGACATTTGTACATTAAAAAAAAAAAGAAATTATACATTTAATTTATACTCGCAAAGCTGGTCTACTTAGTGAAACATTGGTAACTGAACCATTGCCTTCGAGATTTAAAAGTTGCTACTATCATGATACGTTTAATTCGATGTAAAAAAATTTAATATATATTTAATTTTTCTTTTTTTAATTAATAACGGTCAATATATAACCGATATTATGGTAAAAACTTTCTTTCCTTGTCAAGTTAAAATCTCATTAATATAAAGATGTAAGTTCATTTAGTAAACCAAATTAAATATATGAAATAAAAAATAAAAAAATATGAAATAATATAAAATGAACTTATTATCTTCATTTTGGATTTCATAAAAGATATTTAAAAACTACTACACAGTAATTACAATGATACAAAAAACATTACAAGGAGAAGAAACAACCGGAAATGATTTTCTCTTTTCCTATCAAACAAGGCAGAGTCTTTTTTTCAGTAACAACTAACAATCTTCACATTAATGTTTTCCCAAGTCAAAACAATAATATCCACTCAAATTTACAAGGAACACTCTTCAAGCCCACAAAGAGGTCTGTTAATGCAAGCAGCATCAGAATTCAAAGCTTCATTAATCAAAAAGAATCCAAAGCTTCATTTGAAGATACCTGGTCCATCCCAATCTACAAAAGACAAATTTTAGGTTTAGTCTTTCCCCCCAATCCATTTTTCCATAAAAACAGAACACTTTCTTATGAAAAACTTGACTGCAAACGCCTAAAGAATTTTACCTCTGTTGTATCCGTGCAGAAATGAGCTATCTGAGTTGATGCTTAGATCCTTCATTGTCCTGCTTGATCTTACAGGTCCTGAAACTCCCTTTAAACTTGGAGATCTTTGCTGGTTAATGGAAGAAGATACAAAAGATAGCTTCTTTTTGCATGGTGAGTTCCCATCAAGTTTTGCTGTATCCACACTCAATGTTCTTAGCTTTGGGGAGCTTGAAGATCTTGCTTTTGCTCTGGCTGATTCTGTTGCTGCCATATATGTTGGAAATACAGAAGGGCTTGAAGGCTCATCATTTCCCAGAGAATGTTGTCTTCTGTGAGGAGAGGGTTTTCTAATTGGAGCAAGTTTTGGAGAATATAGGCCTTCAATATGGTTTTGTCTTTGACTCTGAATATTTCTCAGATTAAGCTGTCTTCTTCCTCCTCCCTCTTCTTCCCCCCCTCTGTAATGTGAACTGAAAACTGAATCTAAATCGTCAAGTTCTTTACTTTTGGAAAGTTGGGTATCTACCCACTGCTCCATCCAATACCTCCACCTTCCATTTACCTTCTTTCTCTCTGATTCTGCTGATCTCTGGGACGATATTACAAGTAAATTTAGCATTAGAACTATACACATGCATGATCTTGAACCGATGCATGGTAATGGAAATACAACATGATATTGAAGAAAAATATGAAGATGTTACCAAAAAAGTTAGCTTAGTTATTAAAAGTAATATCTTTCTTTAACTATCTGAGTTTCTAAGTGAGAGGATACGTTACTAAAACAAAAATCAAGAGCTTACTCGATGGTTGAATGAGTATTCTTTCATTCGCTCTCTTTTAACTTCTGCTTCTTTCTTGCTCATGTAAGAAGCATCTGTCTCTTCCTTCAACAAAATGCTGTAATCCCACCTCCTTTCACTGTTTGAATCCATCTGAAATACGAATTTATAATTCAGACTTCACATTTTAAAAGGACATCATCTTGAAAATCATTTGTAAGAGAAAATGTCAGTTAAATACCAAAAACTTATATTAATGACAGTTAAAAGGCTTTAAAAATCAAAATTTCTTTACCCATACTCCTTATTGTTACCATTCATACTCTGTAAAGATACAACTTAATTTTCCTAATGTTACATAGACCTCTTAAAGAACCATGAAAAATAAGTTACCGTCCACATTCTAAAGTTACAGCTTGATCTTCTTGAAATTACAAACATTTTAAAAGAAAATACTCTTGTAAAGTCTTGTGAGATCGTGTTATAACTTTAAGGAGCGTCAGTAATAATTTCAGGATACACTAATAATAGTAACTTATTTCTAGAGTTCTTAAAAGAAATTTTAATTTTCAAGGCATTTTAACTGTCTTCTTCTTCTTTTGCATTTATAAAAGAGGTGCAAAATGTGTTATGAATTTGCAATGAAAAGAGAACTTGTGAGATTACCCTTATGATCTTGTCTCTTGAACTTGGAATCTCTTCGCTCTCATCATGAGCCCATCTGCCTTTAACTATTTGGAGTCTCTTGGCACAGACCTGTGATTGAATATCTACAAGTGACTGCAAGCACTTCAGAGTGCTCATAGTTTGCCGTCTTACTGCTCTGCCTCTGATGATAGCTTGTAGCTTCACTATTCCCCTCAATGCCCTTAGAGCCTTCCTTGCCTGTAATGTCATACCAGTCAATAATTGAGGAAAATGAATGAGAATCTATCAATCTCATAGTAACATCATGCTTTTTCAATGTCACTTGTTTACTTTAAGTTAAATTTAGAGATAAATAAATCTCTAGTGCTTGAAAAATGATGAGATTATTGGATTATTACTTTAGACTAAAGTAGGATTTTTCTTTTTTAAAGAAGGATGACTTGGAGTGATTTCTTCTCTTAACTCTTAAACAATCTTATTCTTGTTTTTTAAAGTACTAATTAAGGAAAAGAAATATTCTGAACCAGTAGGTTCACCCTCTGAAATTTTGTTCAGCTTAGTTTTTCAGCAGTTGGTTATACTTGTGTTCATGAAACTTTTCCAAATCCATCTGCGAGCATTTAGCAGAAAAGATAAACATAATGGAGAAAAATAATTTAAGCTGAAATGGAGGAAAAGAATTGAGCAAACTCACAAGGTAACCCCGAAATGTAGTTTGAATTTTGATGGCTGCAGATTCTTCAATTGCCCTCCGGCATTGGTATGTGGGTTGACGAGTCTCAATTCTGGACTTGACAACTTGTAATTCTTCAGTTTCTTCATGACATTGGTTGCCATTATTGAGCTTTTCAACATCTTTTATTTCTTTTAGTGTTGCCTGTGGAGCTGCAATAGAAGGTAATCTCTTTACCTTTAGCCTTCCCATACCGAACATCCATTTTCTTCTTTTCTCTTTCTGGAAAAAAAGAAAAAGACAGTCTTATCAGTTACTAAGAATCACTTCAGCAATTAATCAAAAGAGAAAGAAAAAGAAAAGAAAAGGGAAAAAAAAAACAGAGGAGTTTACTGTTACCTTCTCTGGTTTGGACTGGGTGTCCCATACAAAGAACCTCTTCACGAAACTAAACCAGCCCTTCCTCTTTGCCATTCAACAATCTCACGTACAACAACTGCAATTTCTGTGATCTGATAATATGCCCATTAGATATTCCTCTCTTGAAAATCATCTGAATGTCTCTAATAAGCAATTAAGTAATGAAGCAGTACGTTACAGACTGGAGCATTAAACTCGTGAAGAAACAAATAAACAATTTGCTGAACTTGTCATAGTTTTTTTTTTTTTTTTCCTTTTTCCAGAAGTAGTGGTGTGGGAGGCCAAGTATTGTGTCCATCAACATTAAAGTGAAACTAAGCGGCAATGCACACAAGTCAAGATAGTGGATAACATGATGAAGGTTGAGAAGATTTGGAGTGAGATCTACGTTTGATTGCTTACCCATCTCCTGAAATCCTGCAAAAATTCGTTGAAAGGGACAAGAATCACCGATTCAGGAAGCTTGGTGCTTTGAAACAAGTGCTAGTGATGTCAGAAAACTCAGAAAGAATAAAGCCTTGAAATCATCAAACATTCTTTATAATATCAGATACCCAGAAGTTTGAGATTGATTCTCATCAGAAAATGCAGAAAGATGCAGCACATGTTTTTCTTTTCTTTGCTTATTTCTCGGGAGAAGCTGAAACTACACACACACGCACACACTCAGGGAAAAAAGAGGTCTGTGGGTGAAACCAATCATTCACAATTTCCAACTTTTTTATTATGAGTTTCCCTCAATTCAAAAAATGTGGGCCTTCAAGAGCAAGTATTACACAGAAGAGAGGAAAGAAGAGAAAAAGAAGGAAAGAGAAAAAGAAAAGGAAATAAATAAATTAAAAAAGCAGAGCTACCTTGTTTTCATTTAGGGAGCCTGTGAATGAATCATGAGAAATTCCTCAGTTCAATGGGTCCTCTGGTTTTCTCAACTGTAGCAGGCATGTTCATATGTCTGTTGGGCGTGAAATTACAAAACCATCCCTCCAGCTAGCCCCACTTTTTATGAGAAAATATCAAACATGGCAAGGGCAAGATGCCCATCCTTTTATAATATGAACTTGTTTTCTTGCTGTTGAATTTAGTTTCATTATTCTGGTACATCAAAATAATTATATGATATATGTCAGTATATCATGGAAAATTAAAGCGCCAAATCTCATATTTAAAAGTCTTAAAAGGACGTCTAGGATATCTTTATTCAAAGCAAGGTGTTCAATAATTAACCCTTGAAAACCAAAAGATTTTCAAAGAGACTTCTAAACAATATGTTACAGATTTACGAACAGTGAAATAAGGTAAGAAGTTAAAAAGGTGATGTAGAAGAAGAGTCAATAGATGAACATAAAGAAAGTATAAATCTAATACACAATGTTTTCGCCAAAAAAGGAAAAGTCTAGTGCATAATTTTACTGATGGCGTCATTTTTTCCCTCACAAGTACTTTATAGATTATCCACTTAAGAGGATCCGAAGTATAGATTCATATAATAGCAACATATAAAATGAAAAATAACTTGAACTTTGATTGATCATTAGATTTTTTTTTCCAAGTGAATTTTAGAGGAAGGTGCTTAATTAAGTCATAAACGCCAAAAAATCTGATAGAAAAGACTGACCACTAAAGAAATTATCAATATAAAAACCATGCACATGAAAATATATATATAATATATATATGTATAACTCTTGTGAAGTATCATCTTATAAAAACACTACTCAAATAGTCATAATACTTGAACATCAAGAGAATATCATTTCGTGTGGGTTAAATAAAATTACTGGGACAGATTCAAGTTCAACTCAAATAATAACCACAACCAACCAAGTGAGCCACTAATTGTTGAGGAAGATTTTCTTTCTTATGCCAAACAGTGGCAATCAGATTGGTTAAAAAAACGAAGACCTCAAGTTCAGAGTATGACATGCCCTTTTGTTTTGATATCATGTGAGATTGGCCCAAAAAGGTCAAGACCTCTTATCTATAAGATAAAGAAAGAAAGAGAAAGAAAAGAAAAGGTGAGATAGTATTACAACGTTACACAATTTCAATGAGGCATTGTTACAGACAGGTGGAAGGTGAGGTGGGGAACTGCATAATTGAGCATTGTGGAGACACAATGTGCAGAAGGTAAGAGAATGTGGGGAAGAAAACAAAGATGATTTTGGCCATCAAAGACCAATACAGCTGTAAAAGGACCCCCCGAAAAGGATTATGATCCCAATTCGTCCCAACATTGTTCTCATGATTTAGCCCTAGAAACACCAATACTAAACTCGATTCAACTTGGCCTTTTCGGGTTCATAAATTCTGGGAAAATGAGTGATGAAGACGAGGTGTAGTTATGCTTGTCTAAGAGCTCAAGAGCATTTGTCAAACAAAGATCACAGTAAAAGGACAGTTGGGAGAAGATGAAAGAGATGTTTGTGCAGCGAGAAAAGAGACTTATCAAGAAGAAAACGGAAAGGCGTTGGTGACATTAATGAGGAGGGAAGAAGAAGAAAAAATTGAGAGATGAGAAGGAAACAAGACAAGGATTGGTTGGATGAATACTCACATCAAATGATGGTGAAATCACCTACACGCAGCTTGGATTTAAACTAGATAATTGTAGTTTAGTCTATGGACTTTCTTCTCCCACCGTATATATTTGGGGAAAAGATAAAATTACTCACATTCTACAACGCTTCTATTTATTAAAACAAAAATTATTATATTTTATTAATTTTTTATATAAACAAAATTACATATTTTAATAATTTTAAATCATCCCTTATAATTTACATTAATGAAAAATAATTAATATATGTTTATGTTTATTAACATATGATATTTTAGTCTAATTTTTTTATTTTCAAACATAATTATTATAATTAATTAACTTTTTTACTGTGTGATATAATTTTTCTCTCATATATAGAAACGAAAGAAATATGATTTGATATATTGTAAATTTGAATTTTTGATTTAAATATGAATAAAATTATAATTTTTTTCAAACAAAGTTAATAACTTTATTACTCCTTTTTTATTTGAATAAAGTAGGTAGAGATACTTTATAATTTGGGCTTAAAAGAAGTAGGTAATTTCACATTTAATATTTTAAAATTAGATAAATAATTAAAAGGGTTAATATGTAATTTAGACCCTAAACTATAGATTTAGAGGTGATTTAAACCATAAATTATTATTTAGTACATTTTGAACATTGAACAATTAAAGTTAGTGTAATTTTTTTCCACCGTTAAATTAAAACAAATGTCCGTTATGTGTTTATAAAATGGGATTTAATGTGTGGCTTTCACTAAATTTCACTCTTCTCCTCTCTCTCCTACCCTCCTTTGAGAAAAATTGCATATTAAGCTCTATTCTTAAAAAAAAAAAAGGCAGACATTTGCTTTAATTTAATAGTGAAGGAAAAATATATTAACTTTAATTGTTTAGAGTTTAAAATGTACTAAATAATAGTTTAATATTCAAATTGTCCTTGGACTTGTAGCTTAAGGTCTAAATTATATATTAACCTTAATTAAAATATCCAATACTGTTCTATTAAAAATTATAATTCACTTTTATTTAATTTACATTCCCAATAGATTAAGTTAATGACAATTTTTTGGAGAAAAAAGTTAATGACATTTAAAATTATGCATTTTTTCATACTTCTTTTTATTTAATATTAATAGAGTGTTTCAATTAAAAATGGGGTTAAGGTACAAAAATATATTTGATGTTTTCACTTAGGTGCACCCCATATCTTTAAGTAATTTTTAATGCAATTTCATGTTGACATATTTTATTTAAGTACAATGTCGCCTCAAGGTAATATATTCAGACTTTGACTATTATTTTGATTGAGCTGTGCACTTTGGCAGCCACATGACATATTTTAAAATTAAAAATTAAAAAAAAGAAAAAAAAAAATCCATCCCTCTTCTTTCTTATCCCTTATTACAAAACAGAACCTAGCAAATCAAACAAGAACCAAGCATATCAAACAATCTTAGCAAATAAAAAAATTTAGCTATAGGTAAAAAGAGAGAACAAGGAGCAAAGAGGAAGAATACCAAACAAATAAAAAAACATAGCAAATCAAGAACACAAAGAGACCCAGAATGACACTCTCAAATCCAATTTTCAAGACAAAATCCAGAACATAAAAAAAAAATTACTTCCCAAAGAACACAAAAATCAAGCTAGAAAATTAAATTAATTACTTTCTCAGTTGAAGCAAGGAGCAAGAATGAAACTTAGAATAGTAGTTAAATGCTTCTCCAGGAATGAAACCCAGAATGGCACCTGTAATATTCTCACTCCGCTAAACATGATTAACCAATGTAGCTCTTGGTAATCAGAAAATCAACTCAAAAAGATGATTACCAAGCTTTAATGCAAATTCAAGGGATCCCAAGTTTTTAAATAAAATGAGTTTAAATCAATCAAAATCCTTTATATTAGAGTAAAAATAAGTTACGGAAGCATGGGATACCTTGGAAGAGTGAAAGAAGTCAAAAAGAAGTAAAAAACAACTCTCTTAATGTGTGACAAAGCAATGCATCGCAGCATGTTGCTCTCTGTGCCACTCGTCGCGCCGTGGCGTGTTGCACAAAAATTTAACTGATTTTGCTATCATTTGACAATAAAATTGGGAGAACTTCCAACGTGCTCCGATTCTCTGTTCAACATCTGAATGACGTGATTTAGGTGTTTACGAAAAGCTCTTTACATAAACTAGCTAATGGCATAGGTTTCACTTTCAAAACAAGTCATACCGAGAAGTTGGACATCCAAACCGCATTTTAACCACTTTTCACAACTTTCGCATAAAATAGGTGTCCAAAACCTTTAACATGTGCCAAAAGCCTTTTCTAACACCTAAACGATGTCCATTGGACTTGGAACTACCAATACAATACATCACAAGCACTAAAACAACAGTATAAAAAAAATTCATTCCTCAACCTCATATTACCAAAAATAGAGGGGGAGGTAAATTATCATTGTATTTCGCCCAAATCATTCAGAACATGTTCAAATCATTATTTCTACACTTGTACTAATATTTTGGCCCTATAAACCAACCTTATATCCTCCTTATTTTCTCATATCGAAACCGTGGGCTATAACACTAATTAGGGCTCCGTTCGGGTGATTGAGCTACCCAAGCTCACCAATTGTGAGTATGACCCAACCAAAGATCACAGGACTCACTCTCAGACTATGACTTTCCCCATTCTTGAATCCCTGGGGTGTCTCATATTCTAGGCTATTCTCCTCATTGAACTGGTCGAGATAGCTAGGTTCTAGTCCTTCGACAAACTATGGGACAGTCCCTCGACAACTTGTGGGACAAGGCTATACCCCCGTACATCGAAGGGCAGCCTAAATACTATATGAATTTTTTCTTACTCCCAATCCATAAGAAAACTCCTGTCATTGATCATGCCATAATCAATACTCACTCATTTCATACTTTCTTTTTCGTTTACTCATTATCACAACAATTATGTTAGACTCACGACCATGCGCTACCCAAGTATGTATTCTTATCATTTTTTCAATATTATTCTCATTTATTTTAAAATCCAATTCTTATTAACACATAATTACCTTTACACATCATCACATTCATTTTTCAAAAACATAAGCATGTTCATAGTTTGAAAATCCTCCTAACTTCATATTTTGCATTTTTAAGCCAAACATAGCGTTATTGCACATTCAAGTTTTCATACACTAATTGAAAACTGATATATAGTTTTACATTAAAAATTAATCATGTGCATGTAACATTCACAATTCATATTTAATAATCAATTAACATATAACTACTCAAAGTAGGATTCTCTCAATTACCTCAAACCTTTGAGAAGTCAAAGATTTACTCCTCAATTTACTAACTTTTAAGCTTGAATTTTTTAATCCAATAGGTGACCAAGAGCCAAAACTATAATAAAACAAGTTGAATTTCAATAACATTACCATTTCAAGCATTTACACCCTCAATCCTCTACTTTTAAATTGTCTAATGTTCACTTTACATGAGTTGGAGCCTATTCATTGGATTCATTATCTATCTTTAATATCATATAGCTTTATTATTACCATTAATACCTCAACAACCACAATAAAAACAAATTTAATGTTCATTTTTGGACAATGGAGCCCATCATCTAACAACTACCAAAATTATTTATACTAGATTTAAATACTCTAAACAATTTCATTTAACTCCATTTGAGTCAATGAGTTTAGACCCGTCCCTCATATAGACCAAAATCACTATCATTATCTAAACCTTAACTCAAATCCTTGAAAAAATAGAAGAAGAAAGGAGAAAAAGGATTTAGGAATCTTACCTTGAATGATTTAGAGCTTCAAACCTTCTCAAATTCTCATCTAAGTCGTGCCCTAGCAGAGCATTGGTGCATCTCTTTGTTTTCTCTTTTCTCTTCTTTCTTTTTCTGTCTCATTTTCGCAATTGATATCTGCAGAAAATGGCTATACACCACAATGGACGCACAATGTGCTAGGGCGTATGGCACAGAGAGGTCCTCCCTTACATCAAAAGTGTCTGTGCATTGTGATGAACGATCTCCACGTCATTGCATGTGGCACAACAATATCACTCTTTATTTTTCTTCTTCTTTCGACGCCTGGGTGGCCTACCTTAATACCGAACCCATAATTAGAGCTAAAATACAATCAAATATGATTATATGACTTCTTTAGCCACACACTACTTTAATTTACTTAATTACTCTAATTATATTTAATCAATCAAGGGATTAAATTGGGATGTTACAGCACCCTCAAATCCAATCTCTTAGATGCCATTTTCATAAACACTTTGTTTCCCAAACACGAAAAGGATGCTTCTCTCAAACAAGACATAGATGAAAAGTTGGAAAAGTTACAAAGCCTATTAGAAAACCACACCCAAAAATCACATACCAAGATATTTAGAGATTTCAACATGTTGAGATGGGAAAAGGGAAAAAAACAAACAATCAAAGTGAATTGAAGTTCAACCTACCATTCTTTTCTCCTCCAACACAGATTTGTTACTAGTGTGAACAACCCATTATTGTTAGGGCTCTTCAATCTCCATTTGTACCCGTAAAATTGCAAACCTAAAACTAGTAGGTGGTGGTAGCTATGTCACATTTGGTACCCATCTAGCGTGAATGCCATTATTAGTAACGGTAGAAGGAAAGTGAGCGCCAGGAAAAGAAATAAAGGTGAAGGATGGTTGGGATATGTGAAATATTCTGAAGGATGATTTGATAATGTTTTAAGTAAGCGGCATTGAAGTATGCTGGACTAGCTGACAGGCATCAAATAGCAATGAAATGAGTAACAATAGGAACCAGAGTGAGCGAGCAAGCACAAGGCTTGAGAGATCTATGAGCAAGAAGAATTGAATGAAGAAATGAATGGCCTACGTGGATGATGAGTTGGCAATCCAGATGGAATATAACTGTTAAAAGAAATCAAAGGGTAATAGGAGGGCAACATGATACCTAAATAAAACATATTAGGGTGAAATTATGCCAAAAATTACTTAGGGATATAGGGTGCGCTTAGGTGGAAACATCAAGGACATTTTTATACTTTAATCCTAACAAATATTATGAATTACATTTCTAATTAAGAATTTTTTAAAAAATTATTAATTATATATTAAAGATCCAAAATGATGAAGAAGACCCCCCCAAGAATTTTGAACAGTTGTAATTTCTTTCAATTTTTTTAATGTAATGTTATGTTTTAGTCAAAAAATCCAAAATGTTTTATATTTTTTAATATAATACTTCAAAAAAAGTGTCTTATAATAATACATAGAGGGAATACATAAATTTATTAGAAGCGATGATGTTTATAAATAATACATTACATGTTAGGTTGTCTAAATGTGGAAAGTCTCACATAAAAAAAAAAACGTTATGCTTACAATAAAAAGAGAAACATAAGAATTTTTTTCAAAAGAAAATAATGCATTTTCAATTCTTCATTAAATGAAACATCTTAACTAAGAAAAACATTGTTCATATAAGATTCAAAACACTATAATTGATATCTTTTAAATTCATATACATATTCAATAAATATACATTTTTTAGCTTTTGGAGTCATTAACATGCATATATGCAAGATATCAAAAAAAATTCTTAAATCAAAAAATTTACCAGGATAACCTAAACAACGTAATGTGGGAGGTAAATGATGATTGACCAAATAATGTGTTGTTAATAACCCTTAGTAGCGTAGTTGCAAATTAATCAAGTTAATATTAGTATAGTCCAAGGTCAACGAAGATTGTATCTCTTAAATAATTGGAGTTCTAAAGCCTAAATAATTAAGAACACTGATAAAACAACAAGTAGATTTTTTTTTGTTTTAGGTCAACCTATTACTTTTAATCCTTTAATTTAATACAAGGCTTCATTTTAATCTCTTAATTTTATAAATTATTTTTTAATCCTTTAACCTTAACACTATCAGTCTCATCACAAAAAAAATTTATATATTAAATTTTTAAATATTGACAAAATGTTCTTAAATGTTGACATGTCAAGTTTAATTTTTTTAAAATAATAATAATTGACATAAAAAATAATCAATTGGAACTAATATTTTTAAGGTTAAAAGATTAAAAAGATATTTTTTAAAATTAAGGGAATAAATTAAAACATTGTATAAAGTTAGATGACTAAAAGTATGTTTTAACTTTTAAGTTTTCTAAAATCTAAAAGAAAACTACAGCTACTATTTTGTGAAGAGAATATGATTGTAAATGTGAAATAAATTATATGAAACTTTCCTTGGAGAGTTTAGCTTACTCAATCATTGCTTTAATCACAAAATTTATTTCCTTATTGTTTAATTGGGTTAAAAATACTTTATAAATTTTTAGAGATAAGCACCAAGCCACTTAATATTGCCATGATGAATTTTTAGTAAATATTAATCAAGAATCACTCAAGTAGTTTGCAAGAATAATTAAATGATCCCTGCCCTTGACCCAACCATAACACAATAATTTTCAATTGAGATTTAAACTACTCAACCAGTACATATATCGAAAGAAAGGGGTAAGAAATTCTCATTAAATTTAAAGCTCATGAGTGTAGCCTCATTCTCCTTGGGAATGAAGACTTAGTAAGTAGGGTACAATCATGAATGAAGGAGAATTTTGATCAGTGGAATGAGATGGAGAGGAAGAGACAATGCATGAACGTGGATAAGATAATCATAAATCTATTGAAGGTCAATAGGGATATTTATAGGTTTAGTTTGGTCTGATTTTGGCCAAAAATCAAGCCGAACTAAATCATTTGATTTATTTATAATTGAAACTTGATCAATTTTTATGGAGCTCGGTTTGGTTAAGGTCTAGATCAAGTTTCAATGCACTTATTTAATTTTTTTTCTTTTTTCATCTTCATAATGGTGCTATGTATTAAAATTAAATTTAATTCTTTTTAGCTCCTTTTTTCATAAATAGAGGTATAAACATATAATAAAATTTCAATGTGATAACGATAATTAATCATAAAAATTGATATAAGTTTTTAAGATTAAAATTATTTAATACTATACATTTCCATTCAAGTCCTTTGAAAATATTTATCTATATATCTATATTTTAATAAACAATGAAAATTTTTTTATATAAAATTCAAAACGAAATACTTCTTGTAGATAAATTAAGTACTGAGGCTTTCAAGTTGTAAATAATTAAATGATGGTCATAGCATGATTATTATAATTATTTAATATTATGCATTTCCATTCAAGTCCTTTAAAAATGTTTATCTATTATTATAAAAAATTTAAAACAAAATGCTTCTTGTAGATAAATGGTTATATATTTTATAAATAGATAAATAGTATTTTTTTAATCAAGTTTAGCTCGGTTTGGTTTAGTTTCTAGTATTTAAAATTGAACTTGAACCAAACTAATCGGTTCTCATGTTATAAAAATCAAAGCAGACTTTATTATTGTTTGGTTTTGATTGGTTTCTTTCGGTTTAGGGTGTTTTGGGTCGGTCCATTCGGTTTGGATCGATTTTGAACACGTTTAGGTGTGATGGAATCTAAACTGAAGTGGAGTGCAAATCTAAATGGAAAGTGGAGAATGAAGCTGTGAGAAGTCTCTTGGTGGAATGAAGATGATATGAAGATAAGTGGTGGCTATCAAAATCTAAAAATGATTATTGAAATTTTTGTGAGTGAATGAATTGTGTAATGAGAAGTAGAACCCAAGACTAGACATTAAATGAATCTCAAATGTGGAGACCATATGCTGTTGCTTCAGCTTGAGAGGAGAATAAGTCATATAGAGTTGAAAAAAGGAGTGGAAGATGGTGGCGATCAAATGAATGAAGCTGAAATTGAATTTGATGAATGAAAAATGAAAGGCATGTACTTACACAAGAGAAGAGGAGAGCATGTGAGGTTTTCTTATTTTTGGAGGGCAGATTTTTTTTTAGTTTGGAAATTTATGGGAAAATGCTAAAAAAATAAATGGGGAGATTTGAATATGTTCGTCGATGCTACAACCTAGAAATCTAAAGTTGAGAGGGGGAGGTTTGTTCAAGTTTGTATAGAATTGGATCTACAAAAAAAAAGCTAGTGCCTAAGGTTATTATAATGGGATTGGTTTTCAATGTTGAATATGAGGGCCTAGGGATGATATCCTTTGCTTGTGATAGATATGACTATCGAAGACAAAATTACCCATGCAGATATACAAAAAATCCTAAGCAGAATGACGGGTGTAACACCACTCTTGTGGTGGTGAGGTCGCTGAAATTTATTCTGAAGAAGGTCAATGTTAAAGACAATCCTTTTGGTGAGTGGATGCTTTCTTCACACATTAAAGCTACTCAATTCTCAAGAAGAAATGGGGTAGATTGTACAACGTTACTCAAGAAAAGAAAAACCATCATGTTAGAAAAGAGAATTTCATTTCATCTTAGTCGTGATAATAAGATGTCTCATGCCTTGAAATTCTTAACACTAACACAGAGATGAAAGGAAAAAGTATCCAAAAAAGTATTGACCTCCAATATAGGTTAATCTTTTGAGACAAAGCATGATTACTAAGGAAATTATCTAGGAAAGTAGAAAAGAGTGTATTGACTATCAAGACAAGGGAAAATACAAAGTTAGACTGACATAGGATAAGAAACTAGACATGCTTTAAGATGGAGTGGATAACACAAAATATGCTTTGAAGGACCTTAACAAAGTGTCATAACAAGAAGCCTAAAAGAAAGGAAGTGGGCTGAGAATATTAAAAGTGGTAATGGGCCATGATATGACTGAGAATATATACTAAAACATAACTTTAGGTTCCTTTACTTTATTCACGTTTTGTTATTGTTTCTTGTATTTTTTTTTAATATTTTTAGTCCTTGTACTTTTGTTATATCATGTTTTAGGTCCCTCAATGAACAAAATATAGGGATCTTAGAGGGACTTAAAATAATAAAAAATAAAAGTACAAGGACTAAAAATATAAAAAAACACAAGGAACAATAGCAAAATGCGAGTAAAGTTTAGGGGACCTAAAGTTATGTTTTTTCTTTTATTTAATATGTAATTTCTCATAAAAGGTTATGGAGAGAATGAATAATACAAGATGGACAAGTTGAGAACAATATTATATTGCTCCAGACCTCATTGAATGAAACCTGTCTCTAATAAAATTGGATGTTACTTCAATAAATCCAAGTTTAAATGTTGATGTGGAGGTTTTGAAGATAATAAAACTACTTGGCAAAGCCTCTGACATTGCTAGAAATGAATGAGAAGCATAGTTCAAAATGAAACTTGACTCTAATACCACTTACATCATACAAAACTTGTCTATGATGCACTTATAAAAAAGAAAAAATGACAATAAAATCTCTTCAAATTATATAAATAATAATTTAATTTTTTAAAATGTCATAATTCTAATAAAGTCTTGAGGGACCTTTGTGTCAATATATTTTAAAGTAAAAAGACCATTTTTTCCTTACTGAAAATAACAAGCCCTAATTATAATTTTTGTTTAATGAATCACAACCTTGTTTTTGTAAGAGTTGAATAAGAAATCATAACTTATCAAGTGTAATTTTAGTTATTAAAAAATAAGTCTCAATCACAATTTTTATTTAAAGAATAATAATTTTTGTTTTACGAATCGTAAGAATTGAATAAGAAATTACAATTTATCAAGTATAATTTTTATTATTAAAAAATAAGCTCTCAAAATAACAAATCTCATTTACAACTTTTTTTAAGAAATCATAATTTTTATTTAAAAAATCGTGATAATTGATTAGGAAATCACAACTTGTCAATAAAGATAAAATAATCTTTTTAATTTAAAATTCATTGACAAAGAGGTCTTTAGGAACTTCAGTAAAATTATGACATTTTGAGGAATCAAATTATTATTTTGAAGGGATTTTATATTATTTTTTTTTATAAAAAATTGGAAGACATTGTTCGAAAGTAGGAGATGAGAACATATGAGGTAAGAGCTATGGAGGCTGTGATGGACGAGGAAATTTAACTATAAAACCAAAATTTGTACTTAAAATAATTATTAATATTTTTTAAAAATATATTTTAAATATGTATAATTAAATTAAATTAAATAAAATATTTAATAAAATTAAATAACAATTCATAAAATATAAAAAAAATAATATCTTTATACAATAATTTTTCAACATTAAAAAAATTGTCTTTAATTTTATTATTTATTAAATAAATTTTATTTATTTTCTTTTGCAGAGTAAAGAAAATGTTTTAGATAAATTTTTTACTCAAAAAATTAAAAAATTTATTTTTTAAATTATTAATTCCCCTATTTCAAAACTATTTTTATACATAGATTATATTCTAGGTGAAATGAATTTTATCGAGAAAAGTGAAAATTTGTGACTCAAACGATTTTTTTTTTAAAAGGTCAGAAATTTTTAGGGGAAGCTAATTGAATGAAAGATTTAGAGCACAATCTATAATTTTTAGGTGAAATTGAAAGTTTTAACTCCCACTAAGTTGTACGTAGGTTTGTCCTTAAGTAAAAGATATAATATATTAACTCAAAATTTTAAGGCAAATGAAATATATAAGAAATTAATAATTACCGTTTTTTTTCATTTTATTTTAAACGAATTTTTGAAATACGCTTAAAAAAACTATGAAATAATATAGAGCATATTTTTTCAAAGATAGTCTTTGTTCTTTTTTTTTTTTTTAACGTCAATGTTAAGTAAATTGTTAGTGCGGGTTTAGAGGCATTTTTGACCCAACTTTGACAATTAAAAGATAGACAACATTACACTAGATTTATAATATTAATTAAACTACTTCTAGACTTATTGAGATGTGATCTATCACATATTTTACATATTAAAATACTTAATTTTTGATATCAAATTGTGCATATTAGAGTTTTATTCTCAATTTTGTATTGTCTTTTCTCTAATGACTATATAAACCCTAATTATGGTATTCGATAATTGTTTTGACATTTTCAAACCCTAATTGAGGTCTTTGGCTTTAATTCTCTTTTCTTTCTTTTTAATTCTCTTTTTAAGATTTATTTATTCTTGTGTCTTTTTATTTTCATATTTTGTGAGTGCAAATTTAGAATCAACAAGCAAGACTAAGTCAAAATGTTGGGGGAATTTAAGAGCATGTGAACGCAGAGGAGGTGGCATTATAATTCCAGATTTAATTGGGCTGAGTTGGCATGGATTTCTAGAAATTAATTAAGGAATTAATTAAATCTAAGATAAGAGCATGAGAAGCCTTGGATGACATCATCATAAGGCTTAAATGGAGCATGTTGTGAGTGACTTCAAATCTGAATCCAAGGAGATTATGTGGCAGCTGGAGAGGAGCTTAATTGAAATCACATTGTCCATGCCTAGTCACATGTTCCTTGCCACTTTCCAGATCAGAATAGGCGCCAATTTTACTTCACTTTCTAGCCATATTTTCTATTTTCCCACTTCAATTCCAGCTGGAAATTCAAGCCATTCAGATCTGGATTTTGTATTGTTATTATCACCATCCACTTTGATTTAATTACCTTTACATTTTCTACACATGCATAAGCTTTAATTTCATTTTCCAGCTTCATTCTTCACTTTCATCTTTAGCTTTTCCATATTTTCTCTCCTCATTTTCCTCTCAATTTTCGTCCATATTTTTTCCTCCATTTTTTCAGATCCATTCCTTAATCTTCTTCATCCTCATTCACGTCCAGCATTGTTCTTCATACTTTCCAGATTTGATTCATCATCTTGCCTCTTCATTCATCACGTTCCAGCCATTCTCATCTTCATCCAGTCAGATTTTCGTCCATTCTCTCCTCTTTTCCAGCATCAATTCGTCCAACACTTCATGCATTTTTTAGATTGCATCTCCTTCTGCATTCATCATCCATGGAAGTTTCTCAAGCTCAAAAACTCAACCAAGTGATGGAGAGGAGCAAGGGTGGCTGATCACACATTGAGCTATAAGGAAGATGACTTAGCAATTTGAGAGTTCCAAATTTGTTTTCCTCATTTGTATTTTCAATTCTACAATTTCTTCTTTTTCTTCTTTTAGGATTTTAAAATTGTTGTTCTGGTTAGATTATGATTTTGATTCCATTTTCATATTTCGATTGAAGTTGTGGGTGTTGAATTGGGATTATTAAGTGTGTTTCAGTTCTAGAATTCATGAACTACTTTGAGTGTTATTAGGTTTGTTCATGTGTTTTTGTTCAAATTTTCATTTCAGCTTGAGCTAAATCCATATGAGTTTGTATGAATCTAGTTTAAGAGGTTTTTCCACCACCTAATTTGGTCTAAATTATGTGGCTATGAACAAGGCTGAACACATTATTAATTTTGATTAATTCACTTAGCTTAAATTCTTTAGTGATCATTGGATTCAACGTTTCACAATACTTTGAAAGTTTTAAAGTGTTCTACATTAGGCTAATTGATATTACTTGTGTGGATTCAAATGTGGAATTCAAGGATAATTGCAAGGGTTTCTTACTTGGGCTCTCCATTTCACATATTCATCTCATCTCATTAAAATTTGAAACTAGAAACATTTATTTCTTGCACATTTTAGAGCTAGCTGAATCATTTCTCTCATTCTTTTTAACTTGTTGTAATTGAGCTAAAAATTTGTATGCATTGCTCCCTAGAGAGATGACTTAAAATGCTCCCAGCAACATTCTAGTTTTATTTAATGGCTTTAAGTGACTAGGATTCACCAATTGGTGCCGTTGCCGAGGAGCAATTCGCCATAAAGATTTTTGTTTCAATTGCTATTTAAATTTGTGTTGCATTTTTGTTAATTCTAGAATTTAGTGTTTGTGGTGGCTGGTACATTTTAATTGAACATTTGATCATCTCTTTGGTCAAATTGCTACTAGATTTTGTCATTACAACATTAATTCTAGACGTTGGTTACAATTCTACCAAGTAGAGCTCAATTGCTTGCAAGCTGTGGAAATTCACTCTGCCCAGAATTTGTGCATGAATTTTGGATAGGTATAATTTTCACTATGCTTGTTGTTTTGAGCTGATTCTTAGTTTATTGTGTTTCTAAGTATATTAGGATTAACTTTTCTGTTGAACACATTAACTAATTCGGCCATTTAAGTGGTTGAATTTTTGATTTAGTGAAACAGGGTTCACTAGAATTTTCAATCTATAGACCCAAATTTGAAACAATACTGGGAAGGATTGGCTGGGAAATTTTGCCTGAAATTTTAATTGTATGACCTTTGGTGTGTTAGTGATTTTAGGTAAAAATTTCAAAGCAATTTGACTTTAGACCAGAGAGTTATGCATCTAAGAAGCACACAAAGTCCTTTGTTGACTCCCAATGTACACTCCAGGAAGACAAGGCTGAATTTGGATGAGCGTATCTTATTCCCTACTCACAAATTTGTTTTAAAACATTCCTATATTAATTTCAATATCTCAGCTTCATTTTGTTAGTTTTGAGTTTTTTCTAATTATATCATTTTGACTTCTGAAAAAATTTTACAAAAATATTGCTCCAATGTGTTTGCTTTTTGCCAATTTTTCCAAATTTTGATTAATTTCATATTTTTGATTTTTATTTCTTCCAGTATCATTTTTGTGGTGTTTTGAGATGTATACGTCTTGTATAAACTGTACATAACTTGGAGAAAAATGTAAGCAATTTAGACACCAATATCTTGAGCTCTTAGCATCCTCTTCACTTTCAAATACCATTGTTGATAATTCTTTGATTCTGGACAATATAGATGAACATTTGCATGCTAATAACCATGAGATGCTTGTTAGGAAAAGCATTAGAGAAATATAGCACCTACCAATACTTTTAGATCCAATGGCTTGTATTTAAATTTGCAAGAGCAAAATGAATATGAGATTAAGCCTTCTTTGATTAATGCTTTACTTAAATTTCATGGTCTTGCAAGTGAAGATCCTAATAAGCATTTACAATTCTTGAGAGGGTTTGCTCAACTATGAAGTCACCTACAGCAAATTTTGAGAATTTAATGCTAAAAGTCTTCTACTTCACACTTGAAGATAAGGCTATTACATGCTTCAACACTCTTGCAACTAAAACCATCACCTCTTGGGCTAAAATGAGAAATTGTTTCCTTGAGAAATATTTTCCAGCCACCAAGTATACACAATTAAGGAAGCAAATCATAGGAATTCAATAAATACCTCAAGAGTCTCTTTATGAATATTGAATAAGATTCTTGAAATTGCTTGTAAAGTGTCCATATCTCAATGTGGGCAAGGAGTTTCTTATTAATTACTTCCATGTGGGATTTCAAATACATAATAGAGAGACTATAGATGCTGCTGCAAATGGCTCTTTGCTTGACCTCCCATCGGTTGATGGTTGGGCTTTGTTGGAGAAATTAACAAACAACAATCAACAATATAGCTCAAAGGATAACATAAAAGGTGTTCATCATGTTTGTCAATCCTCCATTCTAAATTCTCAATTGGAAGACATATACTTTCAACTTGACTTTCTCAAGATGTCTATTGCTAGCCCTTCACTTTCTCAAGTCTCCTCTATGTCTAAGGCACTTGTGGCTCATAATTGTGGCATATGTAACTCTACCATGCATGTTACTTCCAATTGCATATATGCCTATGGAAATCAAGAGGCTGAGGCTATTCATTTCTTGCATAGTGACAATTTGAGTATTTTTAGCTTGAATCATTTCTTGATTGCCTCTATAATTAAAATTTGGATGTTCTCTCCAACTTGGGTTATAAGTGCTCCCATAATTAGCCTCAAAGTTATTTCTACCCCATTGATTATTTGGGAAGTTGTAGGGCCTTTGTGGTTGATAAATAGCCCTAGCCTCTTGATTTTCATAGGCATATATGCGATTGGAAGTAACATGTATGGTAGAGTTGTATAAGCCACAATTAGGAGCTACTAGTGACTTAGACATAGAGGAGACTTGAGAATGTGAAGGGTTAGCAATAGACATCTTGAGAAAGTCAAGTTGTGAGTATATGTCTTCCAATTGAGAATTAGAAATGGAGGATTGACAAACATAATGAACACCTCTTATATTGTCCCTTGAGCTATATTGTTGATTATTGTTTGCTAATTTTTCCAATAAAGCCCAAGCATCAATCGGTGGAAGGTCAAGCAAAGAGCTATTTACAGCAGCATCTATGGTCTCTCTATCATCTATTTGAAGTCCCACATGAAAGAAATCAACAAGAAACTCCTTGCCCACATTGAGATATGGACACCTTACAAGCAACTCCAAGAATCTCATCCAATATTCATAAAGAGACTCTTGTGGCATTTGTTGAATTTCCATGAGTTGCTTCTCAATTGTGAATACTTGGTGGCTGAAGAATACTTCTTAAGAAACTAATTTCTCATTTCAGCCCAAGAGTTGATGGTTCTAGTTGCAAGAATATTGAACCATGTAATACCATTGTCTTCAAGTGTGAAGTAAAAGACTTTTAGCATTAAATTCTCAAGATTTGCTGTAGGTGGTTTCATTATTGAGCAAACTCTCTTAAAAATTTGTAGATGCCTGTTAGGATCTTCACCTACAATATAATGAAATTTAGGCTTAATCTCATATTCATTTTGCTCTTGCAAATTTAAATACAAGCCATTGGATCTAAAAGTATTGGTAGGTGCTATTATTTCTCTAATGCTTTTCCTAACAAGCATCTCATGGTTATTAGCATGCAAATGTTCATCTATATTGTCCAGAATCAAAGAATTATCAACAATGGTATTTGAAAGTGAAGAGGATGCTAAGAGCTCAAGATATTGGTGTCTAAATTGCTTACATTTTTCTCCAAGTTATGTACAGTTTATACAAGACGTATACATCTCAAAACACCACAAAAATGATACTGGAAGAAATAAAAATCAAAAATATGAAATTAATCAAAATTTGGAAAAACTGGCAAAAAGCAAACACATTGGAGCAATATTTTTGTAAAATTTTTTCGGAAGTCAAAATGACATAATTAGAAAAAACTCAAAACTAACAAAATGAAGCTGAGATATTGAAATTAATATAGGAATGTTTTAAAACAAATTTGTGAGTAGGGAATAAGATACGCTCATCCAAATTCAGCCTTGTCTTCCTGGAGTGTACATTGGGAGTCAACAAAGGACTTTGTGTGCTTCTTAGATGCATAACTCTCTGGTCTAAAGTCAAATTGCTTTGAAATTTTTACCTAAAATCATTAACACACCAAAGGTCATACAATTAAAATTTCAGGCAAAATTTCCCAGCCAATCCTTCCCAGTATTGTTTCAAATTTGGGTCTATAGATTGAAAATTCTAGTGAATCCTGTTTCACTAAATCAAAAATTCAACCACTTAAATGGCCGAATTAGTCAATGTGTTCAACAGAAAAGTTAATCCTAATATACTTAGAAACACAATAAACTAAGAATCAGCTCAAAACAACAAGCATAGTGAAAATTATACCTATCCAAAATTCATGCACAAATTCTGGGCAGAGTGAATTTCCACAGCTTGCAAGCAATTGAGCTCTACTTGGTAGAATTGTAACCAACGTCTAGAATTAATGTTGTAATGACAAAATCTAGTAGCAATTTGACCAAAGAGATGATCAAATGTTCAATTAAAATGTACCAGCCACCACAAACACTAAATTCTAGAATTAACAAAAATGCAACACAAATTTAAATAGCAATTGAAACAAAAATCTTTATAGCGAATTGCTCCTCGGCAATGGTACCAATTGATGAAACCCTAGCGCTTTAGGTCATCAAATTTAAACAGAATATAGTATTTAGCACTCTATGTCATTTTCATAGGAGCAATGCATACAAATTCTTGATTCAAATGCTACAAGTTAAGAGGGTTTTCAAATGATTAAACTAAGTCTAAAGTGCAAGAAATAAGTGTTATATTTTTCGTTTTGAATGAGATGATATGAATCAATTAAATGGAGAGTCTAAGTAAGAATCCTTAGCAATTGGCATTGAATTCCAAATTTGAATTAATATAACAATCTAAATTAACCTAAGATAGAACACTCAAAAGTTTTCAAGTGTAGTGCATAATTAAACCTAATGAATACTTAAAGATTTAGGCTAAGTGAATCAAAGCAAATATAATGTTCAGCCTTGTTCCAGCACACGAGTTCAAGAACCAAACAAGTGGCAGAAAAACAACTTAAGCTAAAAACATATAACTCATATGGATCTAACTCAAGTATAGAATGGACTTTGAACAAGATTCAGCAAGAACACATGAACAAACCTAAAAACATTCAAGCTAATTCATGAATTTCAAAACTGAAACACCACATTAAAACTTCAATTCAACATTCATAATTTTAACTAAACATGAATTAAAATCAAGAATCAATAATCTAAACCAATTATAGATTCAAAATTCTTAAGAAAACAAGAAGAGATCAGAAAATTGAAAAAGCAAATAAAGAACACAAATCTGAAAAACTCAAAATGTTAAGTTATTTTCCTTGAAACTCGATGTTAAATGAGCCAATCAAGGTCCTCTCCATCACTTGGTTGAGATCTTGAACTTGAGAAGCATCCATGAATGTATGAAGATGAATCTGAATCTGGAAGTGTTGCTGGAATGGATGAGATGATGCTGGAATGAAGAAGAGATGAACGAAAATCTGGATTTGAGGAAGGATATAAAGCTGGACGTGAATGATAATGGAAGAAGATGAAGAAAATGATCTGGGATTTGTGAAGAAGGTGAAGATGGCGTGAAGAAGGAATGGAGAAGATGAGAGAATTGAGAGAAAAATGGAAGCTGAAGAGAGAGGATCAGATCTGAAGAATGAGGCTCAAAGTGAAATTTAGGCTTATGTATGTGTAAGAAATGTGAATGAGGGTGATAAAAACAAAGCTAGAGGGTGATAATTCCAAAGCTCCAAATCTGAATGAGTGAACTTGCAGCTGGAAAATCCAATTAATTTGGCTGAAAATGAATTAGAAATGGTGCCTCATGAGCTGTGGAATAGCAGCATGAACCATGTGACTCTAGCAAGGGAAATGTGACTTAATAAGGCCTTTAATCAGATGCCACATCGTCTCCCTCTTAGATTCAGATTAAGTTACGCCTCCAACGTTTCTTTTCAGCCTTGATTATGTGTCTCCATGCTTTCCATACTACTTGGCTTTTATTTAATTAATCTCTAATTAATTTCTGAAAATCCATGCCAACTCAGCCTCTATAATTCTGAAATGTGTGACACCAATCATCCCCCATTCTTGGTCTTAACTTCTTCCAAAAATTATTGACTTAACCTTGCTTGTTGATTCCAAATTTGCTCTTACAAAAAATTTGAAATTAAAAGACATGAGACTAAATAAATTTAGAAAGAGAATTAAAAAAAGAAAAGAAAAGAAAAGAGAATTAAAGCCCAATATATTAATTTAATTTTGAAAATGTTAAAACAATCATCAAATAGCCACATTAGGGTTCATATAGTCATTATGTAAAAGACAACACAAAATCAAAAATAAAACTCTAATATATATAATTTGATATTAAAAATTAAATGTTTTAATATATAAAATATGTGATAGATCAAAACGCCACATCCAGCAAAAGAAGTTTTGGTTTATAATATAATATGGGAAAAGCATTGTGGGCTCAGAATATGGGTAAAATTGAGTTCTGGGCTTGAGATAGGGCTCATTTTTTGGATTTAAACGCTTTTTGGACTAGGGCTTAGTTGAATCAACGCATTTTTTGGAATTAAATCCAACTCATTATCCAGACATCAGGCATATGTCATTTTCTAAAAACGCATGTAAAGTCATAATACTTCATTTGCTTTGCTCCTTTAAAATATTATTATCCTCTAAAAAAATTTTGTGATACTAATTACCAAATATAAGTTATTTTGTATGAATTTTTATAATATTAATCACTCTATACTTTTTTATACAGTTAATCGCTTTATTCTTAAAATACCCTTCATGTCAATTTTCATTGGGAAGATCGATAAGGTGTAAAGTTCATATTTTTAATTTTTTAAATTTTATAAAACTGAATCAGTATTTATTACATATAAAATTTAAAAAATTATATGTTTAAAAATAATAATAAATTAATATTATATAAAATACCATAAAAATATATTATTGTAATTGTTGAATTTTTACAATCATTTATAAATTTATATAACCTTTCTTCATAAAATTTAAGAAAAAGATACCATGATATATATATATATATATAACTAGAATTTATTATGTTGCATGTATGGATGGAAATGGGTTAGGCTCCTATTAAGGGTCTAAGGCCCGGCCTACATTAGCCAAAACCTAGTTTATTTATTAAATAACTTCAGGTCAAATTTAGGCATTTGATTAGGCTTAATAGTTAAACAGATTATGCCTATTTTTACAAGGCCTTGCTTACAAATCTAATAGGCCGGTCTATTTAAGATATATATATATATATTACGTAATATGTTACATATGCATTAGCTTTATCATTTGATTTTTAACTAATATTTTTTTTATTTCTAGTTATATTTTCAATTATATTGGACTTATATATTGATTTTATTAATATTGTTACTTTATTGTTATATTGTATTTGATAGGTCATCTTAGTTATTATATATTGAAATTGATAAATAACGCTATATAAATATAGATTTTAATAGTCATAAAGCATATTTAAAATGTTTAAAATTATTAAGTAAGCCTACTTAAAAAACTTACTTTTAAATAGTTTTTTCAACCAGACTAGGAATATTTAGGCAGGTTTAAGTCTAAGTCGTTAAAAAAAATTACACAAATTATAAATTAAGTTTGTACTTTTGATCTACCACATAAGCTCAAACTTACTTGATTTGACTAAAAGTCTAACTCAGCTTAACTTATTTTTGTACAATTAAATTTTAAATATATATTGACAAAAATATTATTAAATATACGGTAGTCATCATTAATGAAGTTTGGGATATACAAAGGAAAATTTTAATAACATTGAATTTTAATTGATTTTCAATAAGAATGGAACAATTAGAAGCATATCAGAGAGTAATCTACTATCTCATGGTTCTTTACAGCAATGAACATGATATAAGACTTAGTTTGGATGGCAGAAAAAGTGAAAAGAAAGTGAGACAATAATGCTAGGACTCTAAAGGAGAAAACTTAGCAAAAATTTACTTTTTTTGTATAGTTTTTTTCTTATTATTATCTCATCCTTATTTCTCTAAAGTCACTTTAATAGCTTTTTCAACTAAGTAAACTATCAAAGTAACTTCAACAGATAACATATTAATATATTAATAATATCTGAGTTTTAAAAAAATAAAAGAAAAATGAAATAAAATTTTATATATATTTTATCAATGATAGTTGGGTCTAGTGAAAAAAGTTACTTCCTTACAATAGGATGAATCAAGGTCTGAAATCCTGTTAGGAAAAGTACCAACAAAAAAGTAGCAATTTTATTCCATAATTCATGAGAAAACTAATAAAATCCAATACTATTGTATTAAAAATTAAATTATAAAAAATAAAAAAACAAAACAATATATTGAAAAAAAAATACTATCCCTGCAAGTGGAAGAGTAGAAAATAGGAAATAGGAAAGAAAAAAGTAAACATAAAGAAAATGGAAAGATGTTTCTCACTTGTCCAAATGAGAGCTTATTCACTTTTTTCAATAACATAAAAAGAAAAAAATTATGTATATAATATATAAATTATATATAATTCGATCGGTTTAATCTATTTAATTCAACAATTTTCAAACTAGACCGAACCAAACTAAGTAATCAAAATTTTTATTAAAAATACCAAATCAAACTATATAACATAAAACTCATTAAAACGAAAACAATTTGATTCAATTTGGTTTTTGGTTTCAATTTAATTTTGCTCACCCCTACAAGCATCATATGCAATTTGTACATATAAATGTAGCATTTGCCAAAACAAATCAAAATTTTAGGAAGCAACCCAACCTTGAGGAATCGGTTTGGTGCTCATCATGATTAACATCACCATTTAGACCATGTAAATTTGATTTGGAACATTTTTAGGAGGTGTTTGGATATACCTCTAAAACATTCTTTTAAAAAGATATTTTACAAAATTTAAAAGCTATGAAGAAGTCATTTTGACAAACATAATAAGAGTTGCTTTTACTTTTTAAAAGTTAGTTTGTTAACTTAAATGCAATTTTAATGTTTGAAACAAAACACACATTTAATATTATTTTACCTTTATAATTTTAGTAAATTTGTTCTTTAATAGATGCAATGATGATAAGCATTTAGAGGTTTCAATTTATGAATGCAAATTAATGGTGGCTTATTCATGAGTATACAAAGAAACACTATTTTAATTGAATTAAAAACCTCTACCATACTACAATACACTACTAAGGGGGAATTGGTTTCTCTACTCATCTCAAGGATGAGCACCACATGCTCATTCTTGAAATGAGATCTGAACCATTCAGATTTTTAATTTGGATGGTCCAGATTTAAAGTATTATTGTTATATTATTATTATATTATATTTATTAAAATAAAAATTATAAAATAATTTTAAAAAAATTATTTTTAATCTATTCTAAATTTAATTTAGAAGGTCTAATTTAATATTAAAATTTTTATTATTGACATATATTGATTATTCAGATTTATTCTGCACAGTTTAGAACTATGTAGGGTACATTTGAATAATCAATATACATTAATTATAAAAATTTTAATATTAAATTGAACCCGCTAAATTAAATTTAGACTAGATTAAAAATTAAAAAATTATTAAAATTTATTTTATAATTTTTAATATTTTTTATTTTAATAAATATATTTATAATAATACATTAAATATTTTAATTTGGATAGTCCAAATCTCATCCCAAGAATGAGCTCATGGTGCTCATCCTTGAGATGAGCATAGAAACTGGATCCCTTGTAAGGTAGCAGAAGTTTTGCACTGATTCATATTATTTTTCCCTACACATAAAATTATATAACTACAAATTTTTTTTTTTAAAAAAGTAAGAAATAAGGAAATGATCAGATCTTATTACTATCAGCTTCTTAACAGAAAATTAAAGATTCATTCACTGGTCTTGATTCAACAGCACTAAAGCTTTCCTCTGTTTCTTCCTCTTTGTTCATATGAACCCACCAAACTCTCAAGCTCTTGTCCATGCTTCCACTATAAAGCAAAAAGCCACCATCACTTGTACTACTCGAACATGCCTGCAAACACTTCACTGGCCCTTCATGTCCACTTATTACCCCAATTTTACAAATCCTCCCACTAGATCCCTCCCTCTTCCAAATTCCTATACTCTTATCTGATGATCCACTAAACAAAGTTTCCCGTTTTAAACACATGCACAAAACTGCCATTTCATGCGCTCTTGTCACATATACAAGCTTCCATGATTCATTGAATTGGTGAAGACATTGATTTGTCAAATACTCAGTTGTACCAAGTGAGTTGGTTTGAGTGATCAATTCTTCAATTCTCCCCATTCCATTATAAAACCAGTAGAATCGCCTCCATATATCCATTTCCCATCTTCAGAAACAGCCACACAATTAAAGGATGAATCTTTATGACACTTCAAAACCCCTTTTAAACAATGTGAGATCTTCTTCTTGTTCTTCTTCACCACTTTTCTTCCCCAAGCTTTGATTTTTCCGTCTGCAGAAGCAGAATAAACAACCCCTTTACAAGCTACTAACCCATTAATGGCATCATCATGAGCTTTAATGGATTCTAAGCACTTGAAGCTTGATAGCTTCCACACCTTCAGGGTCTTGTCCCATGACCCAGAATAGATCAAACCATTACAGACCGTCAAGCATGAGATGCTATCTGAATGCTCAATCCACAGATGCTTGTGGTGTCTTCTTGTTTGGACATAGTTACTCTGTTTCATGAATTTCCCCAAATAATCCTTCGTTGTCGGCAGAGTTTCAACTAACTTGAACACATTCTCTGAGCTCCTCCTAGAAACCTTCCAAACTCTGATTTTCCCATCTTGATGAGCTGAGAAGATCTTGTTTCCGACCGTGACTAGGGATTTCACCGACCCATCTCCATGTCCGAACTTTGTGAGAAGTCTGAAATCTTGTTGGTGCTGTTGCCATACAATGATGTCGTTGCTCTGAGAGGCACTTAGTATGAACTGTCCAGTCAGAGACAAGCAAGAAACAGAGGCAACGTGGCCTGAAAGAATGGCCAATGGACGATGTGACGAGGATTTGGAAAATTGGTTGGACGAAAAGGGACTGGTTTCTTCTTCAGTTTCGCTGCTGGTAGAGCTTGATGCTTCAGAGAGTAAGAATGAAGGAGAAAGTTTGGATTTTGAAATGTGGGAGTTCATTGGATTGTTTGAGGTTTGAACATAGGCAAGTTAGAGAAGGAAACAAGGAAGAGAGAGAGAGAGAGATTTCGGAAGATTCAAAGAGAAGAGGAATATAAAGAGAGATGAAGATGGCTTCATGAAAAAGGGTAATGTAATGGTTTAGAAGAAATATTGTAGGTGTAACGGCTGCCAACAAAATATGGAAACTTGTTCTTCGGCTAAATCTTTGTATTATTATTGGTACTGATACAATATTGTAATATTGTTCATCATTGTCATGTCCTTTTAAGCTGCCACCAACAATTCTTGGTTACTCCATTCGAATCATAATATATTCGTCTTGTCTTATTAACAAGATAAAAAAATATTAATTTAATTCTATTTATAAAACACTCACATTTTTCTATGTTTATCTCCACTTTTTTTTATTATTATTAAATGTTAAAAAATTATTACAAATTATTAGGGTATAAGTAAAAACTTGTTTAATTTTAAGATAGAGTTAATAAAGTTTAAAATTTTTCTTAATTTTAATAAAACATGTGAAAAGTAATTTATAAATAGGATTAGAGGGAGTAAGTGATGTTTGAGGAGTTATATGTGTTAGTTCAAAATATATATATTAAATAATTTTTATAATTTTTTTTTAATTATATCTCTATTTTATTTATTACTTTTTTTAAAAAAAAAAGATGTATTGAAATTTCAATATTATTATTAAGTAGTTTTTATAATAGTTGCTGGTAGAGTTTGATTTAGATTAATAAGGAATTGTCTCCTCAGTACGTGTGTTGCTAATGGAATGAGCTATAGTTGTTTAAACACGAGATCTCGTATTCAAATATGTGTGAATATAGGAAATACTATTAGATAAACTTTATCTAATTGGACAAATAATAGTCGAATATAACCTAATTAGATAACTATATTTAAAAAAAAAATAGATTGTCTTAATAGCACTTAATTGCCAATCAAGTTGTACGTGAATGGTTCATATCTCTCTTTTAAATTAAATACTTAAAAAGGGGGAAAATGAGACAAATTTTAGTGTATATACTGCACCGACCCAGAGCATTGGCGGGGCATAACCAATATATGGATCTCAAGATGCTTGATTGATGAGAATCTCAATAAACGCTTCCACCAGGTGATAAATAGATAATATGATACGTATCACAACAATCAACTATGTTACTCTATATATATTATATAATATATATATATATATATATATATATATAGTCCATCTGTCTTGGAAACATGGACATATTTGATTATCCCACATAAGTCTCATTTTGCCACCTGTCACAAATTTCTGGAGTCAAAATCAATATCTATATATATTATATGGCAATGAAGGCAATGTTATGGGAGAATGCATGCATGTGATATCAGTGTTTAATTAATAGGATATGGTGGAACATCACTTTTTGTTGTTGTTAACTCACATGAATCGCATTAATCTGACCGATATGTGCCCTTTTTAGGTATATAGATGTTATTTTAAATTTTAAAAGTTAAAATAAAATTAAGAAAAAAATGTTTATTTAGTCATTATAATTTTAATTTAATTGTAAGTTAATCTTTAAAATTTAACTTGTTATAATAATTTTTTTTAAATTTTAATTGATTACAATACAACTTATATAGTTTTTGTAATTTAAAATATCAGTTCCTAAATTTTAAATTAATTTTAGTATTTTTATTTTTATTTTTTTTTTAAAAAATAATATTTTAAATAGTTAAAATTATAAAGATTGAATTATACCAACTCAAAAGTTAAAGATTCAATTGCAACTAAGTCATAATTATAATGATTGAATTATAACTAGTCAACAAATTTAGAGATTATTATAATTAAAGTATAATTATTGAAATTAAATAATTAATTTTTTATAAAATTAATTTTACTGACAGGTTCATGTTTGTCATTCTCTGAAATGGATCTAATTAATCTCGTCCAGTGATCTTGAAATTATTAAAATGAAATTAATTGAATTCAGACATTCATACGTTTCTTCTTGATCACATGAAATCTCATCAGCTTCTGCCACATGGCACGAGATTACAGGGTAAACACGCAACACTTGATTAGTTGACCTGGTGGGCCATCTTGTTGGCAGAAATAATATAAAATTGAAATAAAATAAAGCTAATTAACAAAAGCCAAGGAACAAAGTTTTTGGGGAAATGTGAAATACACATATTTTGAGGACCCATTTGAAGTTTAATTGAAAAAATTAATTAAAAAAATTAATTATTAAAATGCGATGATGTTTAAATAAATTTTTAAAAATTAATTTAATAAATTTAAAGTTTAATTTTTAAATAGAACAAAATTCAGCTTTTTTTGAAAAGCCAAATGAAAGTTTTAAAAAATTAGAGTGTTATAAATAAAAATTTTAAAAATCATGATTTTGGGTGAGAATTGATTTTCATGTTTATATTTTAATTTTAATAATATCAAAAGCTAAGCTCAAAACAATGAATGTAAGTTGAAATTTTTGGGAGAATAAATTTAAAAAAAACTTATTAATTGAATATGATTCTAATTGAAGGGAAAATATAAACTTTAATTGACATATTTTTTTATTACCCATGAATATTCTCTTATTGAAAGCGAGGCTATTTGAGGCATACTTGTGATTCATACAGCTTTCATCAAGTTACAATTCAATTCTTGAATTTAACCTTTTCAATTCTTGAATTTATGTCGTTTGATTTTTTTTGGCAAAAAAATCGTGTCATCTTCAAAAATTATATTATAATTGAGTCATAAAATATAGTGATCAACATATTAAATAGTTAAAACTTGAAAGATTAAGTAACATCAATTAAATTTTAAGGATTTAGTTGTAATCAAATTAAACATGCATGGACTAAATAATTATTTTTTCTTCAAACTTTACAATTTTAAGTCATAAAGTACTATAATACCTTAAAAACTGATATTAAGGTCGTTGTTAGTTGACATAAATTACATCAATCAACCCCAATAACATAAACATGGGCATTGGCAAATTGCCTGAGAAAGGGAGACGTAAACACATTTTTAGCATATTCTTTCAATTTGTTTCCATGAGAGGACCACAATGCTCTTATTATTGACACCTTAATGTACCTCTCTACCTATCTTTGTTTTTATTGAAAGATGCCTCTCTACCTTAAATTATATTTAATTAAACAAGCATTATTCACTTTCATTGTAATTAATAATAATTAAAATTGAACATGGCATCCCAGTGATGTGCCAGTCTTCCTATATTTTTCTACTATTAAGTGTTGAGAGGTTTTATAAATATTAAAAATTTTTATCTTATAAGTTTTATTAAGTATTATATATAATATGTGATATAAGAGGTTTCATGTTAATTTTTTTTTGTTGGGGGTTGGGGGAGAGTCACATAATGATGTGAATCATTCACAAAACAAGGACACGAGTATTTGTTATTATTAATTTTTGGTAAGCTATTATTAATTATTTTTATTACATCTATCCAGGAATTTCTCCTATTATATATGGTACTTTAGAGTTCGATTTGAGCGTTTTCAGGACTAAATTATAAGGGTAACTTTTTTAATATGATTTTATTTTGTGTATAGAATTTTTTCCCCCTTAACATAGTTTAAGAAAATCAAGTCTATTCTAACCACCATTTTCCTCTTAATTATTGTTTAGAACTTTTTCTTAAGGCAATTTATGGAGGGTTTCATATTAAAAAACTATTCCTCTGTTCCTATTTATAAGTTACTTCCAATATGTTTTACCGGTATCAAGAAAAACCTTAAAACTCATTAATTTTGTCTTAAAATTTAGTAAGTTTTTAATTTTGCCCATATTAAATATACGCACTTTAATAATATATTTTTTCTTTTTAACATTCAATGAAGGGTAAAAAAAAATTTATGATAAAAATTTAACGACGTAACTTATAAATAGGATAAAAAAAATTATTCTCTCTCTACCCTATAAATAGGACTAGAGGGAGTATTTTAAAAATCTAACAAGATGCTTAGCATGAATCAATCCAAAAGTAAAACTATATCATTATAATTAAGTTTTGCTTCATTAATTGTTCAAATGTACCTTCAATTCAATTCTTGATAATGATATTATTATTTCTATTCAAAATAATAGAAATACTGATGCAGCTTGTGAGACATTATCACGAACAACAAAGGTAACTGGATTAAAAGATTTTTTTAAATATCTTGGATATTACTTTGGCATAGTAGATGAGCTCACCAAGATTTTGGAAGGTCTTAATTTTTGCTAGAATGCTAAGCTATTTAAAATCAATGTCTACTTTGATTCTATGGATACTTAGTCACTAATCGAACTTAAATACTCCAAAAGATACCCATGCTCATAATTTATCAAGAAAATTAAAGATATTACCATGAGGGACTTGGTGATTACCTTCGACTAAGTTTATAAAGAAGCAAATAGATGTGTCGATTTGTTTGTCCATAAGACATCTTGTGATAATTTTGACATTAGGATTTTTTACTATCGCCACCTAACTATAGAAACCTTTTGGTTCTAGACATGACCTGACCTGACCATTGTCTCTTTACACGATTTTTCCATGATCATGTATTAAAAAAACAAATAGAAACACAATCAACAAGCATTGATTTTAGTGGAATGGATTATGATTGCTTAAACACAGGGTTTTAAGTTAGATTAGTTAAAATCTAACATGACTCTAGATTTGTCTCCAACCATATTAGAAACACTTGTGTGTTTGATTTTCAATTTGTCAAAAGTCCATTTAGTAAAAGTTGATTTGGTAAAAGTTAGTTTAATGAAAGTCAGTTGTTATAATGAAATTTGTATTTGGATATATTTTTTTAAACAATGAAAGTTGTTTAGATTATGATAGTAAAATGTACTTTTGAATGTACAATTACCAAAAAAGAAATTGATTTATAATGATTTTTAATTTTTATTATACAAATGTAATATTTTTGAAATATTTAAAAAATGTGATAAAAATTTTAAATAACATAAAATTTAATCTATAATGCGAAAAACTTGATCTCTAGTCCTTTGTACTTTTTAATTGGTAATTTTAGAAAATGTGATAAAGATTTATAATCTTTATTATACATTAATGCTAAAAATTAACATAATTAATTTTTTAATTTATAATGCTAAAAACTTAATATCTAATTGTTATTATTGAAATGATAATTATATTTTTAATGAATTAACTATTTTTTAATTAAAAGAATAAGAGATTAAACTTGGAGTAGTATGGTTAAATAACATTCTACTTTTCAAAAATTTTAAATAGTTATGTTTTTCAAATTCACTTTTTGTCATTGTTTAAATGTGCTTTTAGAATGTATTTTTCTGTAAAATATTTGAGCTAAATAACTTTCAACATCCTAAAAGTAAAATTTTGTTTTTTGAATGTGAAATGCAAGCAAACTAAATAGGCCCTCATTTGTAATGTTCACAGAAGCTAAATAAAGCAAGTGAAATTGCAAATTATATGTATAAAAAGGTTTAGATGCTATCAGAATTCAAAATTTACAGAGGCAACTTTAGAATAAAGATGAATTAGCCGAAGCCTTAACACTGAGTAACTATTGATCTGCAGCAATCTCTACCTCCTCTTGCCCTTTCAACAGTACTTGTTTTTTGGTCATGAACATATACATATCTATGAATTCAAATACATCCATATATATAATATATATATATATATGTATATGTATCTGTGTGTGTATTCATGTCTGATTGCAGTCTTTCTGTTGACTTGTATCAGTAAATATCTGAATGATCTTAGCCTCACTTTGTAATTCGGAAACTGTCATCAACTTGTTTTGTGTTTGCGTTTACAAACTGCATTAAAGAGGATGAGAGACATTACACTTCAGTCACATAAACCACAGAAGTTTAAAGTGATTCTAAGGGAAAAACAAAAAGACAGATAACATTACACACACACACATATGCAAGAACTATGTAACTCTAAGTAAGTGAACACATATACTGTATTTATCAAGTAAGCATTCTAACATTGTCATTAAAATACTAACCTCTAAATTTAACTCTTGCCTTGTTGCATGAGCTCGTAAATAGCCAAATTCAGAAATTCTTTTCAGACTCCAACTATCCACCTGTGGATGCACAAGAACAAACCATGTGATTGTGATATACCAGATAAGGTAACATGCCACGGATCATTTTAGCTCAAAAACTAAAGCCTAGCTCAGTTGGTCCTTTCCTCGCCTTAAACAAAAGCTGATTGGAGCTTGAAGACAAAGTACAAGATTACCAGGTTACCATGCCAGGAATAAGGGTTAACCCGGATACCCTGTTACAAGGGTCAGGTCGGGTTGAAAAAATATTGGCTAATATAAAAATAGATCTTTTCTAAACCAAACCAAATAATCTATGGTCCAAGGGGGTTAACCTTGATAGGTTAGGATTGACCCATGCATGTTATTTTATATAAAATAAAATAAAATTGAAAAATAAAAAATAGAGGGAGTGTTAGCACTGAAACCACAAAAGACAAGGCAAATTTTGGCATAAATCATGATGGAATTGATCAATCTCATATATTTATGATGTAAATTTTTTTTAAATTGCATGGATTATCATAATAGAATTTCTAATTTAAGTATAATTTTTAAAAAACCATGAAAAATAATAATAAATGGATTGGCATAGTTTGGCCCATTTAACCTACCAACCTACGAGGGTAGGATTGGAATGTTTCCAACCCATATAAAAATAGGTTGAATTCAATATAATTGATATTTTCTTTAACTCATATGAGTCAACCCATATGGTCCAGGTTTGCCTATATTCCTAGCTCTAGATCATGGTCATCTAGGAATGGCATGAATAGATAATTATCACTTACATTTTTGGGAACTTGTCTAATGTGAAGCCAGCCATACCAATCACAACATGAACAGGAGCAGTATAGTTTTTGTTGTCATATGTTTCAATTCCTTTTGCATCTTTTGTAGGCTTGGCTTTACATGTGCTTTGATAAATAGAGCAAGTTCTCTCATAATTATGAACATGGCCAAACAGAACCAGATCAACCTGTTTAACATTCACCATCTTTATCATTATTCATATACACTCATTTGCAACATGAACAAAGAATCATTAACTTTGAATCTTAGTGGACTTGCCTTGTTCTCCAATAACAATGGTTCTACAGCTTTGACAAAATTGTCATCAACATTTGGTAAAAATCCATGAGAGGAAGCGTACATTGGTCTATGCCTGAAATGTGATTATGTTTCACTTAAAGTGAGTACAATACAAAGTACATACTCAATATCTTCTGCTGAGACTTAAAATTTACTTAACTTACCCCATGAAGATTAACCAAGGAGTTTTTTGTCGATCCACCAAGGCCATGTCCTTTTGCATCCATTGATACTGCAAGAGAAATGTTGAACATGTTATTGCACAGAAAAGTTCAAAGGATTCAAACATTTTATTTATTACTTACCTGCTCAGAATTTTCTGACCAATCATGTTCAGTTGATATGACAGTGAAATGAACACTGCCTTGTTCAATTGAATACCAAGGCTTATCCTTTGCTGAGATTGGCATTTGAAAGTATGTCTCATAAGGTACTCCACATTCACCTCCAGAGTCAGGAGTGATATATACTGAACCAGAATCTACATAATCCCTGATTCATAAACAGTGAGTCAATAATGATCTGTTATGATATAGCATTGTTTTAACTGGGAACTTTCGCTTTAGTCCTTCAAGTGAGGAAAATGTTGAAGGAAACAGTCTCAATTTTGCAGTTAGATTCATTCGCTTCATAATAATTTAGTACCTTTCATGGTTTCCAATTGCTGTCATGTAAGAAACTCTAGATGCTACAGGGGCAATAAGGTGAAGGAAGAAGTCCCATTCCACAAGGAAGCCGGTTGCGTAGCTTATGTCTCCAATGTGAAAAATTGAGTTTACATTGTTGGAATCTACATCAGAAGCCATGGCTTTAAGAACTGAGAAAGCTCCTGGCTGCAACACAAAAAACATTCTGAAACTGGTTAGTACACATATGCATACTGATGCTGGCTTTTACATGTTATCCTGTTTTCTTATTATGATTCATGATTCAATGCATGTGAATCTGAATATTCTTTCTCACATGGGTGAACAGTGTCATGAAAGTAAGTTTTGACTTCATATCTCAATATGCATCTGAATGCTACAACTAGATTCTGTAAATGTGATAATGTACCTGAATGTAGTGTTCTTCTGAAGCATCAAGAGGAGTCTTTCCCATATCTCCATATGCAAGGAATCTGAGTTCATCTGATCCTCCGGCAGGCGGTGTTGAAAACTTAATTTGTTCACTCCAACCAACAGAGTCACTGAATCATCAACAAAAGGAAGATGACTTTTGCTTTTAACATAAAAAACAATCTCAGTTTCTTGCAGATCAAGTCTTCCTAATAGCTTAATATTTTGGCCGTTAACAAGTCAAGTATAAGTCATTTATGCATTAAACATGTAAGAATAACTTCAATCCAGGGCATACCTTCCATATCTGTATGAGAAAGCGCTTGAAGGTTTAAGCCCTTTCATAATTGCTGAGTGAATGTACCCTGGATCATGCCACCCAAAATCCTTTGCAGGACTTTTCAGAGTTGAACCTACCATTTTGAAATTAAATGCTATAAGATAAGTCACATTAGGATCTAATACACATCTACTCAAATTTGATCTGAGTAGTTAAAATCTTATTATATCACGCCATCATTAAATATGAGACACTTCACGCATTCATATATATGCATGCGCGCGTGCGGCAGTAATGTCTCTGAGAAATTTAACCTTATCAACTGCGTTCCTGCTTGGGATTTGCCTATATATGTGTCTAGTGTCTATAAGGGGAAATATAATGTTATAAGTTCTATATGATTAAAGTGGAGTTTACAAGTTCAAGAGATACTTCCACCTAATAGGATTGTCTTTTGGACTTGTGCTCAGGTTATCCCAAAAGACTAGCATGTTAGGTGAGAGAGTCTTTTGAATTTATAAACTATATTTGTAAAGCTCCACAATATGAGACTCATAATATATAATTATCTACTTTTGTGGAAGAACACTTAGCTACTAGTACTTACTGCACATATCATCTTGTGAGAATGTGGTGACTTGTGAAGTCTCGGTTTTTCCATCTGCATATTGAACTTGCTGGGGCTCTTTGTCTCCACTAACCCATATCACTCTCATCTGCAGCACCAAGCACATGTCAGTATGTCATTATATTAAAAAAAAAAAAGTCCAATATCCGCTAAACCATATTGGATCAGGATTTCATCTCACAACTTGTATGATTTAATAGATGAGATATAAAGAGAATAGTGAAGCTCATATGTCAGGTGAGTTCCACCACTTTCTGTTTCTCTTTTAACTTGAGACTACAGTTGTTGTAGAAGATCCACATTCAACTACATTGTGTTCAATGTATGCATGCAAGGACAGATCCAGAGTGATATACATGTGGGGCAAAATTTCAAATAACATAAAACATTGGTGGTTCAGAATCAATTTTAGCAATTTTTTTCTTTATAATTTTCAAAGGGAAGTGGAAAGTGCTTGCCCAGTAGATCTATCCCTGTATGCGAATCTCATGAAATTTGTCTTTTTAAGAAAAGAGGGGGAAAGATTTTATGTTTCATAAAAATAATAAGACGAGGGAAAATAGGAAAAGAAAAATGAACACTTCATAAAAATTCAAGAATGTCAACTCTAGAGGATTTAAGTCCTTCTTGTATCGAGACTTACCGATGTCCCGGATGAATCTATGCTTGAGATATGTCCATAGAGAGGCTTCAACGGGTTAGCAAAACTCAAAGGGGTGGACCTTGATAAAATGCAAGGGTTGGAGAATCCTCCAGAGAAGAAGACAAACTCAATGTCAGTTCTAATGTTGATAACATGGAACTTTAGTGAACCACTACAAGTTGTAACAGTGCAATTTCCATTCTCAGATTTCTTGCACTCCTTGTTCTTGCAACTAAGGTAATTTGGATCATTCTTCATGTATTGTGCCTGCATTTTTTTAATAAAACATTAGGAAGGGGTAATAAAATTTTTAGTCCCTCAAATTTAATTTTTATCAATTTGATCCATATTATTTAAAGAGGTGATAACATTGTTAAAATTTGCTGATATGGATAATAAAATATTAATGACAACCATGTGGATTAATAAAAAGGCTGTAATTAATTAGGTAGGAAAAAGAATAGACTTAGAAATTAAAAAAACAAAAAATAAAATATAGCATAATGGACTAAATTGATAAAAATTAAATTTAATTTGAAGATTAATTTGCTCTCATTTAGCTACGCATTCATGCTACATTATCAACATACTTTATGCAATAGATAAATTTGAGAGTCAATTATATTTTAAAATTTAAAGACTAATATGATAGTTTAAAAAAAATGTAAGGGGGGAAATCAATAAAAATTAAACTTGAAGAATTAAATCAATAACTAAAGCAAATTTAAGAAACTAAAATTTTATTATCAGCATTAGGAAGTATTTAAATTTTCTTTGTAAACATTAGGATATTCAGTAACGTGATGGAATTTAAAGTGCCTAATCATGTGTAACATAAGTGTTTTTTATCAAAAGGAATTTTTCAAACAAGGAAAAGGTATATTTATAATATTTAATTTAGGAAGAATAACAATTAGATCCCAAAATTCTAAATTAACAACAATTAAGTCCTCAACAAATTTTTTGAAAAAAAGTTAAAAATACTGATTTAGATAATTATAAATTCAAGGGTTTTAATTATAAATAAGTATTTAAGTATTAAATGAAACTCTTAGGTTGTAACAAAAATTTTTGTTTATAACTATTTGCATTAATATTTACAATTTATTTTGTAGAAAATTTTGTTGGAGACCTAATTGTCATTAATTTAGTATTTTGGAACCTAACTATCATTATTTAACTTGTTTTTTATGACCATATTTTTATTATTTTGTACCGTTGAAATGTATTTATATATTTATATTCATGAATGGTGATTCTCAGTTGGTTTTGTAAGGATTTGTAATTCAATTTGTTTAAATACAATATGAATGTCTAGATTTTAATTTTTTATTTAAAATTTAAATTATATATTTCTTATATTTAGATTTCAAAGGTTATTTTCATTGTATATTATATTTCATTTCAATCAAACAAAATGAAAAGGAAAAACAACTAAATAATCAAGTAATTTTTTTTAAAAAAATCATATTAAATAAATCGCAAGGTTTCTTATATAAACCCTGCCTCCACTAAAAACACCCAAAAACAAAAGGACAAGAGTTAATTAGTCTTATATATTCAAATCAATAGACATCTAGATTTTAATGTCTTAATTATATTCATAACAAGAATATATTATAGAATAAATAATTCATAAAAAAATACATATGTTTTGATTTAATTAAAAATAAACACCTTAAGTATATAAAGTTAAATATATAAGTAATTTTCAAAACGAAATCACATAGAAAATGAAAAGAACAACTGTTCATGAAAGCAAATACAAAATGCATTTAAATTAAATATTCAAAATTAATATACCTCTCAATAATAAAATATATTTGAACATAATTTTCTAGGAGAAAGAAAAATAGAAAATAAACCTACATATATTCGCCCACCGGAAAGAGGGAGGGAAAAAAAGAAGAATAAAACTTTTGTTGTGGACGGAATAATGCCAGACTAGTGGTCTGGATTATTCAATTGACAATGTCTTCGTGAAGAAATATGATACGTGAACGTAATGAACTTTGTGTCTTCACGTCGCTTTGTTAATGTCTTTAAGGTACCATAATATGCCACTGACGTCTCGTCTCATGTGTGTGGATATATGTTCTTATCTTCTTCAACATTGAGAGTAATAAATATATATCTTTCAACTAAATATTTTTACATAAAATCTTATGCATGTCTTATGAAAATAATAATTATAAATTTCTACCAATAATAAAACACAGTGGCATTAAAATTATTAATTAAGAAATTTATATTTGATCTAAGATGCAATATTCAAAAGAAGAAAAGAAAAAAAATTCGATTTAGGTCAACCCATTAACTTACGAGGTTTGTCTAGGTTGAAGCTAGGTCATAGGTAATCGGTTTCCTCAATCAATTAGACTAGCTAAATGACTAGTTCATCAATTTAGGATTAATGGGGCCAGGTCGGTCTGGGTTTTACAAATAATGATTGATATTTGAATCTCATACTACTTATTTAATTGATGAGAGTTTTTATCAGTCATGCTAACTTTACTTGGTACATATGTGCATGTGTGTTTTCTTATCAAGGTTAAATCATTAACAAGAAAATGTTCCAACAAGCCTTAAATGTTGCTTTCATCACTTTCACTTTAATTACTTAAACAAGATTACAATTGAAGCGTTGCAATATTTAAAAAGCCCAAATATAGGGTTTGGTCACAACATGCATGTGTGGCATATTTAGGCATGAATCAATCAACATTATGGATGTTGAAAGCTTAACATATACAGTTCACAAAGTCAATAGAAAGAATATACTCGAATTAAAAATTTCATGTTTTTAGTCCATGTGTGTTCTCATGTTCACACTTCTATTTGCAATAAACAAACCAAGTAATTCATAATTAATTATTCATTTCTAATTATGGAAGCTTTCACGTTAACAATGGACTAATCACAATAAATTTTTTCAGTAGTAGGATTAATTATATTTTGACTTCAAAGATATTTCGTATATGACTGCCTCACCATATATACTATCTTAAATTCATTTTTTTTTATGTTCTCACCGATGATGTGAAAATATGAATAAAGAATTAATTCAATTTAGTTGTAGATCATAAATAAAAAAATTTTATTTGTTAATTAGTCAAAACTGATTCATTTCGGCATGAACGAACAATATGAAACATTATTTTTTGAGAAAATGACAGGTAAGTCTTGATAAAGAAAATTAATGACAATAAATTTATTCAAAAAATTAATTGTAAATATTAATTTAAATAATTATAATTATAAATTTAAAAATTTCATTGTAAATACAGTATTTAAATTCTAAATATAACAATTAATTTACAATTTGAACTCTTATTTATAATTGTTTAAGTTGATATCTGTAACTTATTTTATCAAAAAATTGGTTAGGACCTAACTATCATTAATTCATCCTTTTGAGATTTTATTATCATTTTTTTTAATTTTTTTTTGATGCAGTGAACTATATAAATCATTATTATTTAAATTAATCTGAAAAAAATAAACATGTACTTTATTAAAAGATTTCATGATATTCACATGTTTATTGGATTTGCTGATATGTCAATTCAAATAAATGAATAAATTACATGAAGTTAGCCACAATAAAGTAACTGATACCAACTTTTTAAGCAAGTGCTAAAACGCTCTAAACTGAATTCTAAATTATCATTTAATTTTATAAACTGAACAATCCCTTAAATAATTTTAATTCGAAAATTAAATTGTGTAAATTCATATCACTATTTAAGTTTTAACATTAATCTCAAATCCACCTACGATATTTATTTTTAAAATTTAAATATTAAATTCGTGTAAAAAAAATCAAAGAAACAAGTTTAGAAGGATATACCCAAAAGATGATTGACAGGTGGAGCATTAATGAGGCATGGTCTATCATGAAATCACAGTGTCCACATTCATTTTGTTGTCATAATTTATTTTGAATCTTTGCAAATAATATATTAATTGACCTTTTGTAGTTTTCACCGAATAATAAATTATCAGCCTCGTAAAGCACTTGCCGAACGGAAGGAGCCACAAAAGGCAAGGCATGAAAATGACACTAAAATCATCAAAATAATATCTTAGAAAATAATAATTAATCAGGTAATCAGAAAAATATTTTTAAAAAATCTAATTATTTTTAAAATTTTAAATAAAAATCAGAAAATTTCATAAAATATATTTTTTAAAAAATGAGTAATTTTAAATAAACAAACTAATATCAACTAAATAAAAATAAAAATAAAAAGAAGCATGGGCATACCTTTACAGGGTAATGACAGAGAAGAGGAAGCTTAGCAGTATCACCAGTTTGAAGATAAAGGTTCCAATTAGAAAGACATGCTTTGACGCTGCATCAACAAAAAGTAAGAAATCAGATTAAAATATTTATAATTAATATATGAGGCCTATGCTTTATGGAGCGAATCCTGAAAATTAAAATTAAAATTTATTTAAAATCAAGGCTTCAGGTTGATGACGTGAAGTTTTAAAAAGACTCATTTTAGAATAAATAAATATATTACATAGTGATACGTGAAAGTCCACAATGTATGCGCAATTTCATATATAATTGCATCGTGTTCTTAAATCGTTTTAATGAAATTTAAATTATTTAATATTTCAATTTTTTGTATTTTAATCACATTTTATTTAAGATGGTCACAGTTTCATCTTTTTTAAAAAAATAAAAAATAAATAAAACTTCGAAACAAAGGCCCACATTTTTTATATTAGATTTGAACGAATCATTAAATTTTAATTAAAATTTTGCATAATTATCATCAACGACACTTGAAGCTTAATTAAAATAGGTAATAAAATGATTAATTAATTTCAAAGAAATTAAAGGAGGCAAAAAGTGAGGCAGAATTATTCGCCAATATAAAGTGATCATCGATGAGACACATAACCTTAAAGTAGATCAAAATTCAAAAATATTGTGTCTAATTTATAATCTGTCTTCAAAATTAGCCAAAATAAAAAAAAAGAAGAGAATCAAATTAATTAATCAAAATCAAAATATATCAAATCAAAACGTAAATAGAATTATAGATAATATTAAGGCGTAAAGTTATAGTCTTACTCAGAATCTGAGGGTGAGATCATAGCAACCCAATCATCATCCGAAGGCTGAGAAACACCAGAAACAGTGACAGTGACAAACTCGTCATCTGGTAATCCATTCTTAGACGATGAAGAAGACGAAGAATTAGTCGTGACATTCACTTGCAGATAATTAGGGCTAGAAGAAGCCGAACAATCCTCCAAGATTCTTCTGTTGAGCACTCTAAATTCAGATATCGCAGTGAAGTTTCTGTGATACGCCGTCGTATTATCACCAACCAGAGGGTGTAAAGGTAAAGAAGAGGAAGAAGAAGAAAGGAAGAAGAAAATCAGTAGAACTATATGTGTGTATCTGAAAACGAATTTCACAGGCCAATCCATGAAAGGAGAAGAAGAAGACATATTTATGTTGTTGGAAATCTGAACGTGTGTTTCTGTTGTGCTGTGTTGTGTTTGTGTTCGTGTTGCGTTGTGAGGGATATATAGTGGAGAACATGGTGTGTTTGATGATTTTTTTTTTTTTTGATAACATGTTTGACGATAATTTTGTTGCCATAAAAGCTTCAATTTTTTTTTTTTACAGGTAATTATTGCATGGCTGGTGACAGATTTTTGTCCTTTTTTTCCTTCCTTTCATGGTTTTTCTCATCCATTCTTTGATGTCGGGGAAAAAGAATGACGTGGTATTTTGTCATTTTTATAATTAAGTTTTTGATTTGTGATTTGTGATTTTCTCTTGAATTTAATTTTTGGGTCAAAATATTAAAAATAAATGAGGCAAGTTTTTAAGGTTTTATATTTTAATTCAAAAGGCATTTTGATGAATGTTAACAGTAATTGGTGTTATTCCAAAAATATCTCTGATAAATAAATAAAAAATTGAACCTCATTAATTTGATACATCATTTGCAATCAAGAGTATATTCTGAAATTATAATTGAATCCGCAATTAAACAGGTCGAAATATCAGCTCATGTAGCTTTAATATGATTGAATCCTGGGAAGTGGGAACGGATCCAGTGCAGCGGAGCTGGGCAATCCTGACCGTGCATTTTATTCAATACTCTCTCCGAATTATACTATATATATATATATATATATATTCATTGTTAATTAACTTATGTTTCTAAAATACACTTAAGTGTAATAAATATAGCATTTGACTTAATTATTCAAAATATCTTCATTAATTACTTAATAAAGTAAGGATTAATTGAAAAAAAATTATATAATACCCACCCAATACCTTATATTGTGGACCAGGCAAAACTTTTAGAAAATAAATTATATTATGATATGAAGAAAGTAATTGAAAAGATAGAGATTTATAAAAATATTTCTCACATGCAAAGCACAATCATGTTTTATATTTTTAATAAAAAAATTAATAAAACTGCTTTATCGCCGATCTAAATAGTTTTTATTTAATGTATATGAATCAAATTTAATATTAAAATTTTTATAAATTAATTTTGAATGGTTCCTATTTAAAATTTTTAACTTGTAATTTTTTTAAAAAATATTTTTTTTTGGAAAGTGCAAGGATATTATTTGTATTACTTAGAATAAATTTGGATAATCAATCTAAAAAATAATATCAAATTTAATTATCTAGATTAAATCTGTACTGTTTAAATTAATGATTAACAAATTTTTTAAAATTTTTTACAATTTAAATACGACTGTGTTCTTTGCTGATGAGAAGTCTTTTTAGCACCTCTCTCTTCTAATTCTTTTTCTTCATGAACAAAAATACCCATACTTAAGGATATCAAAAGTTTCTAGAGAAAAAATTTCTGAATATTTTTGCATCTTATCGTTTTTTTAAAATTGTCAGTCTTAACGAATGTATTAAAATTTAACAGGATAGTCATGATATCCCACTAAAAGGAATGCATAGATATCAATGTATCATTGTTGACCTGCGCTCTTAGCGAAAAAATTCTTTAGATTTTTTTTTTTTTTTTTGCGCCCTTTAACCTTACATGTAAATACTGTTAATACTCAATCATCTTTCTCTCAATGCATATATTTATTTCATGATTCACGACCTATAATTTTATAATGTACATATACATACATATTTTTTATATATTTGTTCATTTTTCTTCTTTCCATGTACATTTCGTGTGTGTTATTATATATATGTATGTATGTATGTATGTATGTATATGTATGTAGATGTATATATGCGCGCGCATAAATTTTAGCTTAGAATTGGTCCCTATTCAATGCTAATCCGATCCAAGTCTTAGGATATTGATACTTGGAAAGACTGGAATGTTTTAGAAATATAATAGAGACTAAAAAAATGTCTTGCAATTATGAAAAAATATCATTATTGGTCTTAAAAGTTTTGTCAAGATTTACTTTTAATCCTTTCAATTTGTTTTCAGTTATTATAGTCCCTGTGATTTAACATCATTTGGACTTGACCAATAAACATCACTTAATCTTACTAAAATTATAGGGATTGAAAATATTAAAAAAATTACAAGGATTAAAAAAATTTAATATAATTATAAAAACTAATAATTATGTTTTTCCTATAATTATAATAATGATTATAAGAAAGGAAGGGAGTAGTTGATTTTCTCTTGTTAATTTTGATATCAATTGATATTTAAATTCAAACTCTAACATAAAGCTATCAAAAATCTAGAATTAATCATCAATATCATTTCATCCATTCAATGTATATAGTAAAGCACATATTAAAACACTGTAGATATACAGTGTTTTGAATAGTATGCTATACTATTTTTTAAAATATTTTTTAAATAGGATCTCAAGTTTTAACATTAAATAAATAAAAATCATTTAAAATAAGACTAAATGAGAATAATAGAGTATATAAAAGCATGAGATACCAATTGTTTAGAAAACATTGCAAAAAAAAAGAGCAAAAAATGTTATCTTATAAAATTATGGGTCGTTCAATGCAGCCAATGATGCATTCACTATGACAGACCACTCTGAGGCTAATTTGGTTTATACAATAGTCACCATTCTATACAAAAATAGTAATGATAATTTGCTTTAAATTTTAAAGTTTAGGATTCAAGATGTTATTCGTACAATAGTTTAGGACTTGTGATGTTAATTAAAAATGTCACATTAGTAAAAAGTTGCCATATCAACATTTTGACTGGGCTCTACTAAATGAATGGTAAAGGCGTTAATTAGCAGTTAATGGAGAGGTTTAGAGTCTATTTTGTACATTTTAAGAATTCAAGATCTAGAGCACTTTTTTTATAATACTTTAAGGTCCATTTTGTTTATTAACCTAAAAAAATAATATATAGGTGCTAAATATGCAATGAAATTAAAAAAAATTATTTAGATAAAACATAAAATGTTCATAAGTAACTTGATGAGTTTTATTTCGAAAATAAAAAATTATAAATAAAATAATTTATTACTTTTAAATTTTATATGCATATGATAATAAATTGTAGAATAAAATATAAAGGTTAGTGTTTTAAAAATAATTTTATTAAAATTATAAATTTCAAATAAAAATAAGCATAAATTATATTGACTAATATATCTCTTATTATATTAAATTCATATTCCATTAATTAACTGAAAGAAATTCATATTCTATTATTTTTAAAACATTATTTTAGCAAACATATATATTTAAATTTTTTAAAATAATAAATAAATCATTTTTATAACTATAAATTTAAAAAAATGAATAAAATTTAAAATAATTTATCATTTAAATGTTTTGGGGTAGCATGAATAATTTTTAGATAATATTTATATTTTAAAAAATTAATTTTAATCTAATTTATATAACTTAATTGTCAACTAATGATTGGATAGATAGAAATGAAAGCTTAAAAGTAAAAAAAAAAAAAGGCATTTATATCTATTAATTTTAAGAAAGGTTTGTATAGATTTTAAAAATAAAAATAAGTATTTACAATTAAAATAAAATGGAGGGAGGACCATGTATTTTACTTTAAATTATAAGTAGTCTAAAATCATTTTAAAATTTTTTATTTTTATCTTTTATATGCTGAAACATTTCCATGCATTGCACGAGGATTAAATTTAGATAAATAAAAATAATAATATTAAAATAAATGTATTTAGTAAAATATTGATTTTATCAAAATATTTTATATTTATAATAAAAATTTTTAAAAAAAATTTTAAAATTTAAGATGGAGGAGCATGTTTTACATTCAAACAATACCTATGCGTGTGTATAATTTTTTTTTTTATCAAATATATCTTTATATTTTTATATACTTTTGCCGAATAGGCGAATACTAATAAATAGGCCTGGCTTGTATCTATTGACCTCGAAATACTAAAAAGAGGTTTCTAGTTTGACTTTAATGGCTTAATAGTTAATACTGGAGGCCGTAATAGCTAAAGTTAGTTGAATTTGGGCACCGTGGTTGATATTTTCATTGCATTTATTGATGCGGCATGGTGTACAAACTTACTATATGGAATATAGATGTAGATTTATTTTTTTAATAAATAAACTATTGAGTGTATTCAATTTTCAAAGAATGAATGGTTTTGGGTTACTGTACAAATTTGATCCCAAAGTTTTCATATAAATGCAATTGGTATTTTCAAGTTTTTTTTTATACAATATTGCTCCAACATTTTTTAACATAATACTTACTCTGTCTCAAAGTATAAGATAATTTGATATAAAATTATACATATTAATAAAATATGATAATGACACTTTGCAAACTTATTTTTTCATAATAAAACTATGTCTTTTTAAAAATACCTTTACACATTCAATTATTATAAATTGTTTTATATTTTGAGAAAAAAATTCCTTTAAAATTATTTTACAATTTGATAAATAGAGACTACAATATAATGTTGCCATGGACTACTGTGACCATTAGTTTGATTTATCTACTATCTGGTAGCCACACCACATGGCATATATTTTAGATATTAAAAACTAAAGAAGGGAGAATTTCATTATAGAACCACAGTAGCTAGACATCTTCAAATCAAGACAAGACCAACCAAATTTGAAGTCACGCTGCAAGCTTTGAGGACCAAAATAAAATTAAGTCTAACAACAAAATGACATTATTGCCCCTAATGTTTAAACACAACGAAAGTATATGATAGAAACCATATTTGTAAAAAGCTTCAACGCAACTTTCGAAATTACTTGCATGGATCATAGTCAGAGCTTATTTTGCAAAAGTGAGAATCGGTTGCTTGAGTTTTCTGGTACAATACAAGTCCTCCATTGGGTTAGTCCAAGTTGCTATTGACTTTGGAGTGTATCATCGAAGGTTTGGCGTTGCGTGACCATGAATCGCTTGATTTAGTCAGTGCTGAGAATTGCAAAGGATGACTATCTTTTGATAGTGGAAGGCTATTTCAATTTCATTATCTTCCTTTTGTGATAAGAGAAGCATAGATAGCTTCTTGGAGATTACTTGTTTTATCGACAATTGTTATGGATGTATATTCAATCACGCAACTTGTACAATTGAAGATTCCATTTTGTCCTGTGTATGGAACTGTAATAATGGCTTGCTATTTTAGTACATATTACTTGTCAAATAGTTATTAATGCTTGTAATTTTCAAATTTCAGATTTTGACATATAAGTGTAGAGTGGTTTATAAACATACACACAAGAATTTGACTTGCTGTGACACTAAAACACCTTGTTAATTAACTAATTGGTGACATTTTAGAATGATATATTACTACAAACAACACCTTTTATATTGGTTAGAAATGACCAGTTTTGTAATTGGAGTAGAAAGTTGGAGTGTAGAAAGTCTACATCAATTTCATAACTAATGTAGAAAGTTGACTTTCTATATCGATTTTTACTTTTTACACCAATTATAAGCTCCAAGTCGTATAGAAAGTTAATATTAAAAAAAAGGAGAATTTTATTCCAAATTAATTCCCCTATTTCTTTTTTTTTATAAATTTCAACATTCTTCATAATGAATAGTAAATTTTGGTAATAAAAATGGATATACAAGGGATAAACCTACAAATAATTTCTTCCTCAATCTTTAATCTAGAAAATTAAAAAATAAATAAGTAGTTTACAAGATTAACCATAAACCTCTCCAATTCCTTTGACTACAATAAATTAAAAAAATTACTATCCACAACACTATCGAGTTCTGTTCATGCTTACATCCTGGAGGTCAATAAAAAATAAATCGTTTCTTCATCTTTGTGGCATCTCTAGATCCAGATGCACCCTGAAAGATATGTTATATGTGTGTTAAAAGTGTGTGTATCAAAGTCCCACATTGACTAAAAGAAGTAATCTCCTAGTGTATATATAATAAGGAATGAAGTGGGCTAGTAAAATGAGCTTGGAGGAGAAGTGGCCTCGCGCACATGAGACAGGCCAACTTAGGACAATCACTGATGTAATCAGCCGATTCGCCCTCCCTGCGCGCGAGTTCAAGAGGCACTGGGTTCCTTTTACCGGGTTATTTTTACAAAAATGATTAAATAAATAATTATTTTTTGCTTACCCAAAAAAACTCTGATTTTGCTGTTTTGAATTTGAACTTGAGGCTTTGGCAGTTTCTGGACATTAAACCTCTTCTGGAAACTGAATTTTGAAGGTTAATGTTTTGTCTGCCAAACGTCTCCAGATTAATGAACGCTGAACGTTTTCGGATTAATGGACATGCACGTTTTTGCTGTGTCTATAACTGAAGTGTTAAACGCTGAACATTCGTTGTTTAATGTGTGTATAACCGAACCATTAACTGGTAATTATAACCCAACGTTTGTGTCTCCTTCCTTGGCCTATATATAGCCATGGGTGCGGACAGAACAAAGGGCCAGCCTCTTGAGTTTTTTGGGGCAATTCTCTCCTCCCTTTGTCTTCTATTCGTGTGTGTTTTTGTCTCTGTTTTTCTGTTCCCTTGCCCTGCCGTAGGAAGTGCTTGTTTAATTCTTGAGAACTGCCGGTCTGTCGTCCAGGTGTGCCGGAATAGTTCTTAAGGACAGTGTCCTTCCGAGCGCGACTCAAGCAATCAGAAGCTCGTTGTTCACGTCCGCTGTCGGTGTCGCCTACATTCTTAAGAACTATTCAGCCCAATGGCGACCAACAGTGCTGAGAATGTCACTCCCGAAGGTGTGCCAAGTGGTTCGGCCGGAGGTCAATACGTCCCTGTCGCTGTTGTCATTCCCCTTCCGAGGCCGTTCCCGGACATATCGAAGATAGAAGTCTTTGATGGCCGGAATTTTAAATGCTGGCAAGAATGTGTCTTCACCATCCTTGACATGCATGGTGTGGCAACTGCTCTTACTCAATCCGAGCCTCCTGCTGATACTGATCAAGCCCAGAGAGTTGCATAGACTCATGCAAACAAGGTATGCCGACACACTATTATTAGCACTTTATCTAATGATTTGTTCGATGTCTACTGTATCTATAAGGAAGCTTGTAAGATATGGGAGTCCCTGGTGACAAAGTACACTACTGAGGATGCCGGCAAACAAAAGTTCGTTGTGGGCAACTACTACAAATGGGAGATGACTGAGAACAAGGATGTAAAGGAGCAAATCAACGAATATCACAAGCTGCTAGAGGAGCTTCATGCTGAAAACATCAACCTTCTAGATGAGTTCGTTGCTGGGATACTGATTGAGAAGCTGCCAGAATCATGGTTTGACTACAAACAGCAATTAAAACACAAACAGAAGCAGCTGTCCTTGACTGACTCGATCACTCACATCATCATCGAAGACACCAACTGCAAGGCAATACGTGTAGCTCGAATTAGAGAAATGACATCCAAAGCCAACCTGGTGGAGTCAAAGCCTCACAACAAGAGGTATGATTCTAAAACTAAAGACAAGAAGAATATAAAATCTGATTACAAACCCAATGCTTCTAACCCCTCTTTCAAAAAGAAAGGAGACTGTTTTATGTGTGGTAAACCAGGACATTAGCAGCACAGTGTAGGAAGAGAGCAAACCGTGATAAGCCTCGAAAGCCAAATGTAAATTTGGTACAACGAGATGGTGACAGTGATGATGACATCATTGCTGCAGTGGTGTCACAAGCTCTCTTGATTTCTGATGTGAAGAAATGGGTGGTAGACTCTGGGGCTACCAGGCACATATGTGCTAGCCAAGAGATGTTTACCATATATAATCCTGTAAAGGAAGGGGAAGACCATGTTTACCTTGCTGATTTCCGAACTGCCAAAGTTCAAGGAAAAAGAAAAGTGGTCTTAAAGCTCACATCAAGGAAGACTCTGGCTTTGAACGACGTTCTGCATGTGCCTGAAGTTAGAGCAAACTTAGTGTCAGTTGCTCTTTTAGGAAAAGCTGGGGTTAAAGTGTCATTTGAATCTGACAAGATTGTAATGACAAAAAATAATGTGTTTGTAGGCAAGGGGTATTGTAATCAGGAACTGTTTGTTTTGAATGTTGATGAAATGAATAAGACTGAATCTTTTGAGTATATGGTTGATTCTTTTGATCTGTGGCATACTAGACTAGGTCACACTAGTAAAGGTTATATAAATAGGATGCGACAACTTGGACTACTTTCTGAAATTAAAAACAATGATTTTGGAAAATGTGAAGTATGTGCAGAAACTAAACAAAGTAAAAAACCTCATTTTTCTAGTCAAAGAGAATCTGAATTACTATCTCTAATTCACACAGATTTAGGTGACTTAAAACAAACCATGACTAGAGGTGGTAAAAAAATATTATATCACTTTTATTGATGATTTTTCAAGATATACTAAAGTATACTTGTTAAGAAACAAAGATGAGGCTTTTGAAAAATTTCTTTTATATAAAGCAGAGGTTAAGAATCAATTAAACAAAAGAATTAAAATCGGATAAAGGAGGAGAATATGTTTTGTTAAATGATTTTTGTGAAAAAGAAGGAATTATACATGAGATAACACCTCCTTATTCTCCCGAATCTAATGGTGTTGCAGAAAGAAAAAATAGAACATTAAAAGAAATGATGAATGCTTTGCTTGTGAGTTCTTCTGTCCCTGATAACTTGTGGGGTGAAGCTATTTTGTCTGCATGTTTTTTACAAAATAGGATACCTCATAAGAAAATAAAGAAAAACACCTTATGAGTTATGAATGGATTTACCCTAAACTTAAAATATTTGAAAGTGTGGGGGTATCTTGCAAAAGTTTTATTGCCTGATCCTAAAAAGAGGAAAATTGGCTCTAAAACTTCTCATTGTATGTTTATTGGGTATGCTGAACAAAGTGCAGCATATCATTTTTTATTTTTAAAAAGTGATGTTTTAGACCAAAACATAATTGTAGAAACTAAGGATGCTGAATTTTTTGAACATATTTTTCCCTTGAAAATTAAGTATGTTTCTAAACCTGTTGAGAATTCAGAGTTTGAACAAAATTTAAATGAGGATTTGGTTTTAAGGAGAAGTAAAAGGCAAAGGAAAGAAACAAGTTTTGGAAATGATTTTTACACTTATGTAGTACAAGATGAACCGTTAAATTTTTATGAAGCTATTTCTTCTCTTGATGCCAAATTTTGGAAAGAAGCAATTGAAATTGAAATTGATTCTTTAAGGAAAAATAAAACTTGGGTTTTATCAAATTTTCCCCAAGGAGCTAAGGCTATTGGGTGTAAATGAATTTTTAAGAAAAAATATTTTCCAGACGGTTCAATTGATAAGTATAAAGCAAGGCTTGTGGCCAAGGGTTTTACTTAAAAAGAAAATATAGATTATTTTGACACATTTTTTCCTATGACTAGAATCTCTTCTACAAGAGTTCTTATTGCTTTGGCTTCAATTTACAAACTTTTTGTTCACCAAATGGATGTTAAAACTGCTTTTTTAAATGGTGATTTGGAAGAAGAAATTTACATGGTATAGCCTGAGGGATGTGTGATTCCTGGGCAAGAAAATAAAGTTTGTAAACTTTTAAAGTCTTTGTATCAAGCGCCTAAGCAATGGCATGAGAAACTTGATCAAGTTTTGACAACTGGTGGATTTTCTACTGTTGAAGTAGAAAGATGTGTTTATACAAAGTTTGTGAATAATGATTGTGTGATTATATGCTTGTATGTGGATGATATGCTGATTTTTGGCTCTAGTATGTATGTTGTTAATGAAACAAAAAATTTTCTTTCTTCAAATTTTGATATGAAAGATATGGGTGAAGCCAAGGTAATCTTGGGTGTAAAAATCATAAGGAATGAAAATGGAATCTTGCTTTCCCAAGAACATTATGTTGAGAAAATTCTCAGAAAGTTTGGACATCTTGAAAATGCTCCTCTGAGTACTCCTTATGATTCGAGTGTGCAATTAAAAAAGCACAAGGGTGACCTAGTTGCTCAATCTAAGTATGCATAGATTATTAGGAGTCTGTTACATTTGATGAACTTTACTAGGCCTGATATAACTTATGCTGTAGGCAGATTGAGTAGATATACTCACTGTCCAGGCAGTAAACACTGGGAGGCTCTAGTGAGAGTCTTGAGATATTTGAAAGGTACCATGAATTATGGTATATTGTATAGTAGATTTCCCGCTGTATTGGAAGGATACAGTGATGCTAACTGGATTTTGGATTCAGAAGAGACAAAATTCACTAGTGGTTATATATTCACTCTTGGTGGTGGTGCAATAACCTGGAAGTCTGCAAAACAGACAATCAACACAAAATCCTCAAGGGATTCTGAGTTCATTGCCATGGACCTAGCTGGGACTGAGGCTGAGTGGTTGAAAAACTTCTTAGTAAGTATTCCAATAGGTGAAAAGCCCACACCATCAGTGTCTTTATTTTGTGATAGCTAGTCTGCAATAGCAACGGCTAAAAATAAGACCTTCAATGACAAAAGTAGACATATTCGATTGAGACATAATATTATAAGGCAGCTGCTCAAAGACGGGGTCATCTCAATCGATTATGTGAGATCAGAGTTAAATCTGGCGGATCCGTTAACGAAACCCCTAGGGAAGAAATTTATTATTGAAACGTCGAGGGGAATGGGACTTAAGCCTGTTTGAAATTAATGGTGATGACAACCCAACCTTTGTGATTAGAGATCCCATGAAAAAAGTTCAATGGGTAAGAACAAGTCACTTATTAGTTTTGCTAGCATTGAATTTTGTCCCTTCCTATGGAAAGTGCTAGAATGCATTGAACGGAGGCTGAGCGAAAGCTCTTAATGTTTTCATAGTCCTTACGATGGTGTATTCATTACAGATACACTTGATGAAAACACCTATACAAATGTGGAGTGGGGCCGCTCCTATGAGATCGTGGCGAAATTTCTAGAGCATTTGTTAAAACCAGGCGTGCGCATGGCCGATAACGTGCAAAACCATCATTAATAGTAGAGACTGTAGGGGTATAATCTGATTAATAAGACCTCTAGCACACGCTCAAGATCTGTTGGTTCAATAACGAAGTTACACCAACTTTTCTGTGTGCTAAGTTTTATTAGTCTAGGTTTGGTTCAAGTCGACAGACACCAAATTCAAAGTGATTATCCTCCGTGTGAATAACTCAGATGAACATAGATCCTTTTGACACATATAGGGGATTGTTATATGTGTGTCAAAAGTGTGTGTGTCAAAGTCCCACATTGACTAAAAGAAGTAATCTCCTAGTGTATATATACTAAGGAATGAAGTGGGCTAGTGAAATGGGCTTGGAGGAGAAGTGGCCTCACGCACATGAGACAGGCCAACTCAAGACAATCACAGTTGTAATCAGCCGATTCACCCCCCTGTGCGCGAGTTCAAGAGGCACTGGGTTCCTTTTATCGGGTTATTTTTACAAAAATGATTAAATAAATAATTATTTTTTGCTTACCCAAAAAAACTCTGATTTTGCTGTTTTGAATTTGAACTTGAGGCTTTGGCAGTTTCTGGACATTAAACCTCTTCTGGAAACTAAATTTGAAGGTTAATGTTTTGTCTGCCAAACGTCTCCAGATTAATGAACGCTGAACGTTTTCGGATTAATGGACATGCACGTTTTTGCTGTGTCTGTAACTGAAGCGTTAAACGCTGAACGTTCGTTGTTTAATGTGTGTATAACCGAACCATTAACCGATAATTATAACCCAACGTTTGTGTCTCCTTCCTCGGCCTATATATAGCCATGGGTGCAGACAGAACAAAGGGCCAGCCTCTTGAGTTTTCTAGGGCAATTCTCTCCTCCCTCTGTCTTCTGTTCGTGTGTGTTTTTGTCTCTGTTGTTCTGTTCCCTTGCCCTGCCGCAGGAAATGGTTGTTTAATCCTGGGGAACTGTCGGTCCGTCGTCTAGGTGTGCCGGAATAGTTCTTAAGGACAGTGTTCTTCCAGGCACGACTCAAGCAATCAGAAGCTCACTGTTCACGTTTGCCGTCGGTGTCGCCTACAAGATAAACAACCCATATAATATAAGTAAATAAGCTGCATTTTAAACAACCATAATCATGAATTATTTAATTAAAAATTAGTGAGAAACAAATTCAACGGCATCATTATCCCTCATTTTAAACCACCAATTTTATTTTACAGTGAACATTAACATGTATAACAGCTCACACGCTCTTCTCCACTCAACCTAGCCATGGAACAATAATGAATTGAACTAGTATTTAACATACTTTCATGTTTCCTGAACTTTTATCGGCCAACTTCTGAGCATCATGGAACACATATGCGTGTGTGTGTGTGTATAATGTTGTAGACGATGTCAACAAACTTCGCTGAGGCTTACCTCATTTATAACAAAACATTATTAATGTAGATAAGTTTATCAGGTAAATTAAAAATGATAATTAATATTTACCACACTAAAAATGGAAGAGAAATCTATGCGAACTGAGTAAGTTCTGACAATTTATATGATGTCATTGAGCACTAGCTTTATCTGATTACAAGAAAACACTGTAGTAAGAAATGCAAAGTTATGGCATGAAGAACAAAGCTTGAGGATGTGACATATTTACATAAGAAATGCAATGCTTTTTAAGATATCAACTGCAATGGTTTTAGGCCAATACATTGAGCAGCAGTAGCACTTTAAAAATACGTGTTGGGTTGTCCACCCCTTGGTGGATCAAAGCCCAAAATAAAAGCCCAATCAAAGCAGGGGTCATATCATAATATTGGAAAGATTTGGTTTCCAATGAGTAATATGTTTGGGGCATTAGATGTAATTTTTCTCCCCTTTATTGAATTAGAGTGGGAGTAATTTTATAATCAAAGCAGGGGTTTTATCATAATATTGAAAAGATGTGGGTGATTTTCTCAGCATGACCAGTGTGTGTATACATCGTAGAATTCACTCTCCGAGACATCTCTCCATCTTAGCATTTTCACACTTTTCTTTTAGAGTGCATTTGTTGTAAAATCCAAACTGAGTTCGACTTAGTGACTTTGTTACTACATACATTATTTTATCTAGCTCCGAATCCTCGCAATAAGAAATATAAATCCATATATACAACAAGCTGATAATCCAGTTAGCATCCATGAAATACATTATTAAAAGTTGAGAGTGAATTTTTAATTTATGAACTGGCAATCCATACAAAAATAATGACAAAGCTATATATTACCCAGAAAAATTCATTAACTTCTTCAATTCCATGTGACATCTATTTGATCTTTTGATTCTTCAATTTTTACTCCAACCACTAGAGGACTTTCAACACTTTGAGCTACAAGATCTTCAGCCCTTTCTTTTGCTGAATGTAAATATCGTGGTTCATACTTTCAAAGAAGATATCAAATAATAATAATTTCATTCCTGTTGGACAAACTAAAAATACATTATAGAATTGGAAAATAGTAAACCACTTACTAGAAGAATGAATACTAGGATGGGGTTTTGAACGCTATTTGTCAATTTGCTGCCTGTGAACCAATTCTTCAAGCAATTCACACTCCTTTAAATTGAAAATGCAGAGGAAATATAAAATACAAAAATGCAAGCAAGCATGCCCATAAACACACGTATGTACATTTAGACTAAAGAACTAAAATTTGAAACAACAAACACAATAAAATACTAAGCATGTCCTTAATCAAAAATAGGCATGCAAGTCTTTGATCTTAAAAAGACATATCGGTCCAACTCAATGGGTATGAAAAATTGGCACATCATATTGAATAGACTTTGTTCATCTCCACGCCGAGTGAAAAACAGAATAAAATAGTCATGGCTTTGTTCATCATAAAATCATTTCTTTCTATCAGAGACAATCTAATATCACATTCTTATTAGCAGTAAGAATGTGATAGTTAATTCTTTGTTGGCAAAAGCAATTAACCCATTAATTCTTATAATTTACATCAATTTGCAATTCCAAATCTTATAGTTAATTAAAACTTTTCAAACACTTTCTTATAATCATGATTATGTAGAGTCCAAACTCGAGCGGCCTCAACTATACTTGCAGGAGTAAAATTGAAGTAAAATTAACAAATTTTAAATCGTTTCACAGCCCTCACTCCAATAGAAAAAAAATCAACAATCATTAGCTAAATAAAGCATGAATTAACTAAAAAATCACTTTCAATGCAATTAAATGCGTGATAAAATTATTTAAAAAAATGTGACAGAGCCTATCCTAAAAGTTGGACCTCCAAATATTTGTAAATCATTTATCTTTGGGGATTCCACAATCACTACAACGGAGATCATTCACAGATGCAAGTTCATGCTTATGGAAACTACTGCTAACAACAAGCTAAAGCATCATATCTTCCAAACTTTCAAGCCACCCGAACAGCTCTGGACAGCGCCTCCAATGAACTGGGTTCGTGTCGACGTGGATGGATTGGCCCTTGATAATTACTAGCACTACCATTTATTTGACCATATAATAAAATTAATTAAAAAAAAAATTACTAGCACTTTATTTGGTGACCGGCGAGCATTTTCAGGATTCAGAAATCGGGAGGGGGCTGTAGAAATTTGGGGATTTCTAGCACCGAGTGGCCCGGTGCAGAAAGTGCTCCATTGTTTATTAAAAAAGGGGGGGGGGGGAATTATTCTAAAATCGCTCAACACAATTAATTACTCTAAAAAAAATAATAAATTTATGAGTAATTAATTGTGTTGAGTAAAAATTGCATGTAATTCTCTCAAAATAAAGTAAGATATTTTTCCACCAAGTAAAACAAAAATACCTAGTGTAGAAACAAAAAATTTTCATTGAAAAATTATCCAGGCACATTTACACTAGGTAGGTACTTACCTAATGTAGAAACAAATTTTATTTTTCATATTTTTTTTAAAAATTGAAACTTTCTATATTAATTACATTATTAAAAAGTACTTTTTATATTAAGTATGAGTGAAATCAATGTAAAAAATATTATAACAAGTCAATTTATTTATGAAAATACCTTCGCACACTTTTTACAATTGTTCTTTTTTTAATTGGTTTAGAAAGAAGGTGCAAAATCTGTTTTTTTTTTTTTTTGTAGTAGTAGTGATAAAGAAGATAGGCTTGTTAATGAGTTGGCACTAGTAGTTAAGCAGTTAATGCTTGGTAAAAAGGATTTTGCTCCAAGGAAATCCTGTACACACACCAAAATTTTTTTTTTAAAATAATTTAACTCAACCATAGTTGGGTTACAGCCACCCAACACATTTTTATATCAATAATTTCGATATAAAATATTTTATAATTGGCTTCAACTCACACACTATAACATTTCAGATAAATTTTTACCTCCCACATACCATTAGGCTAAATCACATTTGTCCATCCTTATACTCCCAACAAGTAAACTAAATCACATTTGTCCATCCTTATACTCCCAACAAGTAAAATAAGCAATTTAGTCAATTTTCAACACAAGCCAGTTATTTGGCCTTATAATCATGCCATTTTAACCAATCCAAAGTAAACCAAATATTAAAATTACAGTCATCCAAATTGTACCAAAAATAGAAATAGTTTGAAAGGCATGATTACATTTATATATTCATATAATTGACAATAAAAAAAAGCCCTAATATTGGCAATATAACACATTATAAATCATAAATTAAATACCCAAAAGAGACAGTGGATCTATACCACTAAGCCTCTGGGACTCCTCCACGTGTCACTCGTGGCTCTTCTCCTGAAAATTGTTAACCACATAATGAGACTCAAAAGTCCCAGTAACCAAAGCCAATTTATGATAGTGTATACAAACAGTTAAGTGTGTGCTTACTAAGTGAGAATTAAAAATAATATAATTCCAACAAATATAAGAAATATTACAATACACACAAACAACCATCCTTATATCCCTCCATTAACCTCGAGCCGTAGCCCTCACTCGGTGCTAAATTACCCGGCCAAAGGTAGATTAGCCCGAGCCCTTACAAGCCACCTATTGAGCTCCAATAGGGGCGTACCACGTGGCACATAAATACAACAATAATAGCAAGTCTCCCAACACCTCCCACAATAATTAAACAAATTCATAATAATATTGCACAATTATACAATATTACAAAATTCATAATTTTCTCAATAATCACCCAATTAACAAGAAGTAACACTAATCACAAATTAAAAGCATGGTTACCTTGTGGCTTTTTCAATAAATTATTCCTTAAAATTTCTCTCTCACCACAATCTTCACCAGTAATACAATCTACAAATAACATATTATTTATAAATATTAGTTTCAATTTTTGAAACTAATAAAATAATTCTAATAATAGAATTAAAAATATAACATAATTCCTAATCTCAATCTTAATACAAATCTATAGTTAATACTATTAAGTAAATTTTTAACTCCTCTTTTAATTATCAATAAACATTAATAATCTAAAAATCAACTTCTAAACTAATTTCTATTATCAAAATTTTCTTTTTATTTTATAAATTCGTACCTAAAATACTCAAAAATTAAAAATTGAGTCTCTAGCTTAGAATCATAATCCTATAGCCATAATAATTCATTTCTCATCCCAAATAATCATCTAAACCTCAATAAATCAACATATATTTTCAGATCTAGTTTAGAATTTGATCCATAAGCCACAAATTCAAAGATCATTAACAAATTTATACTCTAGAACATTTATTATACTACTGACAACCTCAAAAACCATATTTATTCAACATAAATTCATCCCTCTTCCAGATCTTAAATTTTCTACCACTACAAACTCAGAAACCAAAGAAGAAGGATGACTAAGAAAAATTTTTAGAACACTTACTTAGTCTTGAAAAGCTTAAAATCACACCCTAAATATCCTATTAAAAACTCTTACCTTAAAATTTAGATATTTCGCACCGGTGACTCGCGTTCTCTCTGCCTCAGCACGCACGAAGGAATGAATGAGGAAATGAAGGAAGGTGAGTTTTTATAAAAATTCAGTGGGTCCCATTTTTTTTTTAATTATTCTTCTCTCTCTCTCCCCCTTTTTTTTATATTATTATTATATATAATGATTGCACGGACGCCGAAAGAGGAAGCCAAACTTTCTTCTTCTTCTTCATTTCTTTTTTTTTATTATAATAATAATAATTTAATAATATTTTATTTTTTATTATTTTTTATTTTTTTTATTTTTAATTTATAATTATATCCTAAGTTAGATTTAATAATCATCTCCTACTAATTTATTTACCTCTAAATATTTTTCAAAATTTTATTAACCCAAATTAACTATTAAAATTTAAATTGGGATGTTACAATTCTCCCCTCCTTTTAGAAATTTTGTCCTCAAAATTTAAAATTAGTAACTATTAACTACTCACTTAATCAAAAAGACGAGGATAATCACGTCGCATACTGTCCTCGGTCTCCCACGTAGCATCACCTGGAGTTGTGCTCTTCCAGATTACTTTAACCAATCTAATGGTCTTGTTTCTTAATTGCTTGTCCTTATAATCCACAATCCTTTCTGGTTCAGCTTTGAATGTTAAATTCTCCCTGAGTTCAATTTCCTCGGGTTCAATTATATGGGAAGGATCTGGTTGATACTTTTTCAGTTGTGACACATGGAATACGTTGTGTATTCCAGCAATTTGGGGTGGTAATGCTACTTGGTACGCTACTGGTCCAACTCGTTTTAAGATCTCAAAAGGCCCCATAAACCTTGGTGTCAACTTCTTAGCCTTAATAGCTCTTCCAACACCAGTTACCGGAGAGATTTTCAAAAATACATGGTCACCTACTTCAAACTCAAGCGGTCTTCTCCTCTTATCCGCATAACTCTTTTGTCTACTTTGAGCTGTGAGTAATTTTTGCTTGATTAAAGCAATCTTTTGGGTAGTCTCATCAACAATGTCTGGCCCCAAAACAGTTCTCTCACTTAATTCTGTCCAACACAGTGGCGATCTACATTTTCTTCCATACAATGCCTCATAAGGTGCCATCTGAATGCTAGAATGAAAACTATTATTGTAGGCAAATTCAGCTAATGGCAAGTGACTATCCCAATTACCTCTAAGCTCAATGGCACAAGCTCTTAACATGTCTTCAAGAGTTTGTATGGTTCGTTCCGTTTGCCCATCGGTCTGGGGGTGGTAAGCGGTGCTAAAACTCAGACGAGTACCCATGGCTTCCTGTAATGACTTCCAAAAGTTTGATGTGAATCTCGGATCACGATCAGATACAATATTTGTCGGCACTCCATGCAATCTCACCACTTCTCTTATGTAGATTTCAGTTAATTTTTCGAGAGAATACTTGATATTAGTAGCAAGAAAATGAGCTGATTTGGTGAGTCGATCTACGATTACCCATATAGTGTCATGACCAGAAGATGTTCTAGGCAATCCTGTAATGAAGTCCATAGAAATGCTGTCCCATTTCCACTCTGGAATATCAAGAGACTGTAGCATCCCGGCTGGTTTCTGATGCTCAATTTTGACTTTCTGACAAGTCAAACAACGAGTTACATGTTCAGTTACATCTCTCTTCATCCTTGGCCACCACCAACCACGTCTTAAGTCATGATACATCTTAGTTGCTCCTGGGTGAATGGTATATTTACTCTGATGAGCCTCCTCAAGTAAGATATTTTTCAATCGAGTATCATTAGGCACACACACTCTACCTTTATATCTTACGACATCATCATCGGTCACATCAAAATGTTCAGCCTTTCCAGCCCCAATCTCTACCCTAATCTTATTCAAATGATCATCCTTCTGTTGCGCAATTCTAATTTCTTCCCAAAAATTATTCTCAAATTCAGTAATGTGTAGAGCAGCCAAACGATTTTCGACTACTTCTACATTTACTGCATGGAAACTACTCCATAATTCATGTTCTCTGACCATCATGTGAGCAGTATGTACAAGCTTCCTGCTCAGAGCGTCGGCGACTACGTTAGCTTTCCCTGGATGATACTTCAACTCAAAGTCATAATCCTTCAAAAACTCAATCCATCTGCGCTGTCTCATGTTGAGCTCCTTTTGATCAAACAAATATTTTAAACTTTTATGATCACTGAAGACTTCAAAAGAAGAACCATAAAGATAGTGCCTCCAAATCTTCAAGGCAAATACCACAGCAGCAAGCTCCAAGTCATGAGTAGGGTAATTTTCCTCATGAGGTCTCAACTGTCGAGAGGCATAAGCCACTACTCGATCCTCCTGCATCAATACACAACCTAAACCTTTCTTAGAAGCATCAGTATACAAGGTATAAGGAGCAGTTGGAACAGGTAAGGTGAGCACCGGTGTGGTGGTCAACCTCTTTTTTAGCTCCTGGAAGGCAACTTCACACTCGTTCGTCCAAATAAATGGAGCATCTTTCCTGGTCAACTTAGTCAAGGGCATTGCAATTTGTGAAAAACCCTTAATGAAACGACGATAGTAGCCTGCAAGACCCAAGAAACTCCTAATCTCTGTCACACTTCGAGGTTGTTCCCATTTCATCACTGCATCTATCTTACTAGGGTCCACCGCTACCCCTTCTTCTGAAACAACATGGCCTAAGAATTTAACTTCTTTAAGCCAAAAATCACATTTGCTCAACTTGGCATAGAGCTTGTGCTCTCTTAATATCTCCAAAACAATTTTAAGATGTCTAGCATGGTCCACCTCATCCCGAGAATAAATAAGTATGTCATCAATAAAGACTACAACAAATTCATCGAGATAAGGCCTGAAGATTCGATTCATATAATCCATGAAGACAGCTGGGGCATTTGTTAACCCAAACGGCATCACTAGGAACTCATAGTGCCCATATCTAGTCTAAAAGCAGTTTTAGGGATATCCTCTGCTCTAACCCTCAATTGATGATACCCTGATCTTAGATCAATCTTAGAAAACACTGCTGAATTGACTAATTGGTCTAACAAATCATCAATTCGAGGTAAGGGGTACTTGTTCTTGATGGTTACCTTATTCAATTGTCTATAATCAATACACAATCTAAGGCTTCCATCTTTCTTTTTCACAAACAGTACCGGTGACCCCCATGGTGATACACTCGGTCTGATAAACCCCTTCTCTAACAACTCTTCAATTTGTCTCTTCAACTCAGCTAACTCCGATGGAGACATCCTATAGGGTGCCTTAGAAATAGGCCCCGTACCAGGTACGAGTTCAATCGAGAACTCAACCTCTCGTTCTGGAGGCAAACCGATCACTTCAGTAGGAAAGACGTCAGGGAATTCTCTCACTACTGGAATCTGATCTACACCTTCTTCAATCTCTGCCTTGATTGAGAAGAAAATCATAAAAGCTTGACAGCCCTTTCTTATACACTGTTCTACTTGAGCTGCAGACAACAACATAGGACTTTGGGACTCTACAGGGGTTACAGTAAGAGCTGAGAGTGACACACTCTTTTTCTGACAATTAAGTACAGCTCCATTTGCAGACAACCAATCCATCCCCACAATAACATCAATCCCAGACAAAGACAAACAAATGAGGTCTATGGTGGTCTTTCGACCCTCATACTCAACCTCTACATTTAGACATGCCTTAGCAGTCCTTACAGTCAAACCAGCAGGAGTAGAAATCTTCACATCAAAAGGTAAGGTACACACAGGCAATTTACATCTTTTCATACATTCATCAGACACAAAAGAGTGTGTAGCACCCGAATCAAACAAAGCACAAACATCATTATCAAGGATTCGGATTATACCTCGGATAGCATTAGGGTTGTTAGCAGCCTCTGGCCCAGAGAGGGCATACACTCGTGCTGGTACTGTAGGTCTCTGATCATTACCCCTATTCTGATTTTGATAGCAGAATCGGCAATATGACCAGGCTTCTGGCAGATGTAACAAACCCAACAATCACCAGAATGAAACTTCCCACACTTACTGCATGCTTGATTACTAGCAGCACCGGAAGTAGGAGTAGAGGTTGCTGGGCTCCTGTAGGACCCCTGACTCCCACTCTGATTCCCTCTGTAGCTTTGGCCCTTATGGTAGTAGCCCTTCTTCTTCTGATTTCTAAAGCCTCCAAAGATTTGACTGCTCCTCTTCTCTACTCCACCAATGGGTCTGGTGTGGATAGGGGGCTTCCCATGAGGTTCTTTCCTCCTCTCTCTATCAGCTTCTAATCTAGCCTCTCTCTTCCTCCGAGAAACTATTCGAAGCTTATTGCACATCTCACTGAATGTCTTGATCTCAAAAGGGGCTAACTGTTCCCTTAGATCAGGCCTCGCCTTCTCTAGTAATCGTTCAGCCATCCACTCCGTGTCTTCATGTTTTTGGAGGTAAGTGGAGTATTTAGATAATTCTGAGAATTGTTCAATAAATTCATCCTCATCTAGATCACCCTGACGAAATGCATGAAACTCAGCCTCCTTTTCTGCTCTCAGTGCAGTAGGAAAATAATTCTCGAACAATATGGCTTTAAAATCTTCCCAAGTAAGAGAGGAATCATCCTTCGGTCCTGATGTTTCCCACCATTTCTTAGCACTCTTCTGTAGTAGGAATATTGCCAGCTGCACCTTTTGATTAGAAGTGCACACAACCATACGAAAAATACTCTCCAATTGATCTATCCATTCTTCAACCACCGCCGGCTTAAGATTTCCATCGAAAGTAGGAGGATTAAACTTACGAAAAGTACTCCAGATCTTTGTGATCGTGGATGTCTGTTGCTCAGAGTGGAGACTCACATTCTTCGGACTAGTCTCATGGTGAGAATAGGAAGGTGAGCCTTCATCAGCAGATTGGCTCGCATTTAATACCTTGGTATGGCTTCCTTCTTGTTGGCCATTTCCCTCTCGGTTGGAATTCTCCTTATATTTTTAAAGCGGCCAACTCTTCTTCTTGTCTCTTCATGCGGTCACTAAGATTATATAGTAAATCCATCATTTGCCTCATAGTTGGCTCATCCTGCCTTAGTTGTGACTGTATAGGCTCGCCCTGCCCGATTTGTTGCTGTGTGGGCTCCGGTTGTGGCAGTGAAGGTATGTCATTTCCTATTGGCTCTATAGAATCACCGGCAATTTCACCACCTCTCCTAGTTTTGGACACCATCTCTCCCCTCCTAAAGGATGGAAGTCACATAATTAAGTTAACACTAATCTCAAGACAAGAAAAATAATGGAGAAGCATTATGATTTAATAATGTATATTGCCAATAAACTAGGTTAATGTATAACAATTTCATAATTTATAAGAATTGGAAACATGTAGCTCTGATACCAAAATTTGTAACACACCAAAATTTTTTTTTTAAAATAATTTAACTCAACCATAGTTGGGTTACAGCCACCCAACACATTTTTATATCAATAATTTCGATATAAAATATTTTATAATTGGCTTCAACTCACACACTATAAATTTCAGATAAATTTTTACCTCCCACATGCCATTAGGCTAAATCACATTTGTCCATCCTTATACTCCCAACAAGTAAACTAAATCACATTTGTCCATCCTTATACTCCCAACAAGTAAAATAAGCAATTTAGTCAATTTTCAACACAAGCCAGTTATTTGGCCTTATAATCATGCCATTTTAACCAATCCAAAGTAAACCAAATATTAAAATTACAGTCATCCAAATTGTACCAAAAATAGAAATAGTTTGAAAGGCATGATTACATTTATATATTCATATAATTGACAATAAACAAAAAGCCCTAATATTGGCAATATAACACATTATAAATCATAAATTAAATACCCAAAAGAGACAGTGGATCTATACCACTAAGCCTCTGGGACTCCTCCACGTGTCACTCGTGGCTCTTCTCCTGAAAATTGTTAACCACATAATGAGACTCAAAAGTCCCAGTAACCAAAGCCAATTTATGATAGTGTATACAAACAGTTAAGTGTGTGCTTACTAAGTGAGAATTAAAAATAATATAATTCCAACAAATATAAGAAATATTACAATACACACAAACAACCATCCTTATATCCCTCCATTAACCTCGAGCCGTAGCCCTCACTCGGTGCTAAATTACCCTGCCAAAGGTAGATTAGCCCGAGCCCTTACAAGCCACCTATTGAGCTCCAATAGGGGCGTACCACGTGGCACATAATACAACAATAATAGCAAGTCTCCCAACACCTCCCACAATAATTAAACAAATTCATAATAATATTGCACAATTATACAATATTACAAAATTCATAATTTTCTCAATAATCACCCAATTAACAAGAAGTAACACTAATCACAAATTAAAAGCATGGTTACCTTGTGGCTTTTTCAATAAATTATTCCTTAAAATTTCTCTCTCACCACAATCTTCACCAATAATACAATCTACAAATAACATATTATTTATAAATATTAGTTTCAATTTTTGAAACTAATAAAATAATTCTAATAATAGAATTAAAAATATAACATAATTCCTAATCTCAATCTTAATACAAATCTATAGTTAATACTATTAAGTATAATTTTTAACTCCTCTTTTAATTATCAATAAACATTAATAATCTAAAAATCAACTTCTAAACTAATTTCTATTATCAAAATTTTCTTTTTATTTTATAAATTCGCACCTAAAATACTCAAAAATTAAAAATTGAGTCTCTAGCTTAGAATCATAATCCTATAGCCATAATAATTCATTTCTCATCCCAAATAATCATCTAAACCTCAATAAATCAACATATATTTTCAGATCTAGTTTAGAATTTGATCCATAAGCCATAAATTCAAAGATCATTAACAAATTTATACTCTATAACATTTATTATACTACTGACAACCTAAAAAACCATATTTATTCAACATAAATTCATCCCTCTTCCAAATCTTAAATTTTCTACCACTACAAACTCAGAAACCAAAGAAGAAGGATGACTAAGAAAAATTTTTAGAACACTTACTTAGTCTTGAAAAGCTTAAAATCACACCCTAAATATCCTATTAAAAACTCTTACCTTAAAAATTTAGATATTTCGCACCGGTGACTCGCGTTCTCTCTGCCTCAGCACGCACGAAGGAATGAATGAGGAAATGAAGGAAGGTGAGTTTTTATAAAAATTCAGTGGGTCCCACATCTTTTTTTTTAATTATTTCTTCTTTTCTCTCTCTCCCCCTTTTTTTTATATTATTATTATATATAATGATTGCACGGACGCCCAAAGAGGAAGCCAAACTTTCTTCTTCTTCTTCATTCTTTTTTTTATTATAATAATAATAATTTAATAATATTTTTATTTTTTATTATTTTTTTATTTTTTTTATTTTTAATTTATAATTATATCCTAAGTTAAATTTAATAATCATCTCCTACTAATTTATTTAGCTCTAAATATTTTTTAAAATTTTTATTAACTCAAATTAACTATTAAAATTTAAATTGAGATGTTACAAATCTACTCGCATTATCAGACAAAAAAAAAAACTTGTGACAGAAGAGGGGGCCTTCTCTTCGATGACCAGACCAATTGTGGGCAAATATCACAAGACACGATAGATGACATCTTCACATGCCAATAAATCATGACAGAGGGGGTATCACAATTCTCGCAATTTACAATAGATAGAGAGGACACTTGTCTAGGAATTACATGCATAAGAGTACAAAAGAATGACCATATACCTAAGTCAAACCAACCTTGTCACCAAACACAGATGGCAAGCTATAACTTTCATATGAAAAATGTTAGAATAAGGGACGAAATATGAAATCTTAGTAACTATAGAAGAATTTTAATCTAAACATAAAAACGTATTGTAATATAAAATATTTTCATATAAAGAGGTACATGCCTAAAAGTATTGTATACAAAACTGTTTTAAATTAGGGCTCTCAACTTTTAACAAAAGTGTAACCATTTTAAAAAAAGTTTCTAATCAGTGCCAAATCTATTATTCATCATATAATTATTTCATAAAATTAATGTCAAATTTTATCCCTACCTATCATCCTTTCTATAACCCATAGGCTATAGTTTAGAAAATGCCCACATGACCAACCTCCTCATGCAATCCTTAACTAGAGGTTCTCTACATTTAAAAGAGGGATCATGGAATTATATTCACCATCCATGTTCTAGCCACCATATTTCACCGTTGACATTTTTCCTATAGTATCTAATTGAAGGTGAAGATGGGAAAAAAAAATTCTGCATATCACATTTTTAATTTTTTTTTTTACAAATCACATATACTCCCTTTGATCATATCTATAAGTCATTTCTAGCATATTATTTTGAAATCAATAAAAACCTTAAATCTCACTAACTTTGTTTTAAAATTTAATAAGTTTTTACCTTTATCTCTAATAAATATTCTTAAATTTCATTACTGATATTTTTATTTAAAGTATTTAATAATGGCAAAGATGTAAAGAAGGACTTTAGAAATTGACAAGTACTTTACAAATAAGATCAAATTTTTCTTCACTCTCTATTTTATAAATAAGACCAGAGGTCTCTTTTATATAAATAAGATCAGAGAAGTATGTTATAGTATTTTTTTTTTGGTAGAAATATTGTAGTATTTTTTTATTTTTGTATTATTTGAGGAAATATGTAATAAAATACTAAACGGGACCAAGTTCGGAATTTATTGGCGTGCACATGACGGATTTAGGGCATACATAAGGTCTTGTTTCAGGAATCTCAACCAAAAAAGACGTAGAAGGAACGATTGGGCAAACTAAAGTTTCGTTTCAGGAATCTCAACCAAATCAAAACAACGTGCAGGCTTCCTGAGGTCCTTCCTTTTACTGATCCTTCCCCTTAACCTTCCTCATATATATATATATATATATATATGTATGTATATATTTGAAATTGAATCTGATTTTAATGGTTAAGATTTAATGTATTATAGAATTATTGTTATAATATTAAATAATAATTTATTTATAAGAATAATATTAAATAATATGTTATAAAATTTAAACAGCTTACATTCATCATTTTATTATTATTATTGTTATTATTGTTATTATTATACTTTAAATCTCAACCATTGAAATTGATGTCAAGGGTAGACACAACAAAAAAATAGTTGATTAGCGACGAAAAATTTCATTGCTAATCAGTGAAAATTTTATCACTAAACGGATTAACTATGGAATTAGTGATAAAATATTTTTGTTGATAAAAACACTATTAGCGATGAAAATTTTTTGTCACTAAATAAGGATAAAGTTATTCTGACTTTGTGATAGAATACATTCCATCGCTAATTTTTCGATGGGCCTTTCTGTTGTAAATTTATTAGGTAAACTAAAATATCATTACCACATTACCCAATGGACCAAAGCTACCTCACCACCACCTAGTCATTCAATGGACCAATGCCACCTCACTGCTATGTCGCCACCACATTCTAGTCACCTAGTGGACTAGTGTCACCTCACTGCCATGTCACCACCATGTCAAATATTATTACCTTTAATTATGCCTTGATTAGGTTTGAACTTGCAACCTCATATTTTCATGTGCCTTTGTATTCACCTTATTGCCAGTTGAGCTGAAAGGAATATTTAGGCTTAATTGATAAATTAAATATATAATACTTAACCACACACACATATATTAATAAATATATTATTTAAATTATTATTAAATATAATATTTAAATTTACATATTTTTAACATTATGTTTATTTATTAATATGAAAAAATTAATTTATATATAAAAATTATTTCTATTATATTTTATTTAAAAAATTATTTTTGATAATAAATTTAATATTAAATTAAAAAATATTTTATTATCATTATATATTATATTATAATTTGTATCTATATAATATATAATATTTTAAATTTTTATGTATAACTATTTATTTTATTTTATTTTCATTTTTAAATAAGAATAATTAAGTATACAATTTAAATTATTATTAATAATATACAAATAATTTAAAATAATAAATTATTTTAAATTATAATTTTTAAATTATTTATTTATAGCATAATAATAAATTATGTATAAATATATATTATAGATAATAAAATTAAATTAAAAATAATTTGTGATGAAATTATGATAGAAAGCTTTGTGATAGAATTTTCTATCGTAAATTCTGCCACTGAATTAGAATAAAATATCTTAATTATTAACGATGAAATTTTTTATCAGTAAATTTATTGATAAATTATTTTCAATGGATTAACAATAAAAGAATAATAAAATTTTAATAACAAAATATTCTGTTATTAAATTAGTGATGGATTAGTGATAAAAATTTATTTTATTATTAATATGCTGCTTTTTTATAGTGAGAGAAGTTAAGAGATCACAGGAGGAGGGAATTGTGAGAAAAGGAAGCCAACTACAAATGAAAAGGGGGGGGGGCCACCTCCGCGCCGTGCGAACAATATTGGGTTCTTTTTTTATTTTTTAAAACATTATTCCCTTTTTCATAAAAAAATTATATAATTCGTTTTTGGGATTTTTTTTTCCCACCTCAATGAAAACATTATGACAGATTTTGCATTTTAAAAAAAAATTATAGAAACATTCACAAATTATTTAACTATTATGATGGGATATACACTATATCCTCATCAACTAGATTTTTTTTTTAAGATTCTTTTTCATTGTTTTTTAATTTAACTGCACGATACATTTCTTTATGGAAATATATTTTGCCCATAAAAAGTTTTAAAAAACTCATTCAAATTCCCAAAAAAAAAGCTACACATAACAAAAAGTATATAAAGCAAACTAATTTACCCAGTCATTCATTTGCAAACGTTATATACCAAATATGAGCGTAATTGCAATGGCATTTGGATGATCAGTTCCATTAGTTTTCTTTGAATTCTAACATAATTAAATATGGCTTTCGAAAATTTATCCGTTCGCGCGCGTTCAAAATAATATGGGTGTGATAATGACTATAATTATAACTATCATGTTTTAATTTATTAGTTAATAAAAAATTATCAAATTTATCATACATATTTTAGATGTTAAAAATGGTTTCAAAAAAAAAAAGAGGATCGTGTACTGTTGGATATTTTCTGCGAATAAGTTATGTTGATGCAAAAATGAAAAAGATGTAAACCACAATTTCTTAAAAAATTAAATAAATAAATTGAGAATTTTTTTTTTATATTGGCGAATTGATCCATGGGCCTAATTTAAAATTTGATTGTTGATCTTAGCCGAAGGTCCATTTCTTTATTTTAATTCTGAAAAAAATTGAACAGATGCCCAATTGTGGCCCAAAAAATAGACCCAATTCTAATTCTCTCTGTTTGTTTTTGCCAAGACCCAATTCTAATTCTCAATACGAAGCCCAACTCACGTACTGTTCCTTCTCGAGAAGCCTATCAAATTGGTTTTTCTTGGATTACAACTCATGCAAATGTTATTGGCAATCAATGGTAATAGAACATAGCAAAAGAGGCTAATTCTTTACAGTATAATAAATCAAGATCCGGATCCTTGTTGAGAAAGGTGAACCAAAAAAAAAAAAAGAAAAAGAAAAGATTGTTGGCAAGTTAAAGGCTACCTTCAAATTTTAGTTTGGTAGAAATTCATTTTTTTACTAATAAAAGTTAGATTTAATAGAAGAAACTAATTACTCACAACGTGATAAATTAAGATTTGAATTTTTTTAGAAAGTTGATTACATTTAGTGCTTAACACTACCTCAAATAGGATTGTTTTCATAAAAAAAAATACCAATGGGTAATAAAAAAAATATCATTTGTCAAAAATTTATGTATCAAGAATTAATTTGAGAAAAAGTTATGACTATATATTAAAGCATGGATAATTAAACTTTTAGCCCCTCAAAATTACCTCAATAATTGATTTGATTCTTTAAATTTAATTTTTATTGATTTGATTTCTCAAATTTAATTTTTATGGATTTGGTCCTTTATGTTTTCTCAAATTATTAAACTAGTTCTTTAAATTTTAAAACATGAATTAACTATCAAAATAATATAATGTATAAAGTATATTGATAAAATGTATATGTAGTTAAATGAGCATAAATTAACTATCAAATCAATTTAATTTAATATAATCTTTTATATTGTATTTTGTTCTTTTTTTTTGTAGGGCCTAATACGGTCAGGCTTAACAGTCTAGTCATGCTAATTTTTTTTAATTTTTCAAATATGAACTTTCATAAAAAAAGTTTAAACAAGCGGCTCATCAAACTCAACTCATATTTTTATCTCCATAATTTAATAATTTGATAGTCTCTAAGTCTAGGGATATATTTTTTTTTTGGTAGAAAAGAGGGCAAAGCCCAAGGGAATTAATTAACTAAGTAAAAAGGGGGGATTGAAATCCCATACAATCATTAAGCACAAGATCCTTTAGAAATAAAGGAGCATTATAGAATTGGAAGAGACTTTGAGTGCCTTTTTTGCTAAATTATTAGTAACTTGGTTTTGAAGTCTTGAAATATGGTTCAATTTGATCTGCCAATTGAATTTCAGCATCTTGACAATCTCTAAGAAGACAAGGTTGTAATTGGAGGAGACGTTAGGATAAGAGGTCAAGATAGTTAAAAGATTTTTGCAATCAGATTTTAAAATACTGTTTTTGAAGCTCATGTCCCAAGCAATTTGGAGGCCTTTAGATATTCATTGGCTGGATTTGAACTCTCCTCATCTGACCCAAAACACTTGTGTTGAACTAAGTCAATAAAAAAAAAAACATGGTTGGTTTTGACCTAAATAGTAAAAGCATGTTTGAGGTCCTGTATGTTGGGCAGAATTGGACTCATTGGGACATCGAGATTGGTGAACACATCTATCAACCTAAACACGGGCCAAATTTTTGTTTGTTTGTTAGGTTAACCAAACATTTTACACATGGATCTCTCTTTTATACGTTAAGCACGATGATACAAGCACAAAAATGTCCACAATACAAGTGAACCTTCTGTGTGTCTGGCCACCAAGAGAAACTAAAGTAGCCAAACTCTAATAGCTTGTTTGGTTCAATTTCATGGACCTTTTCCTAATGTTTGGTTGGACTTTGTAATGTAAAAGGACTACAACATGTAATCCTGATTCCCTCAAACTCTAGCATCCATATTACTTAGCTAGACCATATAAATGGGGATTTAAGGATAAAGAAAAGACATTATTGCCCTTTAAAAAAAAATACACAATCGACTTCCCCTGCTCTTAGACCTCTGCCATTGCTCTCTTCCCTTCTGAAATGATGTCCGACACGAAGGAGGAGGAGGAAGAAGACCTCAAATCTCAACCTTAGATCTCAAATTGCACCATTCCATAGTCCACATTGCAGATCATCGCATCACCTTCCAAACATTGCACACAACATGTTTGAACACCATCACTATCGTGGAATGATTGAGGGCCGCGATATCAAGATGGAGATGAAGAAATTCATTGGGTTGAAGATGGCAGTTGTGAGGAAGAGGAATGAAAGAGGAAGAAATGAGTGTGTTTTTAAAGGGGTTTTTGTCTATTAATATTTTTATTTGTATTTAATTGAGTCTAAAAAATAGATTTAATCCCATTATTCCCAATGTCTAACCAAACAAACTCATATACTCTTGATTCCATTACATTCCCTTTGATTCAATAAACCAAAAGCACGCTAATGGTAGAGATGGTGGAGAGTTTATTACCAATAGCCCTATTTCTAATAATCCTCCAGAAATTTATTTGAGCCCAATAATTGGAAATTTTTTGCAATATACGAACATCAAAACTATCTAGTCCTTTAAGTGAGGTCTCTTTCTGCGTCAGTTCAAAATCTTGGAAGGCACAACCTATAACATCATTTTGTTTTTTGTTTTTTTTTTTTTTGAAAAATCACTCCAAGGTCCTTGTAAGAATGTTAATTACTAAGAGGTCCATGAGAAAAAGTCAACTTGACACAAGGAAATGGCAATTTAGATGTGAATTTAATATCAAGTTATCATTTGTCTTTATTAAGTTATCTTTTTTTTTGTCAAATTATAATTGAACAGTATTTAAAACTTGACAGTGATTTGTATATTCTATGAGACTTTAAGTTAATTGACATCCTTATGTGAGATTTCTCAGCAATCCCCCCTTTTTAAATAGAAGTGTTTCAAGAAGTGAAGACCAACCAGAGGGCTTTGTGAAAAATACTCTTCTAAGTTTTGCGTATATTTATTAGAGCATTTTTTTTTAATAAGCACTTTAATAGAAAAGCTCTTGCAAGCTTTTTTTTTTTGGGTAATAGTGATTTTTCATATTTGAAACCACACTCTTCTTTCTCATTGAATCTCCAACATGTGGCTAAGGTTTCCAATTCGAAATTGATCTATAGCCTCTCAAAACTTCAAAAGTAGTAGCTCCACCTACCAGCACTATAATGAGTGGTGCTCATTACAATGGCGCCCATCACTATAATGAGATTTGCATTATCTAAATTTAAACCATTATTATATATAATATTTTTTTAAAAAAAATTTATAAAGTTATAAAATAATTTTAATAAATTTTTTATTTTTAATATGGTATAAATTTAATTTAAAAGGTCTAATTTAATATTAAAATTTTTATAATTACTATATATTGACTATCCAGATGTACTTTGCACAATCCATATTAATACTAGATTAAATTTAGACTATGCAGAGCACATCTAAATAGTCAATATATATCAATTATAAAAATTTTAATATTAAACTGGACCCTTCAAATTAAATCTAAGCCATATTAAAAATAAAAAAATTTATTAACATTATTTTATAATTTTTACAATTTTTATTTTAAAAAATATTATATATAATAATGGTTTGAATTTGAACCACCCAGATAAAGGTCCAAATCTTATCATAGTGATGAGCACCATGGTGCTCCATTACAAAAAAAAAAAAAAAGACGAAGAAGAAGAAATTTGGCGGCAACAAAAAGTCACCATCAAAAGTTTAAAAGTTGTCGCTAAAGGTTTTTAGTAGCAATTTTTCACTACTAAAAGGTCATTACCAAAAGTTTGATCATTAATTTGGCGACAAACATAAAGCCACCAAAAGTATACCATTGTTGTCGTTAAAAATATTTTACTGCTAAAATATTTTACCGCTAAAAGTTTACCTTTGACAAGGTATACTTTTAGCAGTGATTATATTCGTTGTCACAAAAAATCATTAGTGGCTAAACTTTTGGTGACAACTTTTTTGTCACCACTAAAAACCTTTTTGTTGCTACAAAAAGTCATTTTTTTAAAAAAAATAAAAAAGCTATCTCATATCATATTAACTAACATTTTGTGCCACACTATTCATATATCATGCATGCACCTCTTCATGCCACATTAATGTGATAAGCACTTAAACCATCGAGTCCTATCAACTTCATCTTTTTAAAATAGTTAATGGAGCACAATGACATGACATTAATGGCCATTTATCAGTTTAGCAGAAAAAAGCACAAAACTAATCCCATTAACAAGGAAAAAAACTTATTAAGATATTATTATATATTGCCCGCCTTTTGCTTAAATAAAAAAGATATTATTTTATATTGAAGTCATTTGTGTTCAATCATTAAGGTAAAGGATAATAAATTAGTCGATCTTAAGTTTCTGGAGGCTGCTTAACAATAGATGCCTCAACTTTATGGAGTAATGAAAATTAGATTGATTCAGCAATTTGATTTGGGTTGAAAATCACATTGATTGAACAATTTGATCTGGTTATAAAAGTTAGGTTAAAGCGGGCTTTTGGTTGTCTAACTTTATATGATATTGAATAATTGTGTTGTCATTCTTTTAACCTTAATTGTTAATAGATTTAGGAATAATTAATTGTTTTGAGTGGACCTTAAAGTAATTCTCCCAAAATGTCTAGTCAACCCACACTAGCCATCTATTAATTATGTTATTACAGATTATACATGTCAATCCTGATGACTAGCTGCGCTTAAGGCTGGCTAATCCTTTTTCCGCCCCATCGATGAATACTTTTTTAACCAATGACAACGTAGACATATATACATGCTATAATATCATTAGTTTATTATTAGTACGAACTAACATAACTATTTATTCTATTATATAATTATTTGCTTTATATCTCCTGTGCTATATATCTATGTAAAATTTAATTTATCAATAATAATAACAATATCACTAATGAATATGATCAATTTTCTACGTTGGTGATACTTTCTGAGTGTGGGTTCATGGAGGTTATATAGTTTTCTATTGGGACCCAATTTTTGTCTAGAAAAAAATATATAAATGAAAACAAATCCTACAAAGCTTCATAAAATTGAAGATCAGAGCGTCCCAATTCAAGCATATTTCAAAATTCCTAATTGGATTTCCAAAGACCATAAAAAAAAATTAAAGAGAGATAGGTTTTGCAAATGTGAAATTCAAAAGCGACAGATGAGAATTTTACCCGTAATGGAAATGTCGTCTTACAGCGTGTTTGGAAAGGCCAAAAAATCGATTATTCAGGTCAAATAATTGATTTTCAGAATAATTATCCAAATAGCCAGAATCTTGATAATTGATTATTTGAGCTAGAATCACTTTTTAAAATAACCTTGAGTAGGTTTTTTATAGATTCAATTTTATTATTAAATAATATATTTTACTTCTTAGATAAAGTTTAATAAATTTAATAATATTGAATACAACTTTATCAATAATTTAATTTTAAAAAACAATGTTCTTTATGATAATTTATACAATCGAAATCAATTTCAATATCCAAACAAATTACATTATAATATAATTAATTATAATTAAAATTAATCAGATTAATCAATTGTTTTGATAATTAATTATACCCAATTGAAATTCGAATAAACTTTTAGCATGAATGCTAGGGTATCATTAAAATGAGGTAAGCCTTATGATGCCTTTGATATCATTGACTCCAGTGACACTTTAATAGCCACCGTGTTGTCCTCATAGGCTTTCAGGGTAGCATGGCGGAGAAGTGAAAAGAGAAAAACAAAAATGAGTTTGCAGAAGAAGGAAGAACTATGATCTATGATGAAGAAATCAATGGCAGGAAATTTAAATTCTAAAATATTCATTTAATTCCACATACAATAATGGAAAGATTTTTGCATCACTGGATGGCATGTTCGGTTGGCAAACTGAAATTTTTGTCTTCGGCTCTTCTGAAGCACAAAGTAAGAAAAGGAGATGAAGCCCATCATGGTAACTTCTTCATTATAAATTTAAAAACTAAGTCAAAATATATATATATATATATATAGTATGAACAACCTATTCACATTGCAGATTTAAATTATAATTAACAATTAAAATTAATTTCACAAATAGGATAGGGGTGAGGAAATTATGATACTTGAAATTTTTTTTTAATATTTTAAAATGTTCTAAGATAAAATTTAAAATTTTGAATTGGTTGAGAAGCAATGGACTTACGATCGAGATCATGGGAGAAAATATTGTGGGATAAGGAAAAGCAGTTGTTCTTAATTTCATTAGAGATAATGATGATATTATTTTTGAAAAAATAATTTTAGAAATTAATGATGAAGTGGATAGCTTAGAATCACAATATTTTAAAAAAGTGCTTGTTATTCTTATATTACATATATATATATATATATATATTTCAGGACTTATCTGAAATTTAAATGAACAAGTCAAATTTTTATATTTTGCTCAGATATAAATTTTCATTGCATTTAAATAATATTGATCTTTTAAATAGATAAATAGTTTACAAAATTTTATTTAACCTTATTTAACATTATTAATTTATTAATTTATTTAGTTTTTAAAGATCATGGCTTGACACTACATCTTTAAAATTTAACTCTTCTTGAATAAATTTTATTTTCTCAAATAATTATTTGGTAAATTTTAATTAACCTAAAACAATCTCATCAAATTTAAATAAATATTTAATAGTTTCAATTTACTTAATAAATTAATTTCTTTTACTTAAATTTTATAATAAAAGTTAGGATGTTACACATTACCTATAACCTCGCACCATGTAAACCACCACAAGTGCATCATCTTGTCTCATGTCATAACAAGGATCTCATAAATATGTAATTGATCTAATTAACTTCTAATCATTTCTCTACCTCATAACAATAAGGTCGATTTAAATAAGTTTTCATATTCTTCTTAGTACTAATTTATTATAAAAAGCATTTTAGTAACTTCTTATTTTCTTTTTAATAACAATGGAAACATAAACATTAGGTAAAATCATGTGACATCATTGTCCAAAAATCAAAAGCCATCAGAGCTCAATAAATAAAGTTGACACTATGGCCTTGTTTGGTATGCGGCATTGGGGGGTTGGGACTGGGACTAGGTTTAGTTAATACTACTTTTGACAAGTTTGGTCTGAAGTATTCAACAATTCTTAAGCTTGCTCAGTCCCACTTAAATGAGAATACTTAAACCCACCATCCTTAGGTACTGCAAATTTTATCTTGGGATTAGAATTTTTTTGATTGAAATGCCCTTAAAAAATGCCCAGATTTTCTCCTCCCTTAAAGAACTCTAGCACGGCACCTTCCTTTTGCACCGTCGACGACCTCCAGCGCTCCACCTTCCTTTCTTGCCGTCAACGACCTCCTACCATCCACCTTGCATCTCCTCCATTGACGACACTTTTTTTAGAGGAATAGATTTGAATCCAAGACAAAGAAACCCAAAAATAGTATAGCAATGATGTTCGAGCTCAAAAAGAAAAATTGCAATCTCACAAAAAACTTTAACAACTCAAAACCTTTTTCTCTAAAATGACAAAACGGACGAGAAATCTAATAGTACAATCACAAAAGTGGAACTTCTTGTCTGAGAAAAACATAGTACTCAAGCTTAAATCTCCACCATTGTAGAAGCTACAGAGAGCTTCAAAATTTCTAGAATTTCAAGAAAAAAAATATCAACAATTATAGAGAAAAATGACACATCTGCTTTAAAAAATCTTTGAAGTGACATGTGAAATTGTTGAACAACATTGCAATGCGAAGCACTCTTATCTATTTCCTCAGTCGATCTCATTGCAGGCGCTCATCTCTATCAGTTGATCTCCATCATCGCATAGAGTCGCAAGCCTTCATCCTTGAAGAAAAGAGTGATCATGCAAGCAAGCAAAGAGGGAGACTAAGGGAGATAGGTTTGATTTCGCAGAGGGAGGAATGGGCTTTTAGGTTTACAATTTTTTTATTAATTATATAGGGTATTTTGGTATTTTCATAATTTATGTTTAAGTGTAAAATAAGATAAAGAGGAATATTCCTTGTAATCATTACTTCATACTAAACATAATTTTAAAGCATCATTTTCAATTTCAATCCCAATCTCAATTCTAATACCAATGCCAATCATAATCCCCATCCCTCTAAACCTAAGCATGCGTACCAAACAAGGCCTATGTGTATACTAGGCCAAATGTCAAGTGTGCAGTATGCCATGCAGTGCGCAATGCCATTCGTATCTCATGAAATTTATAGGTACAACTTTAATGTCTGAATCCCTTTGAATCAAACTTCCAATATCCATAAGCACCCCTATTCAAGTAACTTTTTTACAGGATGACAAAAAATTGAATCTAAAATATAAAGTTTTAGAATATTTTTACTTTGATGTATTTTTTATTTATCCTCTAAACAATTTTAGCGTGTGTTTATTTTTCAGTTTGCTAAAAGTTCATTTGGTGTATGTTCATTTAGTGAATGTTCATTTGATAAAAGTTAGTTTAGTGAAAGTCAGTTGTAACAAAATGTATATTTGAATACATTTTTTTAAAAATTAATTTGGTATATTAAAAGTTGTTTAGTCTGTAATAATAAAATGTACTTTTGAATGTACAATTATCAAAAACAATATTTTATGATGATTTGTAATTTTTATTATACAAATGTAATATATTTAAAATATTTAAAAAATGTGATAAAAATTTTAAACAACATAAATTTTGATTTATAATCTAGAAATTTGATCTCTAGTTATTTGTATTTTTTTAATTTGTAATTTTAGAAAATGTGATAAAGATTTGTAATTTTTATTATACATTAATGCTAAAAAATAACACGATTAATTATTCAATTTATAATACTAAAAACTTGATACCTAATTATTATTATTAAAATAATAATTATATTTTTAATGAATCAACTATTTTTTAAATAAAAGAATAAGAGATTAAACTTGGGATAATATGTTCAAATAATATCCTACTTTTCAAATTCACTTTTCAAAAGTTTCAAATAGTTATGTTTCAAAAATTCACTTTTAGCTACTGTTTGAATATACTTTTAGAATGTGCTTTTTTGTAAAATATTTTAACTAAACAACTTTTCGCTTTCTGAAAGTAAAATTTTGTTTCCTGAACGTGAAAAGCAAGAAAACCAAACAGACCTTTAACTTTAGATATCACCATGGGAGAATCACATTCAAGGACCACTTAAACAAATTAATCATAGAGGAGGAGTGACAACAAGTTCCATTAAAAAAACAAATTTACATCTTCCTTTTAATAATAATTCATTCTGTGTTAGTCCTTGGATGTGATTCTCCCTATTATAATTTATATTTAAGATTTTTTAAATTTATGTATTGGTATGTAAGTAAGTATTTGTCTATAAATTAGCCTAATTGTAAATGAAAGTAATCACCTATCAAGATTTTAATTAAATCATATTAAAATACTAGCTTAATAACATTATTCTTAATAATGATGAGCTATATATAACTAAAAGAGATTATGAATAATAAAAAATTTTCAAAAATAATTTAATAATTAAACTTCACACATTTTCATTATTATTCCTTTTATTTTATGATCCTATATATTATTTATTTCTCATTCTTTATATAAGATACAAAATTTAATTTCATAAATAAATTTTGAATGATAATTTTATTTAATTTTAAATTCTTAAAAATAATTCATAAGAAATTTTTTCTAATTATTTAAATGATAATTTTATAAATTATTTGAAATAAATTAAATTATATTTATTTTTTAAAGTACTTTTAGCGGCAACATTTTATATAAATTATTTTTAATTTCAAAATTATTTTTTATAAAAATATTTTTGATGGTAACAAAATGGGGCCACAAAAAAGTTATTTTTTTAAATTTATTATGATTATAAGTGAATTTGTTATCTTAATTGAGTTTACTAGGTTGAAATGAATTATTACTTCTCATATAGGAAAAAGTAAAAAAAAAAAAGCTAAGTAAGTACTAGACTAATAGAATCAGTCTCCTAATCCTATAAACCAAGTCCAGTCCTGTTAATTTTCAGGTTATCACTAGATAAAATTTGACTATGAGTTGCTTAATTCAGTCCTTTTCATGAAAGAGATCAAATTTTGAATTAAGTATAAGTTCAATATTATCTAATCCTTTGTGTAGCCTTAGGTGTGATAATGACTATAACTATAACTATCATATTTCTATTTATTTCTTAATAAAAAATTATCAAATTTATCATACATATTTTAGATATTAAAAATGGTTCCAAAAAAGAAAAGAGGATCGTGTTCTGTTGGATATTTTATGCGAATAAGTTTTGTGGATGCAAAATTGAAAAAGGTCTAAACCACAATTTCTAAAAAAATAAAAAATAAATAAATTGAGAAATTTTTTCTATATTGGTGAATTGATCCATGGGCCTAATTTAAAATTTGATTGTTGATCTTAGCCAGAAGGCCTATTTTTTATTTTAATTCTGAAAAACATTTTGAACAAATGCCCAATTGTGGTCCAAAAAATAAACCCAATTCTCACTCTCTCTGTTTGTTTTTGCGAAGACCCAATTCTAATTCTCAATATGAAGCCTTCCTTCTCGGGAAGCCTATCAAATTGGTCTTTCTTGGATTACAACTCATTCAAATGTTATTGGCAATCCACGGTAATTGAATATAGCAAAAGAGGCTAATTCTTTGCAATATAGCAAATCAAGATCCAGATCCTTGTTGAGAAGGGTGAAAAAAAAAAGAAGTTATTGGCAACTTAAAAGCTGCCTTCAAATTTTAGTTTGATAAAAATTCATTTATTATTAATAGAAGTTAGATCTAGTAAAAAACACTAGTTACTTACAACATGGTAAATTAAGATTTGAATATCTCTTCAGAGAGGTGATTACATTTAGTGCCTAACACTACCTCAAATAAAATTATTTTCAATAAAAGAATGGCTATAGGTAATAAAAAAAAATGATTCGTCAAAAATTTTCCCCCTCTTTTAAATAGTAGTATTTCGAAAAGTGAATACCAACCAGAGTGCTTTGTAAAAAATACTCTTGTAAGTTTTGCATATATTTGTTAGAGCTTTTTTTTTAATTAAGCGCTTTAATACAAAGCTCTTGCAAGCTTTTTTTTTTGGGTAATAGTGATTTTTCATATTTGAAACTACTCTCTTCTTTCTCATTGAATCTCCAACATGTGGCTTAGGTTTTCAATTCAAAATTGATCCATAGCCTCTCAAAACTTCAACAGTAGTAGCTCCACCTACTAGCATTCTTTTTAGGTAAACCTAATATTTTAATATGTTAACTTCAAGTTTGATTTGGGTGCTCATTACAGTGGTGCTCATCACCATGATGAGATTCGAACCATTCAAATTTAAACCATTATTATATGTTATACTTTTTAAAATAAAAATTTGTAAAAGTAATAAAATAATTTTGATAATTTTTTATTTTTAATATGGTCTAGATTTAATTTGAAGGGTCTAATTTAATTTTAAAATTTTTATAATTATTATATATGGACTATTCAGATGTACTTTGCATAGTCCAGATTAACACTAGATTAAATTTAGACTATGCAGAGTACATCTGAATATTCAATATATATCAATTATAAAAATTTTAATATTAAATTAGACGCTTCAAATTAAATCTAGACCATATTAAAAATAAAAAATTATTAAAATTATTTTATAATTTTTATTTTAAAAAATATAATTTATAATAATGGTTTAAATTTGGACCATCCAGATAAAGATCTAGATCTTATCATAGTAATGAGCATCATGGTGCTCCATTACCAAAAAAAAAAAAAAACTTTTGGTGGTGACAAAAGTTGGCATCAAAAGTTCAAAAGTCATTGTTAAAAGTTTTTAATAGCAATTTTTTGCTACCAAAAGGTCATCACCAAAAATCTGGTCGCTAATAATTTTTGGTGGCGACAAACATGTTTGGTTAGAAAACTGAAATTTTTATCTTCAGCTCTTCTAAAGCATAAAGTAAGAAAAGGAGATGAAGTCCATCAGGGTAATTTCTTCATTATAAATTTAAAAACTAAATCAAAATATCTATAGTATAAAAAACCTATTCACATTGCAAATTTAAATTATAATTAATTTCACAAATAGGATTGGGGTGAGGAAGTTATGATACTTGAAAATTTTTTAAGATTTTTAAAATTTTTTAAGATAAAATTTAAAATTTTGAATTAGTTGAGAAGTTATGAACTTATGGTTGAGACCATGAGAGAAAATATTTCGGGATGAGATAATGAATATAATATTTTTGGAAAAAAATAATTTTAGAAACTAATGATGAAGTGGATAGCTTAGAATCATAGTATCTTAAAAAAAAAAAAGCTTGTTATTCTTATATAATATAGATATATAGATATTTCAAGACTTATATGAAATTTAAATGAATAAGTCAAATTTTTATATTTTTCTCAAATAAAAATTTTCATTACATTTAAATAATATTGATCTTTTAAGTAGAGAAATAATTTAAATAATTTTATTAAATCTTATTTAACCTTATTAATCTATTTTTTTTAAAAGATCATGGCTTGACACTATACCTTTAAAATTTAAACCTTCTTCAATAAATTTTCTTTTCTCAAATAATTATTTGGTAAATTTTAATTAACCTAAAATAATATCATCAAATTTAAATAAATATTTAATAGATTCAATTCACTCAATAAATTAATTTCTGTTACTTAAATTTTATAGTAGAAGTTAGGATGTTACATGTCACTTGTAACCTCGGGCCGTGCCATGCCATCTGCCACAAGTGCATCATCTCATGTCATGTCATAACAAGGATCTCATATGTATGTGAACAATCTAATTAACCTGTAATTATTCTCTACCTCATAATAATAAGGTGGATTTAAATAATGTTTTATATTCTTCTTAACAATAATTTGTTATAAAAAGCTTTTTAGTAAGTTCTTCTTCTTTTTTTTTTAATAACAATGGAAGTCTAAGCACTGGATAAATTCATGTGACATCCTTGTCCAAAAACCAAAAGCCATTTGAGCTTAGTGGATAAAATAAATGCCATGTGTATAGCAGACCAATCATCAAGTATACAGTATGCCAAGTAGTCTATAATACCATTTGTATCTCTTGAAATTTGTATGTACAACTTTCAACATCTTAATCCCTCTGAATCAAGCTTTGAATATCCATAATTAGAGGTGTTTACGGGACGAGACAGAATCAGACACCCCCATCCCGTGTCCCGTCCTAGAAAAAAGATCAAGACTAAATTTTGGTCTTGTGTCTCATCCCGTTTTGAAAGTCATCCTATCCTGTTAGAAGTCAAGATGGAACCGAGAAAAGATCGGGATGTCTTGCCATCCCGATAAATCAAATAATATTGAAAAAAATCTGAATAATAGCGTTTATTAAAATTTTAAATCATATAATTTATTAAGTTTAAAATTAAAACAACATAAGTACATAAATCACAATAATTTAAAGTCAATTATTGAATTACATTAATCACAACTATACATTATAATAGCAAACACAAGTAATCTTTAGGCTGTAAGAGTAGCAACAATAAGTAAGTCAAGCACAATATCAAATTATCATTCTTCTACTTTAGTGGAGATGTATTAAACTAATTAGTTTTCTGAAAATAAAGCAAAAAATACATTATAAATAAAAGTTATTAAATAAATAGATATAAGAATAAATTATATTAAGATATTTAAAATAAAAAATAATGTATATATAATATTCGAGACAGGATAGGACATCCCGCTGGTAATCCCGTGTCTCGTCCCGTCTTGAACCCCTTTCCTGTCCCGTCCCCTAAAGTCACGTCCTGATTACTTTCGAGCCGGGACAAGACCTGTCTTGATATAATCAGGATGATACCAGGCCCATCGGAATGGGTTCAAATTGAACACCCTTATCCATAATAGCACCCTTATTCGAGTAACTTTTTTGCAAGATGACAAAAAATTGAATCTAAAATATCAAATTCTAGAATGTTTTTACTGTGATATATTTTTTATTTATCCTTTAAACAATTTTAATTTTAGATATTATAATGGAAGAATTACATTTAAAGACCACTTAAAAAAAATTAATCGTAGACAAGGACTAATAACAAGTTCTATTAAAAAAAACTACATTAATAACAATTCATTCTGTATTGATTCTTATTTGCAAATAATTTGTTTAAGTAGTCTCTAGATGTGATTCTCCCTATTATAATTTATATTTAAGATTTTTTTTAATTTATACATTGCTATGTAAGTAAGTATTTGTCTAGCCTAATTATAAATGAGAGTAATCACCCATCAAGATTTAATTAAATTAAAATAAAATACTAGCTTAATAACATCATTCTTAATAATGATGAACTATATATGTCTAAAAGAGAATATGAATAATAAAAAAAATTATTTAATAATTAGAATTAACACATTTTCATTATTATTCCTTTTATTTTTTGATCCTATATATAATTTAGTTCTCATTATATATATAAAAGAAAAAATTTTAATTTCATAAATATCTTTTGAATGATAATTTTATTTAATTTTGAATTTTCAAAAATAATTTATAAGAGATTTTTTAATTATTTAAATGATAACATTATAAATTATTTGAAATAAATTAAATTTAAATTTATTTTTTAAAGTACTTTTAGTGGAAAATTTTTATATAAATTAATTTTAATTTTAAAATTATTTTTCATAAAAATATTTTTGACAGTAATAAAATATGGCCACAAAAAGTCATTTTTGATGGCAAAAATTTACTTTCATTGGCAACAATTAAAAATGGCCACCAAAAATTCACCTTTAGCGGTCACAATTAAAAAGTGTTGCAACGAGTAAAAGTAGACCTTTGGCAGTGATATTTTTTATCATCACTGAAAGGTTTTTTTTTTTTCTTTTTATAGTTATGGGGCCTTGGGTATTATAATGTAATATATGAATAAGATCTAAATTAATTTATGGTTGATAGGATTAATCAACATATACTTTCAAGGTTAAAATGCATAAAATCTTTTTAAACTTTGAGACAGTTGTAAATAACTCCCTTCACTTTTAAAAGTTTAAAATTAACCTCTTAACATTTAATTTTGTTCTGCAAAACCTTCTATTATTAATTATGTTATTTTTTTATGACGGTTAAAATATCATTCAACTAAAAAATATTATTAAAAAAAAATATTATATTGTATAATTATTTAAAATAAATTTTTTATATTTTTTAGATAGTTAAGACATTGATAATAGCCAAAACAAATATTATTATCGTCAGAAGTGGATAGGTTTCTGGAAAAAAATATGCTCTCTAATCAAGAGTCTCTGGTTTGAAACAATATGACCTTCCATGTCTCTTTTTCTCCTTTATTTATTTTCTTTTCCTGACTTTCTAAATAAGAAAATATTTTTCTCCACATTTTTTATATACTTTTCTCTTCTTTCTATTTTTTTTTCATCCAAATATAGAATACGAGTAATTAACATGACATGACCTTCATGCCTCTTTTTCTCCTTTCGACTATCTAGATGAGAAAATATATTTTACTGTTGATATTTCACACACAATCGTAGTCACGATCTTAAGTATTTTTGGTTAACTTACGTATGAAAACAAAAATTTTGAAAATTAAATCAAATACTCCTGCAATTGTAATTTTATATTGTTATTATGATTATTGTTATTATTATTTTAAATTAAATCACAAGTTTCCTCTAGAATTTTTGAGTTCTTATGTGATTATCATGATATCATCACTTCACCAAAGTCGAATCTGATTGTGAAAAGTGGAAACCATGAGCCCATTTGTTTAAGATTGAAAAATATGTATTTTTTAGCTAGTTTAGATATTTTATAAAAAGAAATTTATTTTATGGAGATTTTATAAAAAGCATATATTATTTTATATTGATTATAATAATAAAAAATAATTATTAGTTAATTATTTTTAAATTTTATAATATCTTAATTTTGTTTCATAAAAATAATTTATTATTATTATTTTAAAATTTTATAATATCTACATGTAGCTTGTCTTTTTAAAATATTTTTTTATTAAATTACTTTTAAAAGGTATTCAAAGTAGTTTCTTAAAATAATCAGCATTATGCTTTTTTTTGGGACTTTAATTATTTTTAAATATTTAAATAAACATAATAAAAACTTAAAAATAATTTTTTAAAAAAATTAAGTGATTTTTTAATAAAATAAATTAAAACAAACGGGTCATATAATTCAATCAAATGCTATCATCTTTCGACTTTCTATTCATCTTTGCTTTCACGTTTCTGTTTTAAATTTATTATTTGACTTCACGCCTTCATGGCCAAAAAAATTAATTATCCTTTGATTTTTCAAAAGTAGCATTATGACTTTTGCAATCAACTTCGTGGATGAAATTCTTTTTTCAATAAACTTCGTGGATGATTTAATAAGCCTCATGTATATGTGTATTTTTTTTTCATTAGACTTTCGGCTATAAATTTCTGCATGCTGCGAGGTTCAATTACACATGCAAGGTTTGGCAAAAATAGAAAAGTAAACAAACAAAAGAAAGGAGGAGGAGGGAGAAACCATGGCTTTATTGAGTTCTAAAGAGACTTGTCCTAATGAAGAACTAGAAGATTCATATGCCCTTTCAGCCATGCTTCAGTGTTGTAGCCAGATCTACTGTGCAGTTCTTAAAGCTTCGCTTGAGCTCAACGTGTTTGAGATCATAGCTAAGGAAGGAGGAAGACACGTGTCAGCTTCTGAAGTTGCCTCAAAGCTTCCAAGTTCATCTCAGCACAAAGAATTGGCTTTCAGGATGGATCGTCTCTTAAGGCTTCTTGCAAGTCACTCTCTTCTGAATTTTTCAATTGGTGAAAAGGAAGATGGCGGCACTGAGAGACTCTATGCGATTTCTCCAGTGGGAAAGTACTTTGTTGGTGGGGACGATGGTGGATTCTTAACTCTCTTCTCATCATTCATTTGCCATAAGGCACTTATGGATGCTTGGTAACTTTTTTTCCATAAAAAAAGATACTTTTTTATGAATTTCACATTAGAGAGTCTCACAAGTGAAATGGGTTTATAAGCATGATAGACTTCTTCACCTAATAGGCTAGTCTTTTGTGATAAACCCTTTAGAGTGTACTCATAATTGGCTTATCATTGAGAGGCCGATACCATGAAGAGGGGGCAATGTTATGAGTCCCATGTCGGTGAGCCTTATAAGTGAAGTGGAGAACTTTCCATCCAACAGGCTAGTATTGAAATGAGTTCTCCTTTTATACTTGTGCTTATAATTAGCCTTTCATTAATTAAGTGGTCGATGTCATGGAAAGAGGGCATTGTTATGAGTCTCATCTCAAGAAGCTTTACAAGTGAAGTATGAGGCTTCCACCTAATAAGATAGTCTTTTGAAATAAACTTTTTCTTTTAAATTTGTGCTCCTAACATATTCCCTACAAATTTGGTTTATTATATTTCATTGCAAAGCACGTGATCCACAATCTAGTTATCTCAGAAAAACTAATTTATTTTGACTGAATACACTTGTTAATTGTTTCTAGGAAAAATACAAGAGTAAGTAAGTCCTTATACTTTGATTATTTCATTTTATTTCTTGTCCATATAGTTTTGTTTCATTATTCACAAACCCTTCAGTTTGATTTGTCTTAAACGTTATAGTCCCTTTGGTTTTAAAAATGCATATAAGAAGATGATACTGACCAAGTTAATTTTGTTGGTGTCTTTACTTAACTAATCTCTTTGTTGATATAATAAAAATCTATTTTGACTCTATCAATGCCGGTTCCTGGTCCTTTGTGTATTTTTAAAATATAGAGAAAATGTTGCAAATGGATCAACTAAATGAACTGAAAATAATAAAAACAAGCTATAAGATTTAATAACAAAACACAATCAAAATATGAGGACCTACTAATATATTTTTCTTGTTTCTATGTTTTGATGTAGGATGAATTTTAAGGTGGCAATTATAGAGGAAGACAATGACTTATTTAAGAAAGTTCATGGAATGCCAATGTACCAATACGCTGAGAAAGATCCAACATGGAACAACATTTTCAACAAAGTAATGGCCAATCGTTGCAACATAGAAATGAGAAGAATATTGGAAATATACAAAGGATTTGAGGGAATATCAACACTTGTTGATGTTGGTGGTGGAATTGGCCAAAACCTTAAAATGATTATCTCAAAGTATCCTTCAATTAAGGGAATCAATTTTGATCTGCCCAGTGTTATTCAAAACGCAACACCTCATTCAAGTACATCAAGTTCATTATCTCTACTAATATTATGTTTCCACTCCATCTCTCCAATTCTAAATGCAAGAACTAGTTAACTAATTCACATATATTCATGAATTGAGTTGGTTAGTTATTTGTAAAAAAAATATATGTATTGATTTTCTTAAGATACCCCTGTTAATTGTGTGCAATTAATAGAGGTGGTTTCAAGAAAAAATAAATAAATGAGAGAGAAAAAGATATCTGGGTTTTATACTTAGAATGAAAGCAAACTTGTCAACTAGTTTCTATAGTTAAAATTGAAGGGAGTTTTTTTTTAATTTTTTATCTGTTAATATTATTAAAATTATCATTTGAGCTTCAAATTTTATGAAGGGATCGAGCATGTTGGAGGAGATATGTTTGAAAGCGTTCCAAAAGGTGATGCCATTATGTTGAAGGTTAGTGCGAAAGTTTGTCATCTCAGTTTCAACTTCATATTATATTAGATATGTGAATAAGGATATATGTGAATAAGTATAACATAACACATTAACTAGTCAAAGATCTCCGCATGCCTCTATCACATGTATATATGCTTTTCTAATTACGGTCATCAGGTTAAGTTGGCTACAATTTCAAATCCACACCAAGCCTTTCAACGTCATGAATGTCATATTGTCAGACAACAACTATTATATTCATGTTTAGCATTATTGTATTAAAATATTGCGTCATAAAATGCCATTATATATTCTAAAGTATCTCATAGACTAAATTAAAAAAAAATCTTGCGAGATGATCGACATGACCAATCAGTTTTTCCATATATCATGAATCTTCTTTACATTGTGGGTAATATATATGTTTTGTAGGCTGTATGCCACAATTGGTCGGATGAAAATAGCATAAAAGTGTTAAGGAAATGCCATGAATCGTTGCCAGAAAAAGGGAAGGTCATAGTAGTGGAATACATAATGCCTGAAGAAATTGGAGCAACAGAGGAAGCCAAGTTCGTAGCAAGCTTGGACAACATCATGTTTCTTCATGATGGAGGAGAACGAACTGAGAAAGAATTTCAATCTCTTTGCAAACGTTCTGGCTTTTCTGGTTTTAAAGTCGCTTCTCGTGCTTTCTCTGCTTTAGGAGTCATGGAATTCTACAAGTGATAATTACACACACACACACACACACACACACACAAAAAGTGATCTTATATATCATATTCTCTTGTTTCAAATGGCTGTTTAGAGGTGTCTCTTAGACTTGGCATAAATGAATAAGAATAAATTTACTTAAACCAAAGCAGCTAGGATAAGGTGGGACAATAGTAAATGTCTAAAGTTTAACTCCTCTTAATGTAATAAAAACAAGTATAAAATATTTTATGTTGCGTTTTAATAGATTTAATTTTTTTTGCTATATAAGTAAATTATGGAAAGCTTTATTTTTTTATCATTAGTTGACTAAAAAAAGGGAGAATGAAAAATAAGGATCTCATAACAAAATTATTGTCAAATCAAAAAATTTAGTACTGAAACATGAGAGAAGGAAAAAAAATAGAAAAGGACATAAAAAAATACAGAAAATGACCAAAAAATTGCAAATAAGGGTTCAAAAATTACAGAAAAGGACTTAAAAATTACTTATTATTTGCTTGACAAGTTGACAATTTTGCAATCCTTGCTTGACATGACAAAAGATAGATCATGGACCTATCATTGGAATGACAACAACACTGTTATTCTTACTTGTTAAATTTCTTACATTACTTGTTAATTCTATAATATTATCTTACTTGTTAAATTTTTTACATTACTTGTTAATTCTGTAATATTATTTGTTAATTAACACACTTGTATGGCTCCATAATGACAATAGAGGGGAAATTTTACGGAAGAATGTGAAATGAAAAGTTACTTTTTTAGTATTTACTCTTGTTGGTAAAATCCTTAACATGACCTTTTTTTTATAATCAAATCCTCAACATGACTTGTTAAATCTTTAACATCTTGCTAAATCCGTAGTTTTACTTATAAATTTATCAAGCCCTAGTTAAAATTGTAACCTGTCAAATTGTCATGCAATTATTTACCAAAACGTGTTAAATAATTCACTAGTTTTCTTTTATGAATTTAACAAGTAATGTCATTGATTTAACTAATCATGTTAGTGGTGAAACAAGGGGTGTTAGGAATTTGATAATTAAAGTTTTTAACCATGATTTTCCTTCTCACATTTCTCAGTACCTATAATTATTTAGCAAAACAGGTTAAATAATTGACAAGTAATATTATGATTTTAATATGTCATGTTAGTGAGAAACCAAGCCTAATAGATATTTAACAACTAAATTTAGGAATTTAACAAGCAATGCAAAGGATTTTTACAAGCAAGTTGAATGCTAAAATAATAAGTTTTTCATTTGAAGTTTCCTCTCCTAACATTTTTCAAGTCCTGTAATTACTTGCCAGCACAAGTTAAATCATTGACAAGTCATATTTCAAAATTTGCAAGTAATGTTTAGGATTTAACAATCAGGGATAACAAAAAATTGTCACCTATCATACCAATGCATGAATCATATTCTTCACGGTTTATCAGAAATCGGCCACTCATGATAATTGACCATCATTATTAATATTTTAACAAGTAAGATAACATAAATCACAGCTTATCATTAATTAAAAAAAGAACATTTTTAGACTTCATAAAAAAAGTTCATGCTAGTACTTGTAATAGTATGTGATCAAATACTCTCATAAAATTAAACATCCATTTAAATCAAAATACAAATATGACATATTCACTAGGTTATTGCAACCCATTTTTTAAAAACACTATATAGGTTGTGTACATATGCATAAGAACTATTTATATATAGTATTGTCATCCACAATCTTCATAAATTTCTCCCTATATGAAATATTCAATATTATAGATATGCAATACCTTCATAGAGCCACCTATTATGCTATATTGATGCTGCATAACAATTTATATCAGAAATTAATAACATAAGAAGCATTCTATAGGTTCATGAATTATTCTGCATTTTCACATATCAAAACTAGATATTTGAAAATTGACAAGCATTCTTAACTATTTGACAAGTGATTTACTAAAATAACAAGTCATTATTATAGTTCTGTATCCTAGAAGATAGAATCCTTAGGTACAAGTGGGAACAAATGTGCGTCGGTAGTAACATTTAGTATGGAAAATATTCATCAATCGAGCTGCTATCTATGCTTCTTTGATTATAAAAGGAAGAAATTGAAAATAGAATAGCCTTCCACTATCATGATTCGATTATCCTATGCAACCTTTAATAGTGATGAAAGTGAGCGATCTGCTAATATGTGATGACGAATGTTCGATGATATATGCCCTAAAGTTGACAACAGCTTTGATTAACCCAAATGAAGGACCATATCTCACTAGAAAACTGGATTAGTTGCCTTCAACTTTTGCAAAATAGGCTCCAATTATGATCTCTACAAGTAGTGCGAAGTTGTGTTTGAGGCTGAGCTTCTATGAATATAGCATTTAAACAGCAAGGGCAGTAATGTCATTTCACTGCAAAACTTAATTTCACTTCAATCTCAAAATCCTACAGTGAGTTTTCAAAATTATTTGGGCTTGATTTATAAATATTCCACACATGTGGTCCTATAATGAAATTCTCCCATTTAAAATTCTACTTAGCACAGAAACATTAATTTCAAAATTCTATCTAGTTGATAACCCATAATTCAAAAATCCTTTCCTTTGTAACCAATGTTTTCAAAATCGAACTAGATATTGAACTGAAAAGATCAACAATTCACGGTTCACATAGTTCAGTCGGGTTAGACTAATAGTTAAACCAATAATGTAATAACTAAATTAAAAAATTATACGTGTATATAATAATCTAAAAATAAGAAATAAATATAAAATTGCTACTTAACTTAAAAAAATTGAATGTTTTAAGTTTATCATGACTTAATAAGCTATATAATATAACATAACATTAAATGATTAACAAAATTGATCATTTCCTAAAAAAATTCAATAAAAAAAGTTTTTTTGAACAGTCCAGTTCTTTAAAATTGGATTTGATTCCCAGTTTGACTGCTAGTTTGAAATGGCTCAACCCGACTCAACCTTTAAAATAGTTTTCATATATTGACTGAACCAAACTTTGAACTGGTTGACGGTCGGACTAGTTTGACTATTCGGTCTAGTTCGGTTTTAAAATCACTGTTTGTAACCACAAGGAACATCAATTTCACAAACTAAATTCTTAACACTTTATGGATAATAATTTTTTTTCCTAACTTAATCAAATCATTAACTTTAAGTTCACATGATATGTGAAAAATTAAATGTGAATGAGAAATCACTCGCTCGCATGATACAATTCTTGCAAGCACATAATTTGTTAAAACACTTTTCACTTGGAAAAGGTATATTTTGAAAATGATAGTAAGACCTCATAAAATATTTATATTCATATTTCAAATTCATAATAAAGCCCATTACTTAACACAAGTTATCAAAATCATGGTATAGAAACTAAAGAGAAAAGTAAAAACTCTCACTTTAATTTTAGAAAAATATCAAATTCTTTATTCTTTAATCTGTAGGCATAATTATCAAATACTTCTAGAAGGTTTCCTACAAATAAGATTGGAGGAAGTATTTAGGATAACAATAATGAAAAAAATCCTGGTCATGGGTTATAATTGATTTATGGGTTCCAACTAAGAGCTACAAACATGAGGGAACAAATTGTCTTAGCATGATCCCTTTTATTATTCATCATATTAGTCAATTTATGAGCAAAAATCTTCAATATCAAGTTTAGTAAATGGGTTTTAGTGCAAAGATAGACACATCAATATCGGGTTCATTTATCAATATAAGTACTGGTAAATATATCAAATATAATTGTGGAAGGTAGGTTGATGGCTGCTAGGCCTACTAGCTAACTTAATCCTAGATTTAATCTCATGTTATCTTTCTTATTATTTTTTTATTACCTATCATTATCTTTTTACCAGGATACTAGGGATTAGATTTTATTCTTTTTGATATGATATTATCATCATATATTTTGTACCTTATAAGTATTATTTTTCATCTCTAAATAAAATCATTTGATTCATCTCAAACACAAACATGGTATTAAAGCCACCATCGACCTGTGTCCTAATTCTTATTGCTCAAGCAATTCTTCTCTAAGCAACAATTACTCCTTTTTTTCTCTAGACACAAGATAAGTTTGCATCTCTATTCTCAATCACAACCCATGACTTCCTTTGCTCTAGTCATGACCTATTACTCTCTTCCTAGATGCAAGATGCATCCTCTCTCCTTCTAGTTCCAACCATGAAGCATATATTCATTGCCATTAAAATGGATGGGCTTTTCCAGTCACAACCCTTTCATTGCACCCATCTTCCTTGAAAACTGCAAGCCGTCACTCCTGTTTAGTAGGGTATTCCTTCTTCTTCCTCAGTCATGAAGACTTCCTTTAGTTGTAAGGTGTTACTATTCTCGTACTTCTCTTTGTATTTTGTCATTATGGCTTATAAGGTAGCCTTGAGTGATACCTCATAGGTCTTTAATATGGATGGGGGCCATATAAATAATCCCTTTAGTCAATATGGCAATTATAGTGTTTCTTTCCCATATGGTGGCAACAATGGTGGTGATTCACTTTCTCATCTGCTTCTTACTTATCGGTTGAATGGGAATAATTACTTGTATAGGTCTATGTTCATATGTGACCACCAATTATGAAACTTGGCGTACAGAAAACAACATGATGATAACCTGGTTGATTCATTCAATGAACCCTAAGATAAGTTAAAATTATCTACTTGCCAACTCAGCCTATTAGGAAATTAAGAGTCTTCTTGGTGTACTTACTTTGTTAAGGAAAATACAGCAGTAATTTATCAAGCAAAGTGTATTCTTCTAACCCTTACGCAAAGGTAGAAATATCGATCACCTTATATTACATGAATCTTATGCGTCTATGGCAACATATATACCATTATAAGGTGTACCAATGGTCTTGTCATGCAAATGTCCTCTACTAGAAAAAGGTGGTCAAATGTGAGTGGTGTTATGAATTTTCTTGGTGTTATTATAAGGATCTTTGAGGAAGAATTATGGATATGAAACCTTTACCTTCCACTAGTACAAAAATAACTTTTTACAGCGGTTAAAAATGACTTTTTACAGCGGTTAACGAGACGATGTTGTTTCAGGGGATGTAGAAAGTCCATCTTTTTACATCGGTTATAAACCCGATGTAAAAATTAAATTTTTTACATCGGTTATAGAGCCGATGTTGAAAATTATATACAAGAAAATTAAAAAAAATTTACTTTAACTTTTTACACCAGTTCCGATCCCAATCGGTGTAAGTTTTACACCAGTTGGGATCAGAACCGATGTAAAAGGTACACTTTTTACACCAGTTGTTACCATAATTGGTGTAAAAGGTGCACTTTTTACACCGGTTGGGATCAGAACTGGTGTAAAAGGTACACTTTTTACACCGGTTATTACCATAACTGGTGTAAAAAATATTATATTCTACAACAGTTGTAGTAATAACCGGCGTAAAAAATATTTTATTTTTTTATATTATATTTATTTTATCGATTTTACCCATTCCTGTGCATAGAAATTGCCAAATCAGACAGCCTAATTAATTTACAATTGTTTATCAAGTATTTATCAACTATACAAAGCTATTTAACTATTAAAAAAATAATAATTGTCTAAATTGTCAAAATTGCCATTCCTGTGCATAAAAATTGCCAAATCAGATAGCTCAATTCATTTACAATTGTTTATCAAGTATTTATCAACTATACAAAACTATTTAACTATTAGGAAAACTAATAATTATCTAAATTGTGTCAACTATCAAAATTAAAACATGTCTAAAAGTAACAAAAAACCTCACAAGTTCTCCACAAAATAGGTTGCCCAACGTATGTGGATGTCTTCAATTTCAGCTTCAGAAAATGCATCCGAATTGTCGAACATCTAAAATTTAATTCATAAAGTAGGCATATTAATCAATCTCAAATAACATAATAAATAAAATTTTTAAAAATATATATATTTACCTCTTTTGTAAATTCGGTCATGCCTAATGTGATAATATTGAGCATGTGCCTCATGACATATAGACCGCACAAGTTCGTCCTCACCGGTTGTCTATGACTCTATATAAGAACAAATCATAAAAAATTAGTAAGAAATCTTAATAGTTGAACATATTAATAAAGTATAGCATCACCTTTGGCTCAATCCATGTGGGATCCTTGAGCTCATGTCCATGCTTTTGTAAGACTACATTTTGATATGTTCTCATTGCCCTATGATCAAGATTACCAAGTTAGTAAAAATATTCAAAAAAAATAAATTAAATAGTTTAGTAAAAGTATTCTTACAAGTCTATCGTCTTCTTCATTTCTTTCCCAAGTTTGTAATGGAGGGAGCATAAAAAGACGATAGTATTGCTCTTCATTGAAAGAATAAATAACTGCCAATGGTCCATACTAAATATGATACAAGTTAAAGTAAATCCATATTAAAAAACTATTAATTATAAATTGATCCTTACGAGTGCACATATGGAGCCATAAAAACATCCTTTTTGACTTCACATATTCTCTGTTGGAGGTACGCGGCCCTTAACTCTGGAGTATTACCTTTCTCTGTCATGTGATGAGGGCAAAGGAATCCAAACTTATCACCTTTGCCCGATGTAATGCACAAATGATGAAGATACCTACAACAATGCAATTATATTAGTTTACTAAACTTGATGATTAAGTTTACTTACAACAATGCAATTATATTAAAGAAAAATATACTTACATCATAAATAGTTCAATGTGTGGTGTGGTAAGCTGATTATTTGACAGAAGTCGAACCAAATCTTCCCGTTCAATTGTCACTATCATGTCTTTCTTGCCCACAACCTCCGGATCCATTTCTAAACTCTTGAACTCGAATGATAAATCATACGCCATTAAAATCATTCGCTGATGTGGAGTCAACGAGGGTTGTGGAAGCTTTGGGAGATTTGATGAGGAAAGCTTCTACATAATAAAAAGACAAGAAATAGTTAATAAAAAACATATATTAGGAAGTTCTTACATAATAAAAATTCATGAAATTTCATACCACAGCTTGAACTAAATTCCAATTTACGGGGATCAATAACTTTACTGCATATAGCATTGAAAAAAAAACAAAGTCTGGTTATTGTAAGTCTTAAATCTTCTTTCAATTTGCCTCGAATAGCCAAAGGTAATAGCTGTGCATCAAGACATGGCAATCATGAGATTTTAAGCCTACCAGTTTCAACTCTTTCATAGATACAAGCTTCATAATATTTGAAGAATACCCCGAAGGAACTTTGATTCCACGTAAATACTCACAAAAACTTGTTTTCTCAGATTTGCACAATGTATGAGAGGCTGGGGGACAATAAGTTCATTTACCTTCTGGTCTTGGGTGTAAGTCTTCCCGTATTCCCATTTCTTTCAAATCCAATCTTGCATTCACACCATCCTTAGTCTTACCTGGTATGTTCAGAAGCGTTTCAATAATACTATCACACACGTTTTTCTCCACATGCATAACATCAATACAATGCCTTACTTTAAGATTGCGCCAATATGGGAGGTCAAAAAAGATAGACCTTTTTTTCCATATGCTTTTTGCACCAGTATTCTTTTTAGTCTTACCGAAGACAATATTAATGTTTTTCACACGTTCATATACTTGATCCCCAGTCAAAGCATCCGGAGCATCATTGTGTTCTTGGTGACCATGAAAAGCTTTCTTCAATCTACGATATGGGTGATCTCGTTTAAGAAACCTCCGACGGCCAAGGTAGACTGTCTTTCTTTCATGTTGAAGTTGATGGTAGTTTGTGCTTTCTTCACAAATTGGACAAGCTTTATGACCTTTCACACTATAACCAGACAAATTTCCATATGCAGGAAAATCATTTATAGTACAAAAGATCATAGCATGTAACTTAAAATTCTCCTTCTGATTTGCATCAAACATTTCCACACCTACCTCCCACAACACTTTTAAATCTTCAATCAGAGGTCTTAGGTAAATATCAATATCATTTCCCGGTTGTTTTGGTCCCGAAATCAACATGGATAGCATCATGTACTTCCATTTCATGCACAACTTAGGTGATAGATTGTAAATCACCAAAAGAACAGGCCATGAACTATGTATACTACTAAGACTACCATAAGGATTCATTCCATCGGTAGAATGTCCAAGCCTCAAGTTCCTTGGCTCATTGCCAAATTCGGGAAACAATTGATCAATTTTCTTCCATTGAGGAGAATCGGCTGGATGTCGAAGTTTTCCATCAGATATCCTCTCATTTGCATGCCACATCAAGTTCTTTGCATCATTAGTATTTGCAAACAAACGCTTGAACCTTGGTATAATTGGAAGATACCATAAGACTTTTGTAGGAGCCCCCTTCTCTTTGTACCGTGGTGCCTCACATTTCGGACACTTCTCCTCCCCTTCAAACTCTTTTCTGTACAACACACAATCATTAGGACATGTGTGTATTTTTTTATACTTCATACCTATTGGACACAAGATCTTCTTGGCATCATAATAACGATTTGGTAGTACATTGCCCTTCGGAAACATTATTTAAAGTAACTTTAACAACCATGTGAAATTTTGATCACTCCACCCAACTCTTGCCTTTAAGGTAACTAGTTTTAACACCTTAGATAACAAACTAAAATCAGTGCACCCCGGGTATAGAGGCTTCTCTGCATCAGTGCACAAGTTATTATACACATGTGCTCGTTCAAAAGCCTCTTCCCCAATATCACGGATCATGTCCTCTAATCGATCTTCATTCATTTCTACTTCATCATCAAGATTATCAACTCCCACACATTGAGATGTGTTACTATAATTTTTCAATCGTTCACCATGCCAAATCCATATTGTATAATTTTTGCAAATCTCATCACAAACTAAGTGCTCTCTTATTTCGGCAACACCTAGTCTCCTCTCATTCAAACAATTAACACAAGGACAATAGAACCTTTCACTATTGTCAACAGCATTTTTCTTAGCAAATTCTAAAAATTCTTTCACCCCATTATCATACTCGTCACTCGTTCGTCTATCATTCATTCAACTACGATCCATATGTCACCTCCTAAAGAATATAACTAATGTTATTATCTTCAAACTATTTTAAGAAACTAAGTTCCTAATTAAATTAAGATTTGAAAAAATTTTGGCAGAATCTCCCCTAAAAATTGGATCTCCCAAGACTTTTAAAAAAATTTACAAGAGAAAATTGACAATTTTAAACTAAATAAATGATCACATACAACAACCTGAGGCCTTATGAAGCCACTAATAGCACTCTCAGCAACAATCAATATCATTAAAAACTAAATTTAAAAAAATTAGAGGAAAGAATAAATTCAAAAAAAATTTCGACAGAGTCTCCCCAAAAAATTGGACTTCTCAAAAGTTTTAGAAAATTTTACACGAGAAAATTAACAATTTTAAACTAAATAAATGATCACATGCAACAACCTGAGGCTTTATGAAGCCACTAACAGCACTCCCAGCAACAATCAATATCATTAAAAACTAAATTTAAACATTATAAAATTTAAAAATTTATATTCAACACATACCTGGGTGGCGGCAGCTGCAGCAACGGCTCAACATTGAGAGGGATGGAGAAGGAGTGGTGGAGGGGGCAAGAGGGAGGGAGAGGGGCAGGGGGGCGGGAGAGTGAAGGGGTGGGCAAGGGGAGAGGGGGAGGGGGAGTGGGCGGCGAGACGAGGGGAGGGGGAAGGCCGAGGAAGGGGGAGTGGGAGCGGGACGGGCGGTGGGACGAGGGGGAGGGGGGTTGGGTGGACCTAGAGGAGGGGAAGGGGGCGGCCGGGTGAACCGAGGGGGAGGGGGAGTGGGCGGTGAGGGGAGGAGGGGGAGGGGGCTCGGCGGATGGGTGGGAAGGCTAGGTGGACGAGGGGGGAGGGGGGCCGGTAAGGGAGAAGACGAGGGGGAGGGGGAGTGGGCGGACGAAAGGGAGACGAAGGGAGGGCACGAGAAGGAGGAGAGGGAACTGATGAATGAAGGGAGGAAGAAATGAATTTAAAAAACACTTTTTACACCGGGTGTCCAGGCACCCGGTGTAAAAACTATACTTTTTACACCGGGTGGGGGAACCCGGTGTAAAAAGATAACTTTTTACACCGGGTACCTGGACACCCGATATAAAAAGTGTCACATAATTCAAGATAATTAAAAAATGCCACCACCTTTATTTTTTACTCTACTTGCCTTCCAACTGATGTAAAAAGTACTCCATAAATTTTATATTTTGTACTAGTGTTCTCTTGAAAATGCATTTAATATGATCAAAGATGAAGAAAGTTGCAAGGCCCTGGTATAGCTTCCTCCTCCTACTTCCTCTTACTTTCTTAACACAAAAACTTCTACTATGATGGCTTGTGGTCATCAAAGGGGGATCACAAAGGGGAAAAGTCTCTCTTATGTGATCATTGTGATAAAAATGATCATACCTAAGAAACTTGCTGGCAGATTCATGGTAAGCCATCTCATTTAAAGTCTAAAATGAAGGGTGATAGCAAGGGTAAGCATAAAGGTGATAGCAAAAGGTTCACTACTAACCCTACTCATAATCATGTACTTAATATTAAGGAAATTTCTATTATGAAAAGCATTATTGATAAATACTCTCAAGATGAGACAAGTGAGAAACCTACTCCCTTAGTTACCTTGGCCTATACTTAATCTTTACTAATTGTACTTAGTGCTATTTCTCATTGTAACAACATCTGGGTGGTTGATTTGGGGGTAACAAATCACATTATAGGTTTTGGAAATTGTTTTCGGAGTTTAGCCCTTATTCTGAGCATACTTATATACAAGTAGCTGATAACACATATGCTTGGGTGATAAGAATGGGCACCATTTGTAATAACCTTAATATATATATATATATATATTTATATATAAAATAAAAATATAATAATTTGTTTAGAATAAATTTTATTTATGTTTGGAATAATTGTGACAATATAAAGTGTTGGTAGAGTGGAAGTGTGTATGTTACTCATTTCTTAAGGTCCCAAGTTTAAACCCTTTAATGCAAAAATGGGATATTATTTTTGTTTAGCTCCTCTAAAATTACCAATATACCCCTCCTTCACTAGATTTATTTTCTCTTTTTCCTCTTCTTTTTTTCAATCAGTTTATAAAGTATGTGAGAGAAAGAGAGAGAAATGTGAAACTCTAATGCAATTTTGCTCTCCGTCCCTCTGCATCTTCGTCTCTCTTCTCATTTCCAATGGTCGTTGGTGAGAGTGAAGGATTGTAGTAGCTCTGAAATGTCCAACTTCACCTTTGTACTTCCCATCTCTATTTTCTTCCTTAATTGGTGCTTTGTCTTCCTCATTCGCGTTCAAATTGCTGCTGGGTGTGAGAAATCACAAGTTGTTAAGGCTGGTAGTGCTGTCATGAGCTGGCTTGGTGCTATTGGTTCGGTTTCCTTTCTTGTGAGTAGTGTTTAGTTTCCCTCTCCCTTATTCAACCGTCTGTTTCATCTCCTTCCTCTTTGCTTTTTGTCGTGGTGATTTAGGGTGAGGATATTCAGCCATCTGTCTCAGGCCTTATCCTCTCTTGCTCTATGTATATGTGAATTGATGATCAAGGTTGCAAAAATATGTCTTTCCTATTGCTATTCGTGACTGCATATATGGATGTATAGGAAGAGGAATCTTGATTTAAATTGAAATTTGTGGTTGCATAAGGAAGGAGGTGATGAAATTTGTGGTTGTATAGGGAAGTGGGGTGATGTTGTGGATTTGTGTTTTTGATTGAAAATAATTGAATTATTGATATTGTAAGGTTTAAGGAAGCTGAAATTTAGGAGGACAAATTAATATTAGCTTAGTAATTTATGCCCATAAAGTGTTTGATAAAATGCCTAGTAGAAGAGTTTTGCATGATTTTGTATTTTTAAAATTCTTAGGTCCTTGTGAGAAGTATGTTAGTATGGTTATTGATAAATTGTCAGATATTTTAATTGAATGGTTGGAGATAACACACCTAAGGTATTCGGTGAAAATCATAAGAGAAAATTTTGCCTTAAGCAAATAGAGTGGCATGGCTAAAGCAAGTTGGAGGAGATTAATGATGTGAATGATAATATTTGAGCCAACTCTAAGCGTGAATTTAATTTTGAAATTTTAGATGATAGTGGTTGATTGGAATTGTATTAGGAGTAGAAGGAAGTCCTTATAAATTAGAGAAAATTTATTAGATTTTATTTACTCATATCTTTATAGTATATGTGGAAGAAGAGGATCTTGTAGAAATTGAAGGGAGAGAATTTTGAGAATTTGAAACTCTAACAAGTGAGTGAATAATATCCCATTTAATTTATCATTATTAGTCTTTTATTGAAGTATTTTACTTTTATGAATTATTTTAGTTTTGAAAATTATGAAATAATAATGAAGGATAATTAAATTATGATATGTGCATTTATTTTTCTTTGTTTATTAAACTTTAAAATTTCTTAGTTACTTAATTAATGCAAGCTTGTGCATTAGCTATGAAGTATTATTTTGGCAAGTTTTGATATTTGAAACAATTTATGCGAATTTAACATTGAGAATGAAAATTTTATTTTAAAAATAATTATTTTTTTTGTATGTTTGAAATGTGATTTTTAAGAAGACTCTAAATAGAACACTACTGCTAACGATAGTTCTGTTAACTTTTAGTGCGTTGTGGTTAATAACTAGCTAATTTGTCTTTTGGGTTTTGTCTTCACATTTGTTATTTGTGGGCTTTATACCCGCGTTTGATTTTCATGGCCTTAAGCCTCGTTTGGTTAGTATTACTCTTGTGGACTATATGTTTACTTTTATTTCGTAGCTCAAGTTGCATTTGATTACCCTCATGGATTGTGTATCCACATTTGTCTTCGTGGCATAAGCCACATTTGGTTATTTATTCTCGTAAACTATATATCCATGTTTGTTACCTGTTTTGTTGAGTCCTCACAATTCTAAATTTTGATTAATATGTGTATTTAAAATTCCAATGGTTTTGATTAGCAAGTATATTATTTTGATTTATGTATGAATAATTTGTTTTCTTTAAACATGATAGAATAAAGTGCTTCCAATTTACTCATTTTATGATTAAAAATTTAGATTTTTTTAGTAAGTTATTATAATGAATTATCACCTTTTCAATTATTGTACATGATTATTTAAGCTTATTATTTTTACTTTTTTAAATTTTAATTATGGGGATGCTATTCACTAAAAATTTATTTTGGTTTAGATTTATTAGCTAACATTCATCCCACTACTCATCTCTGAAGGGCATACAAGTATTCTGAGTGAGATTTTATTTAACATTATGTTCATTTAATGTAAATATTTGAATTTATGTATTTTAAGTTGAAGGTAAGATTATGTGCTCCACATAGTTTATAGTTAGAGTTTTTATTTTGATTTATATACTGTTTGCTAGCTGGAAAGAGTTGAGCTCTTGATTTATTTATATTTTGACCGAATCAATATATTGTAGAGTTTTTGAGAGATCCTATTTACAGGAAAGGTTCTACCGAAATTTCTACAAACATGTTAAAACTTTGTTATAATGATTAATATCAAAAGTGTTATGATTTCAATATAAATCTCATTACAATTTAGAAATAAAATGAACTTATGATTTTGAGGCTTACAGAAATATATGATGTGGTTCACACCTCATGCTAGTCACCCTTTATTTTGAGAATATGACACCATTGTTGTCTCCAACTTTATTATTTTGAAGAATGTCTTATATGTTTTAGATATCCAATATTAGTTTGTTATTAGTCACATGTATTACCTACTACTTGCCTTGCCACCTTTGACAAATCTCGTCGTGTTTTTCAGAATTTAGCCTCAAGGAGGATGATTAGCAATGTTAAGGAATGTAATGGGTTCTATTGTCTAGAAGGAAAATCCACCAATAAAATCTATTTGGTTGATCCTATTTCCAATTCTATTTTTGCCTTTTCTATTATGTCTCAAAAGACATTATGTTATGGCATCTTCATTTAGGTTATCCCAGTTTTCATTATATGAAAGTTTGTTTCCCAGCTCTATGAATAAAATCACATTTCATTGTGATACTTCCAATTTTGTAAACAAACTAACAATCCTTTCCAAACTAACTCTTATACCCTTACACCTTTTTCTCTCGTACATTGTGATGTGTGGGGTCCTTCACGACTTGAAACTCATATTATGGTTAGGTGGTTTGTTCCTTTTATTGATGACCATACACTATTGATATGGATTTTTCTAATGAAAGATAACTTTGAAGTTTGCATTGTTTTCAAAAATTTCGTACTTTTGTTCAAACTCAATTTCAAACTTTTATCAAAAATCCTTTATAGTGACAATAGAACTAAATATCTCAATTAAACCCTTAACACTTTTCTTACTAAAATAGGATACACCACCAAACTTCTTATGTGCATTCCCTTAAACAAAATGGAGTAGCCAAGAGGAAAAATAGACACCTATTCAAATTTGTTAGGGCCTGGTTATTAATTAACAATGTTCCACACAAATTTTAGGGAGATGCAGTCCTTATTGCTACTTACCTCATTAACCACATGCCCTATAAGTTCTCATCTTTTAAACCCTCTTGAGTTATTTTTGACATCCTATCTTCACTCTCAATTAGTTAACTCTCTTTCAAAAAAGGCATTTAGGTGCACAACCTTTGTCCTTCATGATGCAGGCAATAAACTTGAATCTCAGTCTATCAAATGCATTTTCTTAGGATATTCCTCTACCCAAAAGGGATATAAGTGTTATTATTCTAATACTCACAAGTTCTATGTCACTTCGAATGTCACATTTGTTGAATCACTATCTTTCTTCCTTAAATTACCCATTCAGGGGGAGAATGATGATGAATGGCTAATTTATGCCATAAACAATGGTCATTCAAATAATAAACAGACTAGTAGCCTAGTATGAGTCCTCATAAATCATCAGACCCTTTCTTTGCTGACTCTAGTTCTATACCTATCCCAGAACCTAAACAACCTACCCAAACTGAACCCAATTCTGAGCCATACTTGGATGAATTATGGACATACCAAGTTGAATAGCACACAAACAATAAAGATCCCATTGTCACTCTAAGTCAATGTCATGATTCTCAATCTAAGGGTAATCCCAAAGATCTTCAATGGCCTATTGCTCTTAGAAAAAGAGAAGAGGAGTTGTTCTAGAACCTTATAAATAGGTATGCCTCCTATGAAAAACACAACAATTCTCAATTTAATTAAGAACTTTTTTACTACTATTGATAGTGAGAATATACTTAAGACTTTTAAGGAAGCCATAGTTGACCCTAAATGGAAGGTGGCTATTAATGAAGAGGTAAAAGCTCTAAATAAAAATTAGACATGGGAAATTGTGGAGTTACTTTGGGGAAAGTTAGTTGCAGGAGTATAATCCTAATAGTAGTCTCAATAAATATAAGGCTTGATTAGTTGCCAAGGCTTTACCTAAACCTATGGCATTGACTACCAAGAAACCTACAACAAAAAATTGTCATTAAAAAACTTTTTGTTGCTACAAAAAGTCATTTTTAAAAAAAATGAAACAGCCATCTCATGCCACATCAACTAACATTTTATACTATATCACCTACTAAGTGTACACCTCCTCCTGCCACATTAATGTGATAAGCACCCAAACCTGCGAGTCCTGTTAACTTGATCTTTTTCAAACAATTAATAGAGCACAGTGACATGACATTAATGGCCATTTATCAGATCAGCAGAAAAAAGCACAAAATTAATCAAATTAACAAGGAAAAAACGTTATTAAGATATTATTATATATTGCCTACCTTTTGCTTAAATAAAAAAGATATTATTATGTATTGAAGTCATTTGTGTTCAATCATTAAGGTAAAGGATAATAAATTAGTCGATCGTAAGTCTCTGGAGGCTGCTTAACAATAGATGCCTAAACTTGATGGAGTAATGAAAATCAAATTGATTCAGTAATTTGATTTGGGTTGAAAATCATATTAGTTGAACAATTTGATCTGGTCATAAAAGTTAGGTTAAAGTGGGCTTTTGGTTGTCTAACTTTATATAATATTGAATAATTGTGTTGTCATTCTCTTAAGCTTAGTTGTTAATAGATTTAGGAGTAATTAATTTTTTTGAGTGGACCTTAAAGTAATTCTCCCAAAATGTTTAGTCAACCCACACTAGCCATCAATTAATTACGTTATTACAGATTATACATGTCTATCCTGATGATTAGCTGCGCTTAAGGCTGGCTAATCCTTCCCCCTTGCCCCAATCGATAAATACTTTTTTAACCTATGACAACGTAGACATATATACATGTTATAATATCACTAGTTTATTATTAGTATGAACTAACATAACTATTTATTCTATTATATAATTATTTGCTTTATATCGCCTGTGCTATATATCTATATAAAATTTAATTTATCAATAATAATAACAATATGACTAATGAATATGATCAATTTTCTATGTTGGTGATACTTTCTAAGTGTGGGTTCATGGAGGTTATATAGTTTTCTATTGGGACCCAATTTTTGTCTAGAAAAAAAATATATAAATGAAAACAAATCCTACATAGCTTCATAAAATTGAAGACCAGAGCGTCCCAATTGAAACATATTTCAAAATTCCTAATTGGATTTCCAAAGACCAAAAAAAAAAAATAATTAAAGAGAGATACGTATTGCAAATGTGAAATTCAAAAGCGACAGGTGAGAATTTTACCCTTAATGGAAATGTCATCTTACAGCGTGTTTGGAAAGGCCAAAAAATCGATTATTTAGGTCAAATAATCAATTTTCAGAATAATTATCCAAATAGTCAGAATCTTGATAATTGATTATTTGAGCTAGAATCACTTTTTAAAATAACCTTGAGTAAGTTTCTTATAGATTCAATTTTATTATTAAATAATATATTTTACTTCTTAGATAAAGTTTAATAAATTTAATAATATTGAATACAACTTTATCAATAATTTACTTTTAAAAAGAAATGTCCTTTATGATAATTTATACAACTGAAATTAATTTTAGTATCCAAACATATTGTGTTATAGCATAATCAATTATAATTAAAATTAATCATATTAATCAATTATTTTGATAATTAGTTATATCCAATTGAAATTCAAACAGACTTTTAACATGAATGCTAGGGTATCATTAAAATGAGGTAAGCTTTATGATGCCTTTGATATCATTGACTCCAGTGACACTTTAATAGCCATCGTGTTCTACTCATAGGCTTTCAGGGTAGCATGGCGGAGAAGTGAAAAGAGAAAAACAAAAATGAGATTACAGAAGAAGGAAGAACTATGATCTGTGGTGAAGAAATCAATGGCAGGAAATTTAAATTCTAAAATATCCATTTAATTCCACATACAATAATGGAAAGATTTTTGCATCACTGGATGGCATGTTCAGTTGGAAAATTGAAATTTTTGTCTTCGGCTCTTCTAAAGCACAAAGCAAGAAAAGGAGATGAAGCCCGTCATGGTAACTTCTTCATTATAAATTTAAAAACTAAGTCAATATATATATATATATATATATAGTATGAACAACCTATTCACATTGTGTAACATCCCAGTTTAAATTTTAATAGTTAATTTAGGTTAATAGAAATTTTAAAAAATATTTAGAGGTAAGCAAATTAGTAGGAGATGATTATTAAATTTAATTTAGGATATAATTCTAAATTAAAATAAAAAAATTAATTAATTAAAAAAATTATTATTAAATTATTATTATTATTAAAAAAAGAAAAGGTATAAAAAAAGAAGAAGAAGAAGAAGAGAAGGAATGGATATTTTCAGCGTTTCCACGTGCCATCATTACATATATATATATATATATATATATAAAAAAAAAAAAAGAAAGAAAGAAGAGAGAGGAAAGAGGAAAACAATAAAAAAAAGATGTGGGACCTACAATATTTTTTTTAAAAAAACCCATCCCTCCTTCTTCGTTTCTTCATTTCTCCTTCCTTTTTTTCATTTCTCTTCGTGTGCGAATAGAGGGGGCGACAGTGCGCAAGTTCGCTGGTACTGGGTTTTAAGGTAAGAGTTTTTAATAGAATATTTAGGGTGTGATTTCAAGCTTTTCAAGACTACGTATGTGATCTAAAATTTATTCTTAGCCATCCTTTCTTTTTGGTTTCTGATTTTGTGGTGATAGAAAATTTAGGATTTGGAAGAGGAATGAATTTATGTTGAATAAATATGGTTTTTGCGGTTGTTAGTAGTATAATAAATGTTCTAGAATATAACTTTGTTGATGAGCTTTGAATTTGAGGCTTGTGGATCAAATTCTAGACTAGATTTTTATTAAATCTGAAAATATATGTTGATTTATTGAGGTTTAGATGATTATTTGGGATGAGAAGTGAATTATTATGGCTATAGGATTATGATTCTAAGCTAGAGACTCAATTTTTAATTTTTGAATATTTTATGTGCCAATTTATGAAATAAAAAGAAAATTTTGATAATAGAAATTAGTTTAGAAATTGATTTTTAAATTATTAATATTTATTGATGAGTAAAAGAGGAGTTAAAACTTTTACTTAATAGTATTAACTCTAGATTTGTATTAAGACTGAGATTAGGAATTATGTTATATTTTTAATTCTATTATTAGAATTATTTTATTAGTTTCAATAATTGAAACTAATATTTATAAATAATATGTTATTTGTAGATTGTGTTATTGGTGAAGATTGTGGTGGGAGAGAAATTTGTAAGGAATAATTTATTGAAAAAGCCACGAGGTAATCATGCTTTTAATTTGTGATTAGTGTTACTTCATGTTAATTAGGTGATTATTGAGAAAATTATGAATTTTATAATATTGTATAATTGTGCAATATTATTATGAATTTGTTTGATTATTGTGGGAGGTGTTGGGAAATTTGCTATTGTTGTTGTATTTATGTGCCACATGGTACGCCCCTATTGGAGCTCAATAGGTGGCTTGTAAGGGTTCGGACTAATCTACCTTTGGCCGGGTAATTTAGCACCGAGTAAGGGCTACGGCTCGAGGTTAATGGAGGATATAAGGGTGGTTATTTGTGTGTATTGTAATATTTCTTATATTTTGTTGGAATTATATTATTTTTAATTCTCACTTAGTAAACACACACTTAACTATTTGTATACACTATCATAAATTGGCTTTGGTTATGAGACTTTTGAGTCTCATTATGTGGTTAACAATTTTTAGGAGAAGAGCCACGAGTGACACGTGGAGGAGTCCCAGAGGCTTAGTGGCATAGATCCACTGTCTCTTTTGGGTATTTGATTTATGATTTATAATATTTTATATTGCCAATATTGGGGCTTTTTGTTTATTGACAATTATATGAATATATAAATGTAATCATGCCTTTCAAACTATTTCTATTTTTAGTACACTTTGGATGACTGTAATTTTAATATTTGGTTTACTTTGGATTGGTTAAAATGGCATGATTATGAGGCCAATTACTGGCTTATTTTAAAAATTGAATAAATTATTTACTTTACTTGTTGGGAGTATAAGGATGGACAAATGTGATTTAGTTTACTTATTGGGAGTATAAGGATGGACAAATGTGATTTAGCTTAATGGCATGTGGGAGGTAAAAATTTAGCTGAAATGTTGTATTGTGCGAGTTGAAGCCAATTATAAAATATTTTTATATTAAAATTATTGATATAAAATGTGTTGGGTGGTTGTAACCCAACTATGGTTGAATTAAATTATTTAAAAAAAAATTTGGTGTGTTACACATTGCAGATTTAAATTATAATTAACAATTAAAATTAATTTCACAAATAGGATAGGGGTGAGGACATTATGATACTTGAAATTTTTTTAATATTTTTAAAATGTTCTAAGATAAAATTTAAAATTTTGAATTAGTTGAGAAGCAATGGACTTACGATCGAGATCATGGGAGAAAATATTTTGGGATAAGGAAAAGCAATTGTTGCTAATTTTATTAGAGATAATGATGATATTATTTTTGAAAAAATAATTTTAAAAATTAATGATGAAGTGGATAGCTTAGAATCACAATATTTTAAAAAAGTGCTTGTTATTCTTATATTATATATATATATATATATATATTTCAGGACTTATCTGAAATTTAAATGAAGAAGTCAATATATTTTGCTCAGATATAAATTTTCATTGCATTTAAATAATATTGATCTTTTAAGTAGAGAAATAATTGACAAAATTTTATTTAACCTTATTTAACATTATTAATTTATTAATTTATTTAGTTTTTAAAGATCATGGCATGAAACTATACCTTTAAAATTTAACTCTTCTTGAATAAATTTTATTTTCTCAAATAATTATTTAGTAAATTTTAATTAACCTAAAATAATCTCATCAAATTTAAATAAATATTTAATAGTTTCAATTTACTCAATAAATTAATTTCTATTACTTAAATTTTATAATAAAAGTTATGATGTTACACATTGCCTATAACCTCACACCATGTCAACCACTGCGAGTGCATAATCTTGTCTCATGTCATAAAAAGGATCTCATAAATATGTAATTGATCTAATTAACTTCTAATTATTTCTCTACCTCATAACAATAAGGTTGATTTAAATAAGTTTTCATATTCTTCTTAGTACTAATTTATTATAAAAAGCTTTTTAGTAACTTCTTATTTTCTTTTTAATAACAATGGAAACATAAACACTAGGTAAAATCATGTGACATCTTTGTCCAAAAACTAAAAGCCATTAGAGCTTGATAGATAAAGCTAACATGATGGCCTTGTTTGGTATGTGGCAATGGGGGGTTGGGATTAGGACTAGGTTTAGGTAATACTACTTTTAACAAGTTTGGTATGAAGTATTTAACAATCCCTAGGCTTGCTCAATCCCACCTAAATGAGAATACTCAAACCCACCATCCTCAGGTACTGCAAATTTTATCTTGGGATTAGAATTTTTTTGATTGAAATGACCCTAAAAAATGCCCAGGTTTTCTCCTCCCTTAAAGAACTCCAGCACGGCACCTTCCTTTTCCACCGTCGACGACCTCCAACACTCCACCTTACTTTCTCACCGTCAATGACCTCCTGCTATCCACCTTGCATCTCCTCCATCGACGACACTTTTGTAGAGGAATAGATTTAAATCCAAGACAAAGAAACCCAGAAATAGTATAGCAATGATGTTCAAGCTCAAAAAGAAAAATTGCAATCTTACAAAAAACTTCAACAGCTCAAAACCTTTTTCTCTAAAATGACAAAATGGATGAGAAATCCAATAGTACAATCACAAAAGTAGAACTTCTTGTCTGAGAAAAACACAGTACTCAAGCTTAAATCTCCACCATTATAGAAGCTACATAGAGCTTCAAAATTTCTAGAATTTCAAGAAAAAAAATCAACAAGTACATAGAAAAATGACATATCTGCTTCAAAAAATCTTCGAAGTGACATGTGAAATTGTTGAACACCATTGCAATGCAAAGCACTCTTATCTATTTCCTCAATCGATCTCACTGCAGGTGCTCATCTCTATCTGTTGATCTCTATCATCGCATAGAGTTGCAAGCCTTCATCCTTGAAGCAAAGAGTGATCATGCAAGCAGGCAAAGAGGGAGAGTGAGGGAGATGGGTTTGATTTCGCAGAGGGAGGAATGGGCTTTTAGGTTTACAATTTTTTTATTAATTATATAGGGTATGGTCTTTTCATGATTTATGTTTAAGTGTAAAATAAAATAGAGTTGCAAGCCTATCATCGCATAGAGTTGCAAGCCTTCATCCTTGAAGCAAAGAGTGATCATGCAAGCAGGCAAAGAGGGAGAGTGAGGGAGATGGGTTTGATTTCGCAGAGGGAGGAATGGGCTTTTAGGTTTACAATTTATTTATTAATTATATAGGGTATTTTGGTCTTTTCATGATTTATGTTTAAGTGTAAAATAAAATAAAGGGAAGTATTCCTTATAATCATTACTTCATACCAAACGTAATTTTAAAGCATTATTTTCAATTTCAATCCCAATCCCAACACCAATGCCAATCATAATCCCTATCCCTCTAAACCTAAGCATGCATACCAAACAAGTGTATACTAGGCCAAATGTCAAGTGTGCAGTATGCCATGTAGTGCGCAATGCCATTCGTATCTCATGAAATTTATATGTACAACTTTAATGTCTTAATCCCTTTGAATCAAACTTCCAATATCCATAATAGCACCCCTATTCAAGTAACTTTTTTTACAGGATCACAAAAAATTGAATCTAAAGCATAAAGTTTTAGAATACTTTTACTTTGATGTATTTTTTATTTATCCTCTAAACAATTTTAGCGTGTGTTTAGTTTTCAGTTTGTTAAAAGTTCATTTGGTGAAAGTCAGTTTAGTGAAAGTCAGTTATTGTAACAAAATTTGTATTTGAATACATTTTTTTAAAAATTAGTTTGGTACATTGAAAGTTGTTTGGTCTGTGATAGTGAAATGTGCTTTTGAATATACAATTACCAAAAAAAATATTTTATGATGATTTGTAATTTTTATTATACAAATCTAATATATTAAAATACTTAAAAAATGTGATAAAAATTTTAAACAATATAAATTTTGATCTATAATGCTAGAAATTTGATCTCTAGTTATTTGTATTTTTTTAATTTGTAATTTTAGACAATGTGATAAAGATTTGTAATTTTTATTATACATGAATGCTAAAAAATAACATGATTAATTATTCAATTTATAATGCTAAAAATTTGATACCTAATTATTATTATTGAAATAATAATTATATTTTTAATGAATAAACTATTTTTTAAATAAAAGAATAAGAGATTAAACTTGAGATAGTATGGTCAAATAATATCTTACTTTTTAAAAGTTTCAAATAGTTATGTTTCAAAAATTTACTTTTAGCTACTGTTTGAATGTGCTTTTAGAATGTGTTTTTCTGTAAAATATTTTACCTAAATAACTTTCTGCTTTTTGAAAGTAAAATTTTGCTTTCTGAACATGAAAAGCAAGAAAACGAAACAGACCCTTAACTTTAGATATCATAAGGGGAGAATCACATTCAAGGACTACTTAAATAAATTAATCATAGAGGAGGACTGACAACAAGTTCCATTAAAAATAAATAAATTTACATCTTCATTTTAATAATAATACATTCTGTGTTAGTCCTTGGATGTGATTCTCCCTATTATAATTTATATTTAATATTTTTTAAATTTATGTATTGGTATGTAAGTAAGTATTTGTCTATAAATTAGCCTAATTGTAAATGAAAGTAATCACCTATCAAGATTTTAATTAAATCATATTAAAATACTGGCTTAATAACATTATTCTTAATAATGATGAGCTATATATAACTAAAAAAGATTATGAATAGTAAAAAAATTTTAAAAATGATTTAATAATTAAACTTAACACATTTTCATTATTATTCCTTTTATTTTATGATCCTATATATCATTTATTTGTCATTCTTTATATAAGATACAAAATTTAATTTCATAAATACATTTTGAATGATAATTTTTTTTAATTTTAAATTCTTAAAAATAATTCATAAGAAATTTTTTCTAATTATTTAAATGATAATTTTATAAATTATTTGAAATAAATTAAAATTATATTTATTTTTTAAAGTACTTAGAGGCAACATTTTATATAAATTATTTTTAATTTCAAAATTATTTTTTATAAAAATATTTTTGATGGTGACAAAATGGGGCCACAAAAAAGTTATTTTTTTAGATTTATTATGATTATAAGTGATCTTGTTATCTTAATTGAGTATATTAGGTTGAAATGAATTATTACTTCTTATATAAAGAAAAGTAAAAGAAAAAAAAACTAAGTGAATACTAAACTAACAGGACTAGTCTCCTAATCCTATAGATCAAGTTTGGTCCTGTTAAGTTTCAGGTTATTATTAGATAAAATCTGACTATGAGTTGCTTAATCCAATCATTTTCATGAAAGAGATTAAACTTTAAATTAAGTATAAATTCAATACCATCTAATCCTTTGTGCAGCCTTAGGTGTGATAATGACTATAATTATAACTATCATATTTTTATTTATTTCTTAATAAAAAATTATCAAATTTATCATACATATTTTAGATATTAAAAATGGTTCCCAAAAAAAAAAAAGAGGAACGTGTACGGGTGGAGATTTTCTGCGAATAAGTTTTGTTGATGCAAAATTGAAAAAGGTCTAAACCACAATTTCTAAAAAAAATAAAAAAATAAATAAATTGAGAAATTTTTTCTATATTGGTGAATTGATCCATGGGCCTAATTTAAAATTTGATTGTTGATCTTAGCCAGAAGGCCCATTTTTTATTTTAATTCTGAAAAACATGTTGAACAGATGCCCAATTGTGGCCCAAAAAATAAACCCAATTTGACAAGGGTTTAGCATGGGCCTAATTTAAAATTTGATTGTTGATCTTAGCCAAAAGGCCCATTTTTTATTTTAATTCTGAAAAACATGTTGAACAGATGCCCAATTGTGGCCCAAAAAATAAACCCAATTTGACAAGGGTTTAGCATGGGCCTAATTTAAAATTTGATTGTTGATCTTAGCCAAAAGGCCCATTTTTTATTTTAATTCTGAAAAACATGTTGAACAGATGCCCAATTGTGGCCCAAAAAATAAACCCAATTCTAACTCTCCGTGTTTGTTTTTGCCAAGACCCAATTCTAGTTCTCAATTTGAAGCCCAACTCACGTACTGTTCCTTCTCGAGAAGCCTATCAAATTGGTTTTTCTTGGATTACAACTCATGCAAATGTTATTGGCAATCAACGGTAATTGAATATGACAAAAGAGGCTAATCCTTTACAACATAGTAAATCAAGATTTGGATCTTTGTTGAGAAAGGTGAAAAAAAAAAAGGGTTATTGGCAAGTTAAAAGCTACCTTCAAATTTTAGTTTGATAAAAATTCATTGTTACTAATAGAAGTTATATCTAGTAAAAGACGCTAGTTATTCATAACGTGATAAATTAAGATTTGAATATCTCTTTAGAGAGATAATTACATTTACTGCCTAACAGTACCTCAAATAGAATTGTTTTCAATAAAAGAATACCTACGGATAACCAAAAAAAAAAATCATTTGTCAAAGATTTTCCCCCCTTTTTAAATAGTAGTGTTTCGAGAAGTGAATACCAACCAGAGAGCTTTGTAAAAAAATACTCTTGTAAATTCTGCATATATTTGTTGGACCTTTTTTTTTTTTTGGTAATTAAGCGCTTTAATAGGAAAGCTCTTGCACGCTTTTTTTTTTGGGGTAATAGTGATTTTTCATATTTGAAACCATGCTCTTCTTTCTCATTGAATTTCCAACATGTGGTTTAGGTTTCCAATTTAAAATTGATCCATAGCCTCTCAAAACATCAACAGTAGTACCTCCACCTATCAGCATTCTTTTTAAGTAAACCTAATATTTTATATGTGTTAACTTTGAGTTTTGTTTGGGTGTTCATTACAATGGTGCTCATCACTATGATGAGATCTGAACCATTGAGATTTAAACCATTATTATATGTTATACTTTTTAAAATAAAAATTTATAAAAGTTATAAAATAATTTTAATAATTTTTTATTTTTAATATGGTCTATATTTAATTTGAAGGGTCTAATTTAATATTAAAATTTTTATAATTACTATATATGGACTATTCAGATATACTTTGCATAGTTCAAATTAATATTAGATTAAATCTAGATTCTGTAGAGTACATCCGAATAATTAATATATATCAATTATAAAAATTTTAATATTAAATTGGCCCCTTCAAATTAAATCTAAACCATATTAAAATGAAAAATTTATAAACATTATTTTATAATTTTTATAATTTTTATTTTAAAAAATATAATTTATAATAATGGTTTAAATTTGGACCATCCAGTTAATGGTCCAGATCTTATCATAATAATGAGCACCATGGTGCTCCATTACCAAAAAAAACAAAAAAACTTTTGGTGGCGATAAAAGTTGGTATCAAAAGTTCAAAAGTCATTGCTAAAGGTTTTTAATAGTAATTTTTTGTTGCCAAAGGGTTGTCACTAAAAATCTGATTGCTAATGATTTTTGGTGGTGACAAATATAGTCACTGCCAAAAATATACCATTGTCGTTGCCAAAAGTATTTTGCTGCTAAAAGTTTACCTTTGGCAAGGTATATTTTGGTGGCATCTATGTTCATTGCTATATAAAACCATCAGTGACTACATTTTAGTGGTGACCTTTTAGTGGCAAAAAGTTGCCGGTAAAAACCTTTTTGTTGCTACAAAAAGTCATTTTTTTAAAAATAAAAGAGCCATCTCATGCCATGTCAACTAACACTTTGTGTCATATCACCTATCATGTGTGCACCTCCTCATGCCACATTAATGTAATAAGCACCCAAACCGAGTCTTGTTAACTTTATCCTTTCCCAACAATTAATAGAGCACAGTGACATGACATTAATGGCCATTCATCAATTCAGCAGAAAAAAGCACAAAATTAATCAAATTAACAAGGAAAAAACGTTATTAAGACATTATTATATATTGCCTACCTTTTGCTTAAATAAAAAAGATATTATTATATATTGAAGTCATTTGTGTTCAATCAGTAAGGTAAAGGATAATAAATTAGTCGATCTTAAGTCCCTGGAGGTTGTTTAACAGTAGATGCCTTAATTTGATCATGGCGTAATGAAAATCTAATTGATTCAGCAATTTGATTTGGTTTGAAAAATCAGCACATTGATTGAACAATTTGATCTGGTTATGGAAGTTAGGTTAAAGTATGCTTTTGGTTGTGTAACTTTATATAATGTTGAACAATTGTATTGTCTTTCTCCTAAGCTTAGTTGTTAATAGATTTGGAAGTAATTAATTGTCTTGAATGGACCTTAAATAATTCTCTCAAAATGTTTAGTCAACCCACACTAACTATCAATTAATTACGTTATTACAGATTGTATATGTCTATCCTGATAACTAGCTATGCTTAAGGCTGGCCAACCCTTATTTTTTTCTGTCGACAAATACTTTTTAACCAATGACAACGCAGACATATATACTTGCTATAATATCATTAGTTTATTATTAGTACGAACTAACATAACTATTTATTCTATTATATAATTATTTGCTTTATATTGCCTATGCTAGATGTTTATATAAAATTTAATTTATCAATGATAATAATAATAATATCACAAATGAATATGATCAATTTTTTACGCTGGTGATAGTAGATAGTAAACTATGTAAACAATTACTGGAGAAAGTATTTTTTTCATATTATTGTCTATAATATTTCTCTAGTCTTATTTATAAATCACTTCCAACATGTTTCACCATTATTAAAGAAAACATCAAATCCCATTAACTCTGTCTAAAAGTTTAATAAATTTTCAACTTTCCTCTATTAAATATATATATTTTAATAATATATTTTATCTCTTCAGTATTTAATAGAGGATAAAAAGGAAAACTTATGATAAAAATTTTATAATGTGACTTGTAAAAAAGACAAACAAATTATTCTTTCTGTCCTATAAAGACGAGGAGGGAGTACTATTTTTTTTTTTCTTGTAAAGCGTTCCCTTACTCCCCAAAAACACTCAAAATAATCATGGCTTTGAATTCTACAGAGAAACAAAATGAGATTATTAATGCTCCTTCTTTTCTCAAGGAAGGAAACGATGAATATGATTCATCTATCCTTTTGCCTTTGTCCTGTGAAGTAGCCATATCTTCACTGTAGCTCTAAACGCTGCTATCGAGCTCGACTTGTTCGACATCATCACCAAGGAAGAAGAAGAAGGAACTCATGTCGGCTTTAGAAATAGCTTCCAAGCTTTCATGTTCATGTCAACACAAAGACTTGGTTCTCAGGTTGGATCGTCTCTTGAGGCTTCTCACAAGTCACTCTCTTCTTACTTGTTCATATGAAGAATTTGGCGACATTGATGATAAAGAGATTAGAGTCTATGGATTTCTCCCATTAGGCAGCACTTTTTGAGTGCATCTTTGGGCTTGCAGACAATAACCTTTTCTCATCCTGCATTCACACGTGTTTGGTAAGATTTTTCTTTTTATTCTTCATTTTGACTCATAGTTATACCATTTATAACAATGAGATAATGCGGTGATGGATGATGGTTAATATTTAGAGTTAAAGTAGAAATATAACCATAAAGAATTTTGTGAGAAGTTACTGACATCTTTAACTCAAATATGGTGCAATTTTTACCTGTAAATTATACAAACAATGCAAAAATCCACAATTCATAACGGAGGCTAAATGATCTTTGAATAAAAATTGTGGGTCTCACCTACTGTACCATGTGTAAATGAGTTAGGGGCAGAAATATCTATCATATATTATAATGTGGTGCAATTTTTCTTATAAAACCTAAAATATGGTGCAAAAATCCTCTTGAACAAAACTAAAATGCATTCATAATAATGAAAAAGAGAGGTACAACAACGTAACATAACAAGAGAGATGAATCACTCGTCGATCTTTCACCTCTTTCATCAAGACAAAGTGGAAAATGATCAAAGATTACTACTAGAAAAATGAAAATTCCTCGCTAAATGTCATTTTCCCTAGCTAAATTACATTGTAACGAGAGATTTTGTCCATTGCTAAATTTGTAGTTAAAAGAGGGCTTGCTAAATTTAATGAGAAATAATTAGCGAGGGATTTAATTCCTTGCTAAAATTAGTTAGGGATTGAATCTCTCGATACTATTATTCAAAATTTAATAACTTTAGTAAGGGATTAGTCCCTCACTAAATATGTCTATATTTAAAAATAATGATATTATATCACCTGTTATGTGTGTGTCAACTTGTGGCATGTCACTACAACCTTACGCCTTGTTAGCTACCATGTCATCTATCATTTTGTGCCTCATCACCCACCACATATGCGATAACTCATGACATGTTATTGTCCATCTTGCATTATGCCACTTGCTCCTTACCATATCATATATTCATTATATTTATGTCAAAGTCAAGACTTGAACCTTTGACCTCATACCTTCCAAACCTTATGCTTTTCTTCTTTGTCAGTTGAATTAAAAGACACTTGCAGTCATTATATGAGAAATTAAATATACATTATTTAACTACATAAATATATCAAATAATATATTATAAGAATACACACTTATATACGTGTTAAATATTATTTTTAATTATTAATGTGTTAAAAATATTTATATTTTATTTAAATTATTCTTTATATTATATTTTTAATAAAATATTATTTTATTAATGAAAATCAACTTAAAATAAAGAAAATATTAAATAATTTTATTATGAATATTTTAGTTAACTTTTAAGTTTATTTTTTATTTTTAAATGAAACTAATTAAATATATAATTAAAGATCATTGTCAAAAGTTAAATTTTTTTTGTAGCAATTAGCTAGGGACAAAATATCCCTCACTAAATTCCTTACTAATTATCTTATTTTAGAGAGAGATTGACAGTCCCTTACTATTTTTCTTACAATTCTCTTATTTTAGAGAGAGATTGATAGTCCCTCGTTATTTTCCTCCTAATTTTAAGTCAAGCTATGAAATTAACATTCCATGCTAATTTTCTTATTAATTTGGTATTTTAGAAAGGAATAGATGATTACTCACTAAATTCTCTCTCTAATTTATATTTTTCTAGTAGTTGATGAAATAGGTTCTCTCCAAATTATGTGCTTTCCTAGTAAAAGAATGAGCACTATTAACAACATTTCTATAGACAAAATTACTTGAAACTAAATCCCTGTTAATCATAACATGTTGGAATTTGCATAAAATTCACCTTTGATGAGCCATTAGTGTGATGTGATAATTCGGTAATAATATGTTGATCGAAATATGAAATTAATTTGATTAATTTTTGATTGAATTTCAAAAAGAGAAGTATCCTCTACAATAATGGTGATCATTCAAGTTAATTTATTCCCTCCATAATGAGGCAAATTATTATTGATTTGATTTTTCTTTTTGGAGATGGCCTCCCTCCCTTGTAAATAGAGAAGGTGGATGGAGGTAGTACACACACCAGAACAAATAGTTCTCTAATTTTTTTCTTCCTCTCCTTCTCTTTCTCTCTTCAATTTATCTATGGTGCATGATAGTCTAAACTCTAGTAGTCTAAAACTCTTGTGAGTATTTGGGTAGATTCTACTATGCTCGAATCTGGTAAGACTTTGACCTGAATCCTTTTATTTGGTTTATTATTTATTTAATAATCCTTCATACAATATTGTAAAATAATCTAAAATACCTCAATATTCAACAAGATTACAAGATTTAAAGTAAAGGTGACAAATATATCTAAATCTTCAAATCTTCAAAATGATTGCCCAATAAAAACCAAATCTTCGAATATTCCTCTTCTTGCTTTCCTTGTTTTCATTAGTTACACATTGGCGGCTGATTCAACTTTTCTTATACATTTCATTTCTCTCCTTTTTCAAATAAGGCAAACAGAGATAAAAAAGTACTGCCAATTATAAAAAAAAAATTGAGCATTTTATTTTATTAATTATATATGCTTGTTATTATGTTGTTTCATTTTTTTTTTTAAATTTCTACGCAGGCTGAACTTTAAGGATGCAATCACTGACGAAGACAATGACTTGTTCAAGAAAATTCATGGAATGCCAATTTACCAATACGCAGAGACAGATCCAACATGGAACAAGACTTTCAACAAAGCAATGGCCAATATTAGCAACCTACAAATGAGAAGGACGTTAGAAATATACAAAGGATTTGAGGGAGTATCAACACTTGTTGATGTCGGAGGTGGCACTGGTCAAAAACTAGCAATGATTGTCGCTAAGTATCCTTCAATTAAGGGTATCAATTTTGATTTGCCCCATGTTAATTCAAAATTCACCACCCCATTCAGGTATTTCTATATCATTTTATGCCAATTCAAATAATTAGGATTAGAATTAAGTTTCTTCAACTATCGTGTAGTTTGCGCAAGTAAAGAGAAACACACACACACACACACACACACTTGGTAGTGAATTCCCTGCTTGGAAGATAGAAATAGAACACAATTTGTGTATATGCATCTCTTTCTAATTTCACTTCGTAAGATTTGAGAGTTTAGAAACATATCTCCGGTGATGATAAAACTTCTCTTTTACCACTCGGGATTACTGCAGAGGATTTAGTAGATACACTAGACCTCAAAGACAGAGAGGGGGTGGGAAGCAGAGAAAGTACTTCTTCTGTCGTACTTTTCAAATGCTGAACTTAATTATTTCCCATATTTCACAATCAGGATTTAAGGCAGTTACATTATTTTGAATAACAAAAATTATAATTTCTCCCTCTTAAAGTATTCTGGCAGTCACCATTCTAGTATAAAACAATTATTTAATCCAATTTGGATATTTGCTCACTTGACCAATTCTTTAAGGTTGTAATTCAACGTATGTACTATAGGATAATTAGTGATACAGGTCATCCTTTATGCATATTCCATCTTGTAAAAATATTTAATAACTGGGAAAGAAGAAATATGTAGACAAGTGGAGCAACTATATTTTAAGAAACCATATCTTTTTGAGCTGCTTTTCATTGATGAGCTACTTTTAAATAACCGTTTTTTTTTGGAAGGGATTGAGCATGTCGGAGGTGATATATTTGAAAGTGTTCCAAAAGGTGATGCCATAATGTTGAAGTTTAGTATGAAAACTTGAGATTCAAATTAGTTAGCAGTATTTTGGCATGCTACATTGTTATTTTATTTTAAATTAATGTGCATTTTTACATGTAAACTTTTTTTTTAAGCAGAGGTGATTTAAGTTGGAGCATTTTATTAGGAAAAATTGGCCCACTAGCCCCAAAAAATCTTGTACTTAGAAAATATGGATTAAGTTTTTGAAATTTTGAGAGTGTAGCGAGTCCACATTAATATATAAGGGGTTAATTATTGAAAATATAAAAATTTACAAAAGTTTATAATTACTATATAATGACATATCATTGACAAATATAATTAACCGGTCATTACATAAAATATAATAAATATTAGGCTATCTTCTTAGTAATCTTATAACATGAGTTATATATGCAAAAGTCCCTTATTATTATCCTTTTGTTAAACCTTTGTTATTTAGATTGTTAAAAACTATATCCTTATATAGTTTTTTTTAATTATATCATTATTTTATTTATTATGTATTTTAAAAAATAGTTCTTTGAAATTTCAGTTGTCATTTTAAGGGTTAATATTAATAATCATCCATAAGAAATTAAAGTAATTAATGAGAGAGTTTAAACCAGTCAAATATTATATCATTTCACTTAAGGGTATAATTAAAAAGATGTCAAATTTTTTTAGAAGATTAAGATTTCAACTAACCTTTTTGAAGACCCATTGTGCAGTTACCAATGTTCTATATTGTGAAACTCTATCATGATACTAAAGTTGACTAAATTTCAATGCTAATATATAATTAACATGTTTTCTCATTTTGAAGTTTGTTAACTTTTATATGATTCTCAAACTATTCAAACACATTTTAATTAAATAGAGTATGCTATCTAGTGCAATGTAAGGGGCGCTTCTTAATCAAATGTCTTAATGAAAATGACACACACCACACACACACTCTCTCTCTCTACAAAATTCCAGAATATTTATCTAATTGATTAGGTTTTGGATGAAACAAATAAATATGGATCTTGATGATGTTTATGGTGATACTTTGCAGGCTATTTGCCACAATTGGTCTGATGAAAAAAAGCATAAAACTTTTGAGCGAATGCCATGAAGGATTGCTTGAAAATGGAAGGCTAATTGTGATGGACTTAATAATGCCAAAAGCAATTGGACCAACAGAAGAAGCCAAGCTTGTATTAAGCATGGACAATCTCATGTCATTTTTTGATAGTAAAGAAAGAACTGAAAGAGTTTGAATCTCTCTTAGGCGATCTGGGTTTCTGATTTCAAGGTTGCTTGTTGTGCCTTCTCTGCTCTTGGAGTCATGGAATTCTATAAATAAATGGAGTTAATAAGAATGTATTGTGTTGTGTTGGTGTATTATTATGTATCACTTATTGTCTATGTTGTATTATGTATTATTTAGTTAAATGTATATATTGATATACTATTGATTAAAGTGGCACATGTGTGTGTATTTAAATCAAAACCTTTACTTGGTGCTTCTTCCAGTTCCTGCATTGCTAAATTATATCAGTCTTGGCGACAATTATTCTTAGTTTCTCATTTTTAATCCTTGATCATCTTTATTGTTGTTCTTCTTGTTGGTGATATAATTGTTTGACCAAATCCTAGAATCTTGCTCCGTTACTTACCGAATGAACATGACAAGCACAATTATAAGTAGTTACTAAAGACTTTTTCACCATAAGTTTTGTTAATATTTTTTTGTGAACCAAATGTTGCTGCTAAAAGTTTTTTGTCACTAAAAGTTTTTTTTTTTTTTAGCGACACCTGTCAAAAGTTTTTTTTGCCAAAATATAAAAAGGTTATCTTATGCAAAGTCACTCACTATGAGTGCATCAACTAATGTCATGTCACTTACTATCTCACGCAATGTCACTTGTCATGTGTGCATTAGCTAATGCTAAGTTATGTAACAACTGCAACAATACGACATGTTTCCAACCAAATTTAACTAAAGCATGTCCATAATAAGTATATGGGATTCCAAAAATAAGGCTATGTTTGGATTGTCACTGGATGAGTTTTTTGGGAGCCCTAACCTTAGTTTGAAAAGCAAAAGTTCACTGAGTGATTTAAAAATATGTTTGGATTAAAAAAAATTCAAAAGAGATTTTACTTCAAAAGCCCATCCATTGAGATAGAAGTTCAAATTTTGGCTTATGGTAAAGGTGAAGTGCGTTGCATATTATTCGAGGCAAATGAATGTCAAATTTTTCTTTATCTTCTCTTTTCTCCTCTCTTCCAATTTTTCGGATACAAACTTATTATTTTTGCAATCTTTTTCAGATTCAGGAGGGGGAAACCTGTAGCAGATTTTTCATTCTCATTTATTTTTTTATTCAAAAAAAATTGAAGGAGGAATTAACTGTAATTTTTAATTTATTTTTATAAAACAATAAAAAACTATATATAACACAAATCATGTGAGATTGTTTACGTATGTTGTATAAAGTCTAAAAATTAAATTGTATTATTTTTAATTTAGTAATATTCAATGTTTTATTAATTTTATTTTATATAAAAAGAATATTATATTAATAATTAATTTTTAATTTATAAATTTATTTTATCATTTCACTCTACCTTTTTGCTTAAAAATTATGATTTTTTATTTACCAATTTATTTTAGAATTTTTAAGTCTCTTTTTTCTAAAAAAATTATAATTTAAAGTTATTATTTTTCTTAGAAATATCAAATGAGTTACAAAATATATTTATATATAACAAAATTCATGTATATTTTTGTCATATTATATTTTTAACTGACTTTTGAATCCAATCATTCAAATAAATTTCAGTTTATTCAACTAACGTCTAAATAAAAGATATTCAAACATAAATCACATTAAAGTCATAAACTTTTCTTCTAACCTCAATTTTCTAACCTCAATTAATTCTGACCTCAGTTGTGAATTTTTTTAATCTAAACACACACTAAAACAATTACGCTTAAGGCAGATGAAGCCCAACTAACAGTCCAAGACAAGTCCATAAAATTTAACAAGAATATCCAAAACAAAAACCCAATAATTATGTAAAATATATTAATCAATTATATAATTCAGCCCTAGCCCATGGAAACAAAATCATTAAAAAAAAAAAACTTGCACCAACCAGAGAGATATGGAGCCAATAGCTCACTACTCTAGTGCCTTCCCTGAAATATTATCGGATTGATCACCTAAAAATGATAAGAGGTAACATGTGAAATTTAATGTCTTAGTAACCATTGGATATTCTAACATACACTAGCATATCAATTAAAAATCATTTTGCAAACCATATTTAGATAAATCATTTTTATAAAAAAAATAAAGGAAGATAACATAAAATTTAAAAATAACTAACAAATAATCATTTTTTATTATTGTAACCAAATATAAAATAATGTCTGCTTTTTATAAAATTTGTACAAAATAAATCTCTTTTTGTAAAATCTATGAACTACCTAAAAATCACTTATTTTTTAATTTTAAACATATGGGCCTCAAAATGAGATTACAGAAGAAGGAAGAGCTGTAACCTGTGGTGAGGAAATTAATGGCAGGAAATTTAAATTCTAAAATATGCATTTAATTCCACATACAATAATAGAAAGATTTTTGCATCAGTGGATGGTATGTCTGGTTAGAAAATTGAAATTTTTGTCTTCAGCTCTTCTGAAGCATAAAGTAAGAAAAGGAGATGAATAAGTCAAATTTTTATATTTTTCTCAAATATAAATTTTTCATACATTTTAAATAATATTGATCTTTTAAGTAGAGAAATAATTTAAATAATTTAATTGAATCTTATTTAACCTTATTAATCTATTTTTTTTAAAGATCATGGCTTGACACTATACCTTTAAAATTTAAATCTTCTTGAATAAATTTTCTTTTCTCAAATAATTATTTAGGTAAATTTAATTAACCTAAAATAATATCATCAAATTTAAATAAATATTTAATAGATTCAATTTACTCAATAAATTAATTTCTGTTACTTAAATTTTATAGATAGAAGTTAGGATGTTACATGTCACTTGTAACCTCGCGCCACGCCATCTGCCACAAGTGCATCATCTCATGTCATGTTATAACAAGGATCTCATATGTATGTGAACAATCTAGTTAATCTCTAATCATTCTCTACCTTATAATAATAAGGTGGATTTAAATAATGTTTCACATTCTTCTTAGTAGTAATTTGTTTATAAAAAGCTTTTAGTAGTTTCTTCTTCTTTTGTTTTTTTTAATAACAATGGAAGCCTAAGCACTAGGTAAATTCATGTGACATCCTTGTCCAAAAACCAAAAAGCCATCGGAGCTCAGTGGATAAAGTAGTCACCATGTGTATACCAAACCAAGCATCAAGTATACCAAACCAAGCATCAAGTATACAGTATGCCAAGTAGTCCATAATACCATTTGTATCTCTTGAAATCTGCATGCACAACTTTCAACATCTTAATCCCTTTGAATCAAGCTTTGAATATCCATAATTAGGGGTGTTCATGGGATGGGACAGGATCGGACATCCCATCTCGTGTCCCATCCTAGAAAAAAGATCGAGACTGAATTTTAGTCTCGTGTCCCGTCTCATTTGAAAAGTCATCCCGTCCTGTTAGGAGTCAGGATGAGACTGGGATAAGATCAGGATGTCTCGCCATCCTGATAAATTGAATAATATCAAAAAAAAATATGGATAATAGCGTTCATTAAAATTTTAAATTATATAATTTATTAAGTTTAAAATTAAAACAATAGAAGTACATAATTCACAACAATTTAATGTCAATTATTGAATTACATTAATCACAACTACACATTATAAATAGCAAACACAAGTAATCTTTAGGCTATAAGAGTAGCAATAATAAATAAGTCAAGTACAATATCAAATCATTATTCTTCTACTTTAGTGAGATGTATTAAACTAATTACTTTTCTAAAAATAAAGCAAAAAATACGTTATAAATAAAAGTTATTAAATAAATAGATAAAAGAATAAATTGTATCAATATATTTAAAATAAAAAATAATGTATATATAATATTCGAGATAGGACGGGATGTCCCGATGGTAATCCCGTGTCTTGTCCCATCTTGAACCCCTTTCCTGTCTCGTCCTCTAAAGTCACGTCCCGATTATTTTCAGGCTGGGACAAGACTCGTCTCAATATGATCAAGACGATACTAGGCCCATCAGGACGGGTTCAAATTGAACACTCCTATCCATAATAGCACCTTTATTCAAGTAACTTTTTCACAAGATGACGAAAAATTGAATCTAAAATATCGAATTTTAGAATGTTTTTACTTTGATATTTTTTATTTATCCTTTAAACAATTTTAATTTTAGATATTATAATGGAAGAATTACATTTACAGACCACTTAAGCAAATTAATCGTAGACAAAGACTAATAACAAGTTCTATTAAAAAAAACCATGTTAATAATAATTCATTCTGTATTGGTCCTTATTTGCGAATAATTTGTTTAAGTAGTCTCTAGATGTGATTCTCCCTATTATAATTTTATTTAAGATTTTTTAAATTTATGCATTTCTATGTAAGTAATTATTTGTCTAGCCTAATTATAAATAAAAGTAATCACCCATCAAGATTTATTTAAATTAAATTAACATACTAGCTTAGTAACATCATTCATAATAATGATGAACTATATACGTCTAAAAGAGAATAATAAAAAAAAAATTATTTAATAATTAAAGTTAACACATTTTCATTATTATTCCTTTTATTTTTTGATCCTATATATAATTTAGTTCTCATTCTATATATAAAATTAAAAATTTAATTTCATAAATATCTTTTGAATGGTAATTTTATTTAATTTTAAAATTTTAAAAAATAATTTAGAAGAGATTTTTTAATTATTTAAATGATAACTTTATAAATTATTTGAAATAAATTAAAGTTAAATTTATTTTTTAAAGTACTTTTAGTGGCAAAATTTATATAAATCAGTTTTAATTTTAGAATTATTTTTTATAAAAATATTTTTGATAGTAACAAAATATGGCCACAAAAAGTTATCTTTGATGGCAAAAATTTACTTTCATGGGCAACAATTAAAAATGGCCACCAAAAATCCATCTTTAGTGGTCACAAATAAAAAGTGTTGCAATGAGTAAAAGTAGATCTTTGACAGTGATGTTTTTTATCATCATCGAATTGTTTTCTTTTTCTTTTCATAGTTATGAGGCCTTGGGTATTATAATGTAATATATGAATAGATCTAAATTAATTTATGGTTGATAAGATCAATCAACATATACTTTCAAGGTCAAAATATATAAATCCCTTTAAACTTTGAAACAGTTGCAAATAACCCCCTTCATTTTTAAAAGTTTAAAATTAATCTCATAAACTTAATTTTGTTTTGCAAACCCTCTATTATTAATTATGTTATTTTTTTATAAGGGTTAAATGTCATTCAACTAAAAAATATTATTAAACAAAAATATTATATTATATAACTATTTAAAATAATTTTTTAAATATTTTTTAGATAGTTAAGGCATTGATAATAGCCAAAATAAATATTATTATTGCCATATAAAATTTAAATATTTACTTTTATGTTAGTTTTTTTATATTTTTTATCAATACTATATATTTTTTTAGTATTAAAAGATAAATTTATCAAACATGATAATATTTAAAATTTTAAATATTTTAGCCATGTGCACTACATAAATTTAACATGAAAATATAAATAAAAATTTATCTTCTAAAATAATAAAATCGTGCACCATTGATAACAAAAAACATGGATAAAACTAATATAAACATAAATATTTAAAATTTTATATAGAGATAATAATATTTTTTCTTGTTTTTGATGCCTCAACTATTCAAAAAATATAAAAAAATTATTATAAATATTTATATAATATAATATTTTGGTTTAATAACATTTTTTTGGTTGAATAACATTTCAATCTTCATGAAAAAATAACATAATTAACAATAAGAGATTTTAAAAAATAAAATTAAAGGTTAGGGGGTTAATTGTAAACTTTTTAAAGGAGTGAGGGATGTTATATGCAATTGTCTTAAAGTTCAGGGAAGTTTTATATATTTAGCCTACTTTCAAACTACAAGTTTTCTTCATGTTTGGTTAGGCTTCAATAACAATTTGAGGAGAAGGGGATGGAAAATACACATCAAGTTCACTCATAGAGAAGTCGATATGGTTTCTTATAGGCTTGAAAAGTCCTAAGAATAGACAAACTAACTCTTCAATTTTCTTGATACGGTTCCATGATATCCTTTTTGAAATACAGACGGCAAGCTAAGCTTGAAAACAAAGAAAAAAACACTAACAATTTATAGATGGCCCTTATGGATTCAGCTTCGCTCTTCTCATGCCTCGCTTCTCCGAGGCTCCACTGCACAGCGTCAGAATCTGAGTATCTGGACGGAATAAATAAAAATAATTAAAAAATAATAAAAGTTTTTAATAAATTCGGTTACTAATATGGACAATTTCGATTTAAAATTAATAATTTAATATTTAATATTTAATTTTTATAAATTAATTATCCAAGTATATATACTCTAAATAGTGCATATTTAATATAAATGGTATAGATGAAATATTAAAAATTTTATAAATTAACCATCTAGATATATTCTAAATAGTACAGTTATGTCTATTAACATTTTTGGAAAAAATATTTTCATTATAAAAATTTGGATCATTAATATTAAATCTAGACTATCTTGATTAGTAATCAGATTTATTAAAAACTTTGATTATTTTTTATTTAATAAAAATAAAAAGCACTAAATTTGTAAATCTGTACGGCGGAATTTTTTTTTTTTTTCCAATTTTGGTTCATTTTCCAAGTTACAATTTATGCCTTTTTATGCTTGATTAGAATTGTTGGAAAGGAAGAAGATGAAATATATATATATTTTTCTAGATCCATAGTATAACCAATGAGCTGACCTAACTCAATGATAGAGCGCATGGCACGTATTGGTGGTTTTTTTTTTTTTTAATTTTCATGTGCTAGGCTCTAATGTAAAATTTTTTCGAGTTTCACATACTATATTCTAAAACTATAGCTCATAAAATAAGTATATACATTTTTTGGATACAATAATTATATTCATTTTGAATGAAAACTATGGAGCATTTATGTATATGGCTTAAAATGCCAAAAAATAGGGCTAAATGAGTTGAGATAAAAATGTTCGTTTCAAGACATAGGGTCGTTGCATTTTTAGTGACCCAACCCATTGTTTTTCACGGGTTCAATAGGTCAATCTATCTTACGTTTGAATTGATAAACTTAAATTTAAATTTTATATTTTAAATCTCACATTTAAAATTTATGTATTTAAAATTTTTATCTATATATTTTAAAAATTTTAAATCAAGAAAAAAGATGAGTTCATATTTTCAAGACAAAAATGAAAATTGATAACAACAAATTATCTATATTTTTTAATCAACAAGGAATGAATATGAAAGATGAGAAAAAATATGAATCATACGTGTAGAGGTGTCTGAAATTTTAAATAATTAAGATGTAAAGGTAATTTGAAATTACAAAAGAATTATAATAAAATGATAATCACAAAAGAACTTGAAAAATCCAGAGGAAACTTGTGATTTAATTTAAAATAAAAATATAAAATTACAATTGCAGGAGTATTTGATTTAATTTTCAAAATTTTTGTAAATTGATAATCACATAAGAACTTAAAAAATCCAGAGGAAACTTGGGATTTAATTAAAATAATAATATAAAAATTACAATTGCAGGAGTGTTTCATTTAATTTTCAAAATTTTAATTTCCATACGTAAGTTAACCAAAAATACTTAAGATCATTAATACGATTGCGTGTGAGATATCAGAAGTAAAGTATATTTTCTTATCTAGATTGTCAAAAGAGAAAAAGAGGCATGAAGGTCATATCATATTAAATTACTCTTGCTTTATATTTGTAAGAAAAATAGAAATAAGAGAAAAGTATACGAGAAATATGGAGCAAAATATATTTTCTTATTTAGATAGTCAAAAAAAGAAAATAAACAAAGGAGAAAAAGAGACATGGGATGGAAGGTCATATTGTTTTATCCAGAAGTGGATAGGTTTCTAGAAAAAATATGCTTTCTAATCAAGAGTCCCTGGTTTGAAACAATATGACCTTCATGTCTCTTTTTCTCCTTTATTATTTTCTTTTTCTGACTTTCTAAATAAGAATATATATTTTTCCCCAAATTTCTTGTATACTTTTCTCTTCTTTCTATTTTTCTTTTCATCCAAAATAAAACAAGAGTAATTAACATGATATGACCTTCATGCCTCTTTTTCTCCTTGTGACTATCTAGATGAGAAAATATACTTTACTTTTGATATTTCACACGCAATCATATTCACGATCTTAAGTATTTCTGGTTAACTTACGTATGAAAACAAAAATTTTTAAAATTAAATCAAATACTCCTGCAATTGTAATTTTATATTGTTATTATGATTATTGTTATTATTATTTTAAATTAAATCATAAGTTTCCTCTGGAATTTTGAGTTCTTATGTGATTATCACGATATCATCACTTCACCAAAGTCGACTCTGATCGTGAAAAGTGGAAGCCATGGACCCAGTTGTTTAAGATTTAAAAAACATTATTTTTTGGCTACTAATTTAAAGATTTTATAAAAATAAATTTATTTTATAGAGATTTACAAAGAATAGATATTATTTTATATTTGATTATAATAATAAAAAATAATTATTAATTAATTATTTTAAATTTTATAATATCTTAATTTTGTTTCATAAAAATAATTTATTATATTATTTTAAAATTTTATAATATTTATTTGTAGCTCATCTTTTTAAAATATTTTTTATCTATTACATTAGATTATTTTTAGAAGTTATTCAAAGTAACTTCTTAAAATAATTAAAAATATATTTTTTTGAGACTTTAATTATTTTTAAATTTTTTAAATAAACATAATAAAAATTTAAAAATAATTTTTAAAAAATTTAATTGATTTTTTAATAAAAAAAATTAAAACAAACGGGTCATATAAGTCAATCAAATGCTATCATCTTTCTACTTTCTACTCTCTCGTCTTTGCTTTCACGTTTCTGTTTTAAATTTATTGTTTGACTTCACGCCTTCATGGCCAAAAAATAAACTTATCCTTTGATTTTTCAAAATAGCATTATGACTTTTGCAATCAACTTCGTGGATGAAATTCTTTTTGCCCTGAGAAATAAGTGGATGCAATTATTATTATTTTTAAACGTTTTATTTAAAGAAATTAACATGTTCTGTTCAGCAAAAATTAATCAAATTGAAATTCCAAATATTTTATAAATATTTCTCAATTATGTTTTTTAAAATTATTATTTTTGAATTAAAATTTTTGATTTGGTAAAGAGATATGCTACTGGCAAAAAGCGTATATTTGAATTTAAAATGTAAGTTTTTTTTGGATTTAGATTAATGGAGTATTGGCCTAAATCTCACATAGTCATAATTTTAAAGTTTCATATTAATATTTCTTTCAATATATGGTTAAAAAATTCCTCATTGTTACGCTTTCAAGTTAATAAAAAATATGGCCTGGATAACCAAAATATGTATCATCAGTATTATTAAGTATTGATTAAGCTAATACTGATAATTAAAATATGTTTGTCTTGAAATAAGTATTTACTCTCTTCAAATTATAAAAATCTAAGAAATATTTTAATTAAAGATACTAAATTAAAATATTTAAAATAACTTGACTTTAAATATTTTAATAAAACATTTAAACTGTGGTTTGCATTACCAAAATATGTATGATCAGTATTATAATGTATTGATTAAACTAATACTGATAATTAAAATATTTAAGGCTTGAAATAAATATTTACTCTCTTCAAATTTTTAAAATTGAAAAATATTTTAATTAAAGAGACTAAATTAAAATATTTAATATAATTTGATTTTAAATATTTTAATAAATAAAACATTTAAATCAAGAGCCTTACAATTGAAAAAAGTTTTATTATTTTATGTCAAGTTGAAAAGTTAAGAAATTCAACTTACTGTATGAAGTACAATGACCAAATATATAGATTTCCATATAATTAAAATATCTTTGTCATCTTAAAATAAATATTTGCGACGCTAAACATCTTAAATTTTAAACGTTTTAATAAATTATTTTAAAAACATTTATTTTAACTTTATAAATTTGAATGTCTTTAATTGAAATATATTCTTATGCTTGTACTTATTTATTTTAAGCCTTAAAATTTTTTGATGATAATTATTAAATAGATTATTGTGTTTTAAGTATCCAAGCTATATTTTTTTATTCACTTGTTAAACGAAATTAACAAAGTTTTTGACCACTTCCAAGAGAAAGGGATTAACATGAAATATAATAAAGTTGAAGGATTCAAACCAAACCTCCCGTAAAGTTAAATGTCTAGAAGACTGCTGGAAGTATTCTTTAGCCCAACGATAATACTCTATTACTTTTATCCCCACTTATAATATAATTTTGAAGGTGATTAATATAATTTAATAAAAATAATTTTTATTAATATATATATTTTTTTCAATACTGCCCTTCTGTCCTTATGATTATGGGAAAATGACAATTTGGGATCTTACAAAGACATTAATCATAATTGAAGATCTCAAAATATTGAAATGTCAGAAAAGAATTATTATTTTTATTTGCAGTTAAAATATTTTTAATTTTTGAGATAATCAATAGAAGGTTACTCATGAATTAAGGAAAGTTGGTTGAGAATTGTGAATATATGAAAAAAGTCAATTGTGAATGGATAAATAGTTTTATAAATATATACAACATCACTTGAGAATTTAAGGAGAATCACTTGTGAATTTTTTTTTAAAGTTAATTTCAATATGAAAAGTCAATTGTGAATAATATTCAAAATTAGAAGGTTCCTAAATTATTGATTTAAAATTAAGATTATTTTTATTGATTAACAATTGGTGTTTCCTACACACACATATTCTCAAGTAACATTTCTTAAATTCACAAATCATCATGAACTTCAAGTTATGCATTAATTCATGAGACTATCTATTCATTTACAACTAAAGTTTCACGAATTCATTGTCATTCTTCCTAAAATTTGTAAGTAACTATGATCTTAAATTCATAAGTAACAATATATAAATTCACAAAACTATCTATTTACTCACAATTGATTTTTCATTGATTCATAAGTAGGATTACTTAAATTTATGAGTAATATTCCACTTGTTATTTTAATAATTATTTATTTTTAATCACAAATAAAGACCAACCATGGTCCTTTCATGACATTTCAATAATTCAAGGTCTTTAATTGTTATTAATGTCTTTACATGGTCCCTAATTGTCATTTTTCCTCTTATTTATGTTCTCTCTCTTTTTAATAATTTGAGGTTATACTATCTTTATTTCAATTTATAAGACACTTTTAGAAAAAATTCAATGTCCTGAAACATGAGAAACTTTGATAAAAATAAGGTTTCATTAATTATGCTTTTCTAATATTACCCTTATATATTCTCCATCTTTAACTAATATTATTTCACAAATGGAGTATTAAATGTAGAGCATTATTTTTGAAAGTGTATACCTTTGTTTTTTAAAAAATAAGATTGTAAATTTTATTTAACTAGCCTTATGTATATGTGTACTTGTTTTCACTAGACTTTCGGCTATAAATTTTTGCATGCTGTGAGGTTCAATTATGCATGCAAAGTCTGGCAAAAATAGAAAAGTAAACAAACAAAAGAAAGGAGGAGGGAGAAATCATGGCTTTATTGGGTTCTAAAGAGACTTATCCTAATGAAGAACCAGAAGATTCATATGCCCTTTTGGCCATGCTTCAGTGTTGTAGCCAGATCTACTGTGCAGTGCTTAAAGCTTCACTTGAGCTCAACGTGTTTGAGATCATAGCTAAGGAAGGAGGAAGACACATGTCAACTTTTGAAGTTGCCTCAAAGCTTTCAAGTTCATCTCAACACAAAGAATTGGCTTTCAGGATGGATCGTCTCTTGAGGCTTCTTGCAAGTTACTCTCTTCTGAATTTTTCAATTAGTGAAAAGGAAGATGGCGGCACTGAGAGACTCTATTCAATTTCTCTAGTGGGAAAGTACTTTGTTGGTGGGGACGATGGCTGATTCTTAACTCTCTTCTCATCATTCATTTGCCATAAGGCATTTATGGATGCTTGGTAACTCTTTTTCCATAAAAAGAAAACCAATACTTTTTTATGAATTCCACATTTGAGAGTCTCACAAGTTAAATGGGTTTATAAGCATGATAGATTTCCTCACCTAACAGGCTACTCTTTTGTGATAAACCTTTTAGAACTGAAAATAGAGAAAATGTTACAAATGGATCAACTAAATGAACTAAAAATAATAAAAACAAGCTATAAGATTTAATAACAAAATGCAATCAAAATATGAGGACCTACTAATATATTTTTCTTGTTTCTATGTTTTGATGCAGGATGAATTTTAAGGTGGCAATTATAGAGGAAGACAATGACTTATTCAAGAAAGTTTATGGAATGCCAATGTACCAATACACTGAGAAAGATCCTACATGGAACAACATTTTCAACAAAGCAATGGCCAACCGTTGCAACATAGAGATGAGAAGAATATTAGAAATATATAAAGGATTTGAGGGAATATCAACACTTGTTGATGTTGGTGGTGGAACTGGCCAAAACCTCAAAATGATTGTCTTAAAGTATCCTTCAATTAAGGGAATCAATTTTGATCTGCCCAGTGTTATTCAAAATGCAACACCTCATCTAAGTATTTCAAATTCATTATCTCTACTAATACTATGTTTCCACTCCATCTCTCCAATTCTAAATGCAGGAACTAGTTAACTAATTCACATATATTCATGAATTGAGTTGGTTAGCTATTTGTAAAAATAATATATGTATTGATTTTCTTAAAACACCCCTATTAATTGTGTGCAATTAATAGAGGTGGTTTGGGGAAAAAAATAATAAATGAGAGAGATAAAAAAATATCTAGGTTTTACACTTAGAATGGAAGCAAACTTGTCAACTAGTTTCTATAGTTAAAACTGAAGGGAGTTTTTTTTTAATTTTTTTATCTGTTAATATTATTAAAATTATCATTTGAGCTTCAAATTTTATGAAGGGATCGAGCATGTTGGAGGGGATATGTTTGAAAGCGTTCCAAAAGGTGATGCCATTATGTTGAAGGTTAGTGCGAAAGTTTGTCATCTCAGTTTCAGCTTCATATTATATTAGATATGTGAATAAGGATATATTCTTGACTATATTTATACAAAAATTCATGTGAATAAGTATAACATAACACATTAATTAGTCAAATAAGATCTTTGCATGCCTCTATCACATGTATATATGCTTTTCTAATTATAGTTATCAGGTTAAGTTGGCTACAATTTCAAATCCACACCAAGCCTTTCAACATCATGAATGTCATATTGTCAGACAATAACTATTATATTCATGTTTAGCATTATTGTATTAAAATATTGCGTCATAAAATGGCATTATATATTCTCAATATCTCATAGACTAAATTAAAAAAAAATCTTGCGAGATGATCGACATGACCAATCAGTTTTTCCATATATCATGAATCTTCTTTACGTTGTGGGTAATAAATATGTTTTGTAGGCTGTGTGCCACAATTGGTCAGATGAAAATAGCATAAAAGTGTTGAGGAAATGCCATGAATCGTTGCCAAAAAAAGGGAAGGTCATAGTGGTGGAATACATAATGCCTGAAGAAATTGGAGCAACAGAGGAAGCCAAGTTCGTAGCGAGCTTGGACAACATCATGTTTCTTCATGATAGAGGAGAACAAACTGAGAAAGAATTTCAATCTCTTTGCAAACGTTTTGGCTTTTCTGGTTCCAAAGTCACTTCTCGTGCTTTCTCTGCTTTAGGAGTCATGGAATTCTACAAATAATAATTACACACACACAAAAGGTGATCTTATATCATATTCTCTTATTTCAAAGGGCTGTTTAGAGGCATCTCTTAGACTTGGCCTAAATGAATAAGAATAAATTTACTTAAACCAAAGCAGTTAGGATGAGTTGGGACATTAGTAAAAGTTTAAAGTTTAACTCCTCTTGATGTAATAAAAAACGAGTGTAAAATATTTTATGTTGCGTTTTAATAGATTTAATTTTTTCTTGTTATATATGCAAATGATAGAAAGCTTTATTTTTTATCATTGGTTGACTAGAAAAAAGGGAGAATGACAAATAAAGATCTCATAAGAAAATTATTGTCAAATCAAGAAATTTAGTATTGAAACATGAGAGAAGGGAAAAAAAACAAAAAAGGATCTCAAAAAATATAAAAAATGACCAAAAGATTGCAGATAAGGGTCCAAAAATTATAGAAAAGGACCCAAAAATTACTTATTATTTGTTTGACAAGTTGATAATTTTGAAATCCCTGCTTGACATGACAAAAGATAGATCATGGACCTATCATTGGAATGACAACAACACTATTATTCTTGTTAAATTTCTTACATTACTTATTAATTCTGTAATATTATTTGTTAATTGACACACTTGTATGGCTTAATAATGACAATAGATGGGAAATTTTAGGAAAGAACGTGAAATGAAAAATTATTTTTTTAGTATTTACTGTTGTTGGTAAAATCCTCAACATGACTTTTTTTTATAATCAAATCCTCAACATGTACATATACATAAGAACTATTTACATATCGTATTGCCATCCACAATCTTCATAAATTTCTCCCTATATGAAATATTCAATATTATAGATATACAACACCTTCATAGAGCCACCTATTATGCTATATTAACGTTGCATGACAATTTATATCAAAAATTAGTACCATAAGCATTCTATAGGTTCATGAATTATTTTGCATTTTCACATATCAAACTAGATACTTGAAAATTGACAAGCATTCTTAACTATTTGACAAGTGATTTATACTAAAATAACAAGTCATTATTATAATTCCGTATCCTAGAAGATAGAATCCTTAAGTACAAGTGGGAACAAATGTGCGTCAGTAATAACATTTAGTATGGAAAATATTCATCGATTGAGTTGCTATCTATACTTCTTTGATTGCAAAAGGAAGAAATTGAAAATAGAATAGCCTTCCACTATCATGATTCGATTATCCTATGCAACCTTTAATAGTGATGAAAGTGAGTGATCCACTAATACGTGATGATGAACGTTCAATGATATATGCCCTAAAGTTGACAATAGCTTTGATTAACCCAAACAAAGGTCCATATCTTACTAGAAAATGGATTAGTTGCCTTCAACTTTTGCAAAATAGGCTCCAATTATGATCTCTACAAGTAGTGGAAAGTTGTGTTAGAGGCAGAGCTTCCGTGAATATAGCATTTAAATAGCAAGGGCAGTAATGTCATTTCACTATAAAACTTAATTTCACTTTAGTCTCAAAATCCTACAGTGAGTTTTCAGAATTATTTAGGCTTGATTTGTAAATATTTCACACCTGTGGTCCTATAATGAAATTCTCCCATTTAAAATTCTACTTCGCATAGATACATTGATTTCAAAATTCTATCTAGTTGATAACCCACAATTCAAAAATCCTTTCCTTTGTAACCAATGTTTTTAGAACCCAACCAGATATTGAACTAGAAAGGTTAGCAGTTCACAGTTTACATAGTTAATCGGGTTGGACTAATAGTCAAATCGATAACGTAATAATTAAATTAAAAAATTATACATGTATATAATAATCTAAATATAAGAAATAAATATAAAATTGCTACTTAACTTAAAAAAAAATCAAATATTTTAAGTTTATCATGACTTAATAAGCTATATAATACAACATAACATCAAATGATTTAAAAAATTGGTCATTTCCTAGAAAAATTCAATAAAAAATAAGAAAGTTTTTTTTAAATAGTCCAATTCTTTAAAATTGGATCTGATTCCCTGTCTGACCGTTAGGTTGAAATAGCCCAACCCGACTTAAGCTCCAAAACAGTTTTGATATATTGACCGAACTGAAATCCGAACCGGTTGATGGTCGGATTGGTCCGACTATCCGGTCCAGTTCGGTTTTAAAATCATTGTTTGTAAATACAAGGAACATCAATTTCACAAACTAAATTCTTAACACTTCATGGATAATAAATTTTTTCCTAACTTAATCAAATCATTAACTTCAAGTTAACATGATATCTGAAAAATTAAATGTGAATGAGAAAGCACTTGCTCGCATAATACAGTTCTTGCAAGCATATAATTTGTAAAAACACTCTTCACTTGGAAAAAGTATATTTTGAAAATGATAGTAAGACCTCATAAAATCTTTATATTCATATTTCAAATTCATAATAAAGCCCATTATTTAACACAAGTTATCAAAATCATAGTATACAAACCAAAGAGAAAAGTGAAAACTATCACTTTAATTTTAGAAAAATATTAAATTCTTTATTCTTTGATATGCAGGCATAATTATCAAATACTTCTAGAAGGTTTTCTACAAATAAGATTGGAGGAAGTAATTAGGATAACAATAATGAAAAAAATCTAGGTCATGGGTTATAATTGATTCATAGGTTCTAACTAAGAGCTACAAAAATGAGGGAACAAATTGTCTTAACATGACCCCTCCTATTATTCATCATATTAGTCAATTTATGAGCAAAAATCTTTAATATCAGGTTTAGTAAATGGGTTTTAGTGTAAAAATAGACATATCAATATCGGGTTTATTTATCAATATAAGGACTGGCAAAGATATCAAATAAATTGTGGAAGGTAGGATGATGGCTCCTAGGCCTACTAGTTAACTTAATCCTAGATTTAATATCATGTTATCTTTCTTATTATTTTTTATTACTTGTCATTATCTTTTTTGCAGGATACTAGGGATTAGATTTTACTCTTTTTGATATGATATTATTATCATATATTTTATACCTTATAAGTATTGTTTCATCTTTGAATAAAATCATTTGATTCATCTCAAACACAAACATGGTATCAAAGCCACCATGGGCCTGTGTCTTAATTCTTATTGCTCAAGTAATTCTTCTCTAAGCAACAATTACTCCTTTTTTCTCTAGACATAAGGTGAGTTTGCATCTCTATTCTCAGTCACAACTCGTGACTTTCTCTGCTCTAGTCATGACCTATTTCTCTCTTCCTAGACGCAAGATATGTCCTCTCTCCTTCTAGTTCCAACCATAAAACACATGTTCATCACCATTATAGTGGATGGGCTTTGTCAGTCACAACCCTTATATTGCACCCATCTTCCTTGTAAACTGCAAGCCGCCACTCTTATTTAGTAGGGTATGCCTTCTTCTTCCTCAGTCATAAAGACTTCCTTCAGTTGTAAGGTGTTACTATTCTCATACTTCTCTCTGTATTTTGTCATTATGGCTTATATGGCAGCCTTGAATGATACCTCATAGGTCTTTAATATGGATGGGGACCATACAAATAATCCCTTTAGTCAATATGGTAGTTACAGTGTTTCTTTCCTATATGGTGGCAACAATGGTGATGATTTACTTTCTCATCTACTTCTCACTTATCGGTTGAATGGGAATAATTACTTGCAGAGGTCTAGGAGTGCCCTTATGTTCATATGTAGCCACCAATTATGAAACTTGGTGTACAAAAAACAACATAATGATAACTTGGTTGAGTCATTCAATAAACCTCAAGACAAGTGAAAATTATCTACTTGCCAACTTAGCCTATTAGGAAATTAAGAGTTTTCTTGGTGTACTTACTCTGTTAAGGAAAATACAATAGCAATTTATTAAGTAAAGTGTATTCTTCTAACGCTTACACAAAGGTAGAAATATCGATCACCTTGTATTACATGAATCTTATGCGTCTGTGGCAACATATATACTAGTACAAGGTATACTAATAGTCTTGTCATACCGATACCCTCTACTAGAAAAAGGTGGTCAAATGTGAGTGGTGTTATGAATTTCTCCTTAGCCTCAGTGACTCCTATAAGGATCTTTGAGGAAGAATTATAGGTATGAAACCTTTACCTTCTCTTGAAAATGCATTTAATATGATCAAAGATGAAGAAAGTTGCAAGGCCCTAGTATAGCTCCCTCCTCCTACTTCCTCTTACCTTCTTAGCACAAAAACTTCTACTGTAGTGGCTTGTGGTCATCAAGGGGTAATCACAAAGGGAAAAAGTCTCTCCTATGTGATCATTATGATAAAAATGGTCATACTTGAGAAACCTGTTGGTGATTCATGGCAAGCCATCTCATTTAAAGTCTAAAATGAAGGGTGATAGCAAGGGTAAGCATAAAGGTGATAGCAAAAGGTTCACTAACACCCCTACTCATGATCATGCGCTCAATATTAAGGAAATTTCTATTATGAAAAGCATTATGGATAAATATTCTCAAGATGAGACAAGTGAGAAACCTACTCCCTTGGTTACCTTGGCCCATGTTTAATACTTTACTGATTGTACTTAGTGCTATTTCTCATTGTAACAACATCTAAGTGGTTGATTTAGGGGTAACTAATCACATTATAGGTTTTTGGGAATTGTTTTTTGAGTTTAGCCCTCATTCTGAGCATACTCATATACAAGTAGTTGATAACACATAAGCTTGGGTGATAGGAATAGGAACCATTTGTAATAACCTTAATATATATATATATATAATAAAAAATATAATAATTTGTTTAGAATATATTTTATTTATGTTTGGAATAATTATGACAATATGAAGTGTTGGTAGAGTGGAAGTGTGTATGTTACTCATTTCTTAAGGTCCCAAGTTCAAACCTCCTAATGCAAAAATGGGATTTTATTTTTATTTAGCTCCTCTAAAATTACCAATATACCCTTCCTTCACTAGATTTATTTTCTCTTTTTCCTCGTCTTTATTTTAATCAGTTTATAGTGTGTGTGAAAGAAAAAGAGAGAAGTGTGAAACTCTGGTGTGATTTTGCTCTTCGTCCCTCTGCATCTTCGTCTCTCTTCTCATTTCCAATGGTCGTCGGTGAGAGTAAAGGATTGTAGTATCTTTAAAGTCCAAGTTCAACTTCATACTTCCCATCTCTATTTTTCTTCCTCAATGTGAAATTTATGGTTGTATAGGGAAAGGGGTGATGTTATGGATTTGAGTTTTTGATTGAAAATAATTGAATTATTGATATTGTAAAGTTTAGGGAAGCTGAAATTTAGGAGGATAGATTAATATTAGCTTGGTAATTTATGCCCATAAAGTGTTTGATAAAATGCCTAGTAGAAGAGTTTTGCATGATTTTGTATTTTTAAAATTTCTTAGGTCCTTGTGAGAAGTATGTTAGTATGGTTATTGATAAATTATCAGATATTTTAATTGAATGGTTGGAGATAACACACCTAAGGTGTTCGGTGAAAATCATAGGAGAAAATTTTACCTTAAGTAAATAGAGTGGCATGGCTAAAGTAAGTTGGAGGAGATTAATGATGTAAATTTTAGTTTTGAAATTTTAAATGATAATGGTTGATTGGAATTGTATTAGGAGTAGAAGGAAGTCCTTATAAAGTAGAGAAAATTTATTAGATTTTATTTACTCATATCTTTATAGGGTATGTGGAAGAAGAGGATCTTGTAGAAATTGAAGGGAGAAAATTTTAAGAATTTGAAACTCTAACAAGTGAGTGAATAACATCCCATTTAATTTATCATTAATAGTCTTTTATTGAAGTATTTTACTTTTATGAATTATTTTAGTTTTGGAAATTATGGAATAATGATGAAGGATAATTAAATTAGGATATATACATTTATTTTTCTTTTTTTTATAAACTTTAAAATTTCTTAGTTACTTAATTAATGCAAGCTTGTGCATTAGCTATGAAGTATTATTTTGGCAAGTTTTGATATTTGAAACAATTCATGTGAATTTGACATTGAGAATGAAAATTTTATTTTAAAAATAATTATTTTTCTTGCATGTTTGAAATGTGATTTCTAAGATGACTATAAATAGAACACTATTGCTAATGACAGTTTTGTTAACTTTTAATACATTGTGGTTAATAACTAGCTAATTTGTCTTGTGGGCTTTGTCTTCACATTTGTTATTTATGGGCTTTGTACCCGCGTTTAATTTTCATGGCCTTAAGTCTCATTTGGTTAGTATTACCCTTGTGGATTATATGTCCACTTTTGTTTCGTAGCTCAAGTTGCATTTGGTTATCCTCATGGATTGTGTGTCCACATTTGTCTTCTCGGCATAAGCCACATTGGGTTATTTATCTTCGTGAACTATATGTCCACGTTTGTTCTTATTTTGTTGAGTCTTCACAATTCTAAATTTTGATTAATATGTGTATTTAAAATTTTAATGGTTTCAATTAGCAAGTATATTATTTTAATTTATGTATAAATAATTTGTTTTCTTTAAGCATGATAGAATAAAGTGCTTTCAATTTACTCATTTTTTGATTAAAAATTTAGATTTTTTTAGTAAGTTATTATAATGAATTATCACCTTTTCAATTATTGTATGTGATTATTTAAGCTTATTATTTTTACTCTTTTAAATTTTAATTGTGGGGATGCTATTCACTAAAAATTTATTTTGGTTTAGCTAACATTCATCCTACTACTCATCTCCGAAGGGCATACAAGTGTTCTGAGTGGGATTTTGTTTAACATTATATTCATTTAATGTAAATATTTGAATTTATGTATTTTAAGTCAAAAGTAAGATTATGTGCTCCACATAGTTTATAGTTAGAGTTTTCATTTTGATTTATATACTGTTTGCTGGCTGAAAAGAGCTGAGCTCCTGATTTATTTATATTTTGACTAAATCAATATATTGTAGAGTTTTTAAGAGATCTTATTTACAAGGGAGGTTCCACCAAAATTTCTACGAACATGTTGAAACTTTGTTATAATGATTAGTATCAAAAGTGTTATGATTTCAATATAAATCTAATTACAATTTAGAAATAAAATGAAATTATGATTTTGAGGCTTATGAGAATGTATGACGTGACACCATTGTTGACTCCAACTTTATTATTTTGAAGAATGTTTTGTATGTTCTAGATATCCAATATTAGTTTGTTATTAGTCACATGTATTACCTACTACTTGCCTTGCCACCTTTGATAAATCTCGTCATGTTTTTCAGAATTTAGCCTCAAGGAGGATGATTAGCAATGCTAAGGAATGTAATGAGCTCTATTATCTAGAAGGCAAATCCACCAGTAAAAGCTATTTGGTTGATCCTATTTCCAATATTTCTGCCTTTTCTATTATGTCTCAAGAAGACAATATGTTATGTCATTTTCATTTAGGTTATCCTAATTTTCATTATATGAAAGTTTGTTTCCCAACTCTATGAATAAAATTAAATTTCATTGTGATACTTCTAATTTTCTAAACAAGCTAATAATATATTCCAAACTAACTCTTATATACCCTTACACCTTTTTCTCTCGTACATAGTGATGTGTGGGGTCCTTCACGAGTTGAAACTTATATTATGATTAATGTGGTTTGTTTCTTTTATTGATGACCATACACTGCTGACATGGATTTTTCTAATAAAAGATAACCTTGAAGTTTGCATTGTTTTCAAAAATTTTCATACTTTTGTTCAAACGTGACAATGGAATTAAATATCTCAATTCAACCCTTAACACTTTTCTTATTAAAACTAGGATACACCATCAAACTTCTTATGTCCATTCCCCTCAACAAAATAGAGTAGCCAAGAGGAAACATAGAATTCTATACAAAGTTGCTAGGGCCTTCTTACTAATTAATAATGTTCCACACAAATTTTAGGGAGATGCAGTCCTTATTGCTACTTACCTCATTAACCATATGCCCTATAAGGTTCTCATCTTTTAAACCCCTCTTGACTTATTTTTGACATCTTATCCTCATTGTCATTTAATTAACTCTCTTTCAAAAAAGGCATTTAGGTGCATAGCCTTTGTCCTTCATGATGCAAGCAGCAAACTTGAATCTCAGTCTATTAAATGTATTTTCTTAAGATATTCCTCTACCCAAAAGGGATATAATTTTATTATTCTAATGCTCACAAGTTCTATGTCACTCCGAATGTCACATTTGTTGAATCACTACCTTTCTTTCTTAAATTACCTATTTAGGGGGAAAATGATGGTAAATGTTATGCCATAAACAATGGTCATTCAAATAATAAACAGACTAGTAGCCTAATATGAGTCCTCATAGGTCATCAAACCCTTTTTTTACTAACTCTAGTTCCATACCTATCCCAGAACCTAAACAACCTACCCAAACTGAACCCAATTCTGAGCCATACTTGGATGAGTTATGGACATATCAAGTTGAACAGCACATAAACAATAAAGATCCCATTGTCACTTTAAGTCAAAGTCATGATTCTCAATCTAAGGGTAATCTTAAAGATCTTCAATGGCCAATTACTCTTAGAAAAGGGAAGAGGAGTTGTTTTAGAACCCTATGAATACGTATGTCTCCTATGAAAAACTCAATTCTTAATTTAATCAATAACTTTTTTACTACTGTTGATAGTGAGAATATACTTAAGACTTTTAAGGAAGCCATAGTTGACCCTAAATGGAAGGTGGCTATTAATGAAGAGGTAAAAGCTCTAAATAAAAATTAGACATGGGAAACTGTGGAGTTACCTTGGGGAAAGTTAGTTATAGGGAGTAAATGGGTTCTTACAAGGAAATATAATCCTAATAGTAGTCTCAATAAATATAAGGCTTGATTAGTTGCCAAGGCATTCCCTAAACCTATGGCATTGACTACCAAGAAACTTTTGCACCAATAGAAAAATTCAACACCATAAATATTCTATTTTCTCTTACTGCTAATTTAGCTTAGACATTATTTCAGTTAGATGTTAAGAATGCCTTCTTAAATGGGGACTTAGAAGAGGAGGTGTATATGGAGATTCTATTAGGATTGAGAGGTCTAGATAAGTGTGTAAATTGCATAAGTCATTATAAGGCTTTACCTAAGGCTTAGTTTGAAAGGTTTGTTTGGTTAGAGAAAAGCTGTCTTAGTCATATATGTGGATGATATAGTACTGACAGGAAATAATGTAGAAGAGATCTTAAACTGGCTGAAGAATTTAAAATTAAAGACCTAAAAAATCTAAAATAACTTTTAGGTTTAAAGGTTTCTCGCTTGTAAGAGGGCCTTAATGTATCACAAAGAAAATACACCTTGGATTTACTTAAGAAAACTGAAATGTTGGGAGCAAGACCAGCAGATGCTCTAATGGCATTGAATTATAATTTAGAAGTGAGACCTTATAGGAGGGTAATGAATAAAGAGAGGTGCTAGAAACTGGTAGGAAAACTCATATACTTATCTCACACAAGGCCTAACATATCCTTTACAGCAGGAGTTGTGAGCCAGTTTACAAGCAACCCTTAAAAAGAGCATGTGGAAGCTGGATACTACAACATCTTGAAAAATTAATCAAGATTAAGTTAAGCAAAAAATAGACTAATTGAGTTAATTAATGAGGTATGTGGCCAGAGATGTCTAATTAGCGTGATTGGTTGTGCTTTCAGCTCTAAAACAAAGTTAGGCCAGCTGGGCAATAAAAGGAGAAAAAAAACTAAAGGAACCTTTGTATTACATGTTGCTGTCATGGCTCGTAGAGGGCAAGCATTGAGGGAGGGTCTCTTTGTGTCATGTGCCGTGGTGCATACTGGGTCCGCCGTGATGCATGGCCAAATTTTTTGATAAACTATTCACAGAACATATAGAAGACAGAGGAGAAAAAGAAGGAGAAATGAAGAGCACACCACTTGCTCTGTTAGGGCATGAGTTTAAGGACCTTTAGGGATATTTTGGAGCTTCCTAACATCAAAGGTAAATCCTATATACCCTCTACTTTCATTCTCCTTCTATTTTCTTGAATATTTAAGTTAAGGTTTAAATGGAGGAAGTGGTTTTTGGTCTATATGAGTTATAAATCTGAAATTATTGGTTAAAATACAGATAATACGAGTCATTTAAAGTATTTAAACATAGTGTTGATAGTTTTATGAGTTGTAGGTTGGTAAGGACTATTAATGAATGAATTTGTGCATTTATGAGGGTTGTTTGGAGTGTTCAATGGCATTAATGGTGGTTTAATGATTCATTAACAACAATGTGAGCTGAAAGAACTTAGCAAACCCAATAGGTATGTTTAGGAGTGAATTTATGAATTTGGTAAAAGAAGATTGTTGAGTTAAAGGGGTAAAAATTATTCAAATAAGGGTATTGACAGTTATCCTCGTGAATGAATCATATATTAACTAAATTTAGCACTATTTAAGCTTGTAAAGAGCTTTGAAAGTTTATATTTTGAGAAAAAATCGTTGACCTCTCAAAGGTTTGAGGTAATCAGGAAAAATTTAGTTTATTCTTTTGTGTGTTAATTGATTATGTGTTAGGAAGATTGATTTGAAACTTACTGATATTTATAAACTTGTGTTTAATGGTAAATTTGGCAATGTGACAAATTATGTGTTGTGCGAGTATGTGTATCGGTTGATATGAATGAAATGTATAGTTATACAAGCATATTGACAATAGAGTAAAGCATACATATATTTAAAAAATGAATGTCAAGAGTTGTTGTACATATTGAGATATATAGAGCATGATGGAGTCAATTATGATAGGTAAGATATGATTGTTGAAAGTATACATGTATGTGCATATACATTATATGTTGATGTGTGCATGGCATGATCACTAATAGTGGGAGTTAACCTATAAGGAGAGAATTAGATGTGACAAATCCATATGGTATTGCAGCTTACCGTTGGAATCAAAAGCCAACCTTGGCACCAATCGTTGGAATTTGAAGGTAGCCATTATCTCATAGTCGATTAGGGACTGTCCTACTTATTCTTTGAAGGATTCTAACTTAAATAGTCTCCACCGATTGTTGGTATGCATATTAGTTTTGAAGGATTAGGGATACAACACCTTATGGTTATTAATATTAGGGAAAACTATGGGTCACAAGTGAGTGATGTAGCCTTAGCCTGGTAGCTCCTCACGAGTAAAAGACTTGGTTAGTCTGAGTTATGGATGTAGCTACTTAATAGCCATAGTTTTATGTTGAAGGTATCAGGAGGATATAAGGTTAACATAGATAATGCATTTCATATTCCGGCCGTATGATTATTATTATTGTGGTCCGGTGTGTCTTGTTAAGGGTGCATGACTGTTATCATTGCAACCTATATATGCATTATTGATATATGTGAAGATATGCATTTGTTCTCGACCATATGGTTGTTAGTCTTATGGCCGAGGAAACCTTTGAAAGATATGCATAAACGGTTTCCAAAGAGAATATTTATTGCCATTTGCATTTTTGATTAATTGATACGCAATTTTATAGGCTAGAATGACCTTGGTTACCAAGCGCTGTCTCACCCCTCATTTCTCAATATTCTAGGACTTAGTTCATTAAATTAAGGTTGAAAAAATATATTGGATGCTTAGGATTTTGTGTAAATCCTATTAGCTATAAGCCTCTTAATTGTATTTATGTATATTTTGAAATGTTATTTTCCAACTGAAGCTCATATGATTCTTCTTGACTACTAATACTCTTATTTTAATAATTTGAATGTATTTTATGCCCAAGATTTTTTATGCTGGGAATGTAAAACTAAATTGGGCTAAAATACTAGTTCTAGTAGGGTGTTTTGTAATTGGTTGACATTGACAATTGTATTATTGAATTTATGCAAAATTAGCTCTTCATTATATTTTGTGAATCAAGGGTTGAGCATGAAAATTATGATTTATGTATGATTGATTGACAGTGGTATGTTGAATAAGTCTATAATAGTCTATTATGTGCGGTTTAAGAGTTGGTGTAGGCTTTTGGCACTTGGTTTAGGAAATGGACACCCTAGATGTGTGTATTTGTAAAAAAAGAGTGAGTTTTGATAAGGGTATCTAATTTTTGATAGAAAAATGATTTGGTTGTGAAATTAATGCCATTAGCTAGAGCTGGGAGAAAGCTTTGTAGATACCTGAATCATCTCAATTAGATGTTGGATAAAGAAATGGGACGCATCAGAAGTTCATCTTAAGTGGTGTCATATGACAATAAAATTGTTGTCAATTTCATGCAATTCGCCGCAGCGCATGGAACATATGCCGTAACACATGGCACAAAGGCAATATGCCATGGTACACCTCTCTGCTATACTGTTTTAATGTTTTCAACTATTTTGCAAATGCATTAAGTTACTCAAGATTCCATGCTTTTGTATATGTTCTAAACTTTAATTGGTTGTCTAAAGAAAGTGTTTTTGTATATTCTTATTCATGAAAACTTGGGATTCACACTTTTGAAAATTTTACCATTGGGTAATCTATGTGTTATTCCTCAATTTCCTTAACTTTTAGAGATTAACCATATTTAAGCAAGGAGTATTACATAAACAAGATCTTTAGATATCTAAAAGCCACACTAAGACAGGGTTTATTCTTTCAAAAGGGAATAAGAAGAGTGTAGAAATCTATACAAATGAAAATAAGAGAACTTTAGGATCAGGAAGTGTAATAGATGTAGAAATCTACATAGATATAGACCGAGTAGGAGCTATTTAGAATAAGTGCTCTACCATATGATATTGCACCTTTGTGTAGGGTAACTTGGTAGCCTGGAGAAGTAAGAAACAACTAGTCATTTTCATAAGCTTGGTAGAATTTGAACATAGAGCATTAGCTCTTGAAATTTGTGAAGGTATATGGGTTGTACAACTACTGAATGAACTTGGTGTAGAAATGAAAGCTCCTATAAAAATGTGATGTGATAGTACGGTAGCTCTCAAAATTAAGAACAAACTTATTCAATATGATTGTACTAAGCATGTCAAGATTAATAGACATTTCTTCAAGAAAAAATTGAAGCTAAAATCATAGATTTGGCATATCCCTCAAGAAACCAAGTTGCAAATATAACAACTAAGCCTCTTGTAAGAGCTAAGTTTGAAGAGATAATAAACAAGCTAGGAATAATTAACATTTATTCACCAGCTTGAGGGGGATGTGGAAAGTAGGCTGATGGGTCTTAGGCCTATTAGCTAACATAACCTAATCATAAACTTACTCTCATGTTATCTTTCTTATTATTTTCTATTAGCTGTCATTATCTTTTTAGCAAGATATTAGGGATTAGATTTTATTCTTTCTAATATGATATTATTATCATATCTTTTATACCTTATAAGTATTGTTTCATCTTTAAATAAAATCATTTGATTCATCTCAAACACAAATAGTAACAAATTAAATATCTTTGTACTTAAGCATATACTTATATCAATGTTGAAAAAATCACAGCTACAAGCATCGCGAATACTAGTTTAGATGCGAGTCAGAGGCATCATAAATTATAGGCATAAAATATCAAAATCATTTATGAATTAACCCTAAATGTAGATTCTAAAAACTAAACAAGAGTATTTCACAAATCAATCAACTTACCTAGTGGCTATTAGAGGACAATAAGAGCAAGTGACGAGGGACATAGATGTGATGAGGAACAGACTAGGTTACCAAGTGCCATAAGCACAATGAAGAAGAGTTGAAGTAGCACTAGGAGATGAGTTCATAAGAGTGAGCAGCCAAGCAATTGAGCAAAGAGAGCAAGGATTTGGCTTCAACTTCAAGGGTTTTCCTTTCTACTTGTGAAGTGATAAACACAATGTTTAGAGTTCTATAATTATTTATTTTTTAATGTTAACTTATAAATGGGATTGGCTGAGTTCCTATCTTACCTGTTACAATGAACACATGTTGGCCATAAATTTGGCTCGCCGTTTTGACCTAGTATAGGAAATTCTATCAAGCCATCAATTGCTTGCTCACCCCTTTATGTGATGAAGATTCTATCACTAATTGTCAAATATTTTAGACAAAAATTCCATCACTAACCCTGTTAGAAATTTGTGATGAATTAGCAATGATATTTGATTTATTTGCTAATTAAATTGGTAAAGGCTATCCCAAAAATTAGTGACAAATTTTTTTAGTTAGCAATGAAATAATTTTGTTGCTAACGAATTAGCATAGGTGTTTTTACTGACGAACTTATTTCATCACTAACCAATTTAGCGATGAAATTTGTACTGATTAATGACAAAAACTACCATTAATTTGATTTTTTTTTATAGTGGTATGAGATGCAATGAGCATTTAAAACTAACATTAGTACACAATAATTCAAAATAAAAGGAATGACATGAGGCATTACAATTACATAGCTTCAACTCTTAACTTGCTTCCCTTTTTGGCATGCTTGATTCTTTACCTAAAATTGTTAAATAGCACATGATGAGATTAAAAGGTTCGAGTAACCACAGAATAATTTTAAAAAGCATGCAAGCACGTTTTAAATGTAGTTGAGTGGGATTAAATAATTAAAATAAATAATAACAAGTAAACAAATATATATTCTATTCGTCAAATATATCAGCAAAGACCTCCCTTATATCATCCTTATTAATTTCCTTTAACTAAACCTGTGGGTTATCACAATCAAATAAGATTTGTCTAGGTAATTAGACCTCACCAATGATAAGATGCAACCCATCCAAAGATGCTGAGCTCAACACTAGTCCATGGTACCCTCTCTTTCAAGTCATATGTCTTTAAGGGTTTCCTCCAATCCTGGCCAAAAGAAGGATAGATACTAATAGCCATTAGAATGTTTATCCAACCACCAAGCGCCTAGTGGTGACAGACCATGTAATAATATATATCACTTCAATCATCATCTCCTACAACCTCCTAAACATAACAATATACTTAACTCTAATATATATATATATATATCCATTCCTTAGGAATGATGATAACAATTAAATTTTGCATGTAATTCCATAAAAAATCATACATCAAATTCACATACTAAAATCCATAAAATATACATATATACTCAATCATTTTAAATTTCCATAATCCTATTTAAAACTTATGTTCATAATATAAAAGTAATTTCCCACTTAACTAATATTTACTCAACAGTAGAACTAAGATATGCTACATGCTTAGAAGTAGTATTATATATAATCATAATACTAAAAATTATTCTACTAATGAGGGTTGGGTCTATCAAAAATGGATAGTCTATCATAACGTGGCGAGCTAAGATTTGAATTCTTGCTCGGAGAGACATCTAAATTTAGTACCCGACCGTATCTCAAATAAGATTTCTTTTAATAGAAAGATGCCTTTAAGTGATGTAAAAAATTATTCTTAAATAGATATCCAACATGCAAGTTGTAATATCTAAATTTTTAATTAGGAATCAATTTGGGGAAATTGAACTAGATTAAAGGTTAATTGAGGTTAATTAATTTATTTAGGCATGTGATTATTACTTAAATTGGGCCTAAGGTTGATAATAAGGATGGTATAGGATGCCCAAAAGAGGTTTTGGCCTTAGACTTAGGCCTAATAGCATAGCCTAGATATGGATTTTTGTCTTTGAACCATCTTCCATGATGCATGGTGCATTTGCCAAGGCATGTATTGAATATAAATTTTGCTAGAACATGAAATAGAAATAGGACAGGGAATAAGTGAGGTTGGATGTGAAAATTCATTGCTTTGTAAGGGTTTAAGACTCCAAAGGCTTAGTTAACCTATGTAATATCTTCTCTACCACCTAATCCTTCTCTTAAGTTAGTTTTTGCAAGGAAAACATTAAGGTTGTCCCAATGGTTAGAGTTTGTAGCTGAGGGTTGAAATATTGAGGACCCATTAGTATTAAACAAGTGTTTATGAGATTGTTTTAGTTATAGAAAATGTAATGGGGCTTATATATCTGAAACCCTAGATTTTTGGGTAAGGATTTGGGTAGAGATTCATAATAGTACATTGTAACTTTGAGTTATAAGTTGATTTTAAGTGAGAATAAAGTTGCTAGCTCTCTAAATATATGAGATGATTTATTGGGAGGAAGATTTAACTAACCTAACCATATAATTAGGGTGTTTATGGATTCAAATTTTAAAGGTAGTTGTGGTAAGAAACTGACTATAACAGGAAATATTTTGTGGAAGCACAAAAGGCAATATCTACTTTTTTTTATATGTGCTCAAGTGATTGATTGAGTTATTTAAAACATCATCTTCATTAACTCAAATGGAATATGATAAAGTAAAAGTATAATTGAAAAAAATATAAATAACAACCAGATGCCCTAAATTTTGGATCAAGTGATGCTTTTAAAAAATAACCTATGTTGTAGTTCACATGGAATATATTGTTTATGTATGTCCATTGCGTGTGTTTTGAGGCCTTAAGTCTAGTTAATAGCATTTGGTTAGAGAATTGGACACTTGACTCATGTTGCATTGGTTGCAGCAGATGTGATTGTTAGGCCATTCTTGTTTTATTTGTTTTTGTGTCTTTTCTAGATGTTTTCAAATTCAAATGATTTGCCATGCTTTCTAAACTTATTTAACATTTTTTTTGGACAAACTTAGACATGTTTTTAAGGGTTAGATTGATTTGTTTTGCTTTTTAGATCCCTTACCAATATAATTAGATTTTAGAATGTACTTTAAAAATTTTCTACGATAGTAATACTTTATTAATATATTCGATTTCTTTCTACTATATTAGACAGATATTTATTTAGTCTAACATTTTTTTGTCATGGTAAATTCTTTTCTATTATGATTGGTTTATTTTTATAATTATAATTCTATAAATAATATTTTTTTTTAACTTACTATAGGATGCTCATTTCTATCATGCATGGTAGGTTATCTTATTTATAGTTGAATGCAATATTTTCCTTTTCAACCATATTGAACCTTACTTAATTGGTATTGTATTTCCACTATGATTGACATATTTTAATTATGGTTAAGCTTATATATATTGGTTTATTAGTTATAGCTTATCTACCATGGTAGGGTTAGTTAGATACGATTTGAGGAATAAGATGTGTTACAAACATCACCTCAATTTGAATGGGTCAGATTGAATGTTGATAATTTAGTTAATTGAATTGGCGTAGTAGTTTGTGGAGGCATCATCTAAGATGAAAATGGCAAAAAATTCACCAAAATTTATATCTACAGTGATTCCATGGAAGCCATTACTCTTATCCAAATGAACACATTTAGAATCAACCTTTTACTCATCACATTAAGAAAATTAGGGAATTAATGATGTGCAATTATATTGGATCATTATTCTCAATTACATCTTGAGAGAAGTGATGAACAGAGTTAGGAGATTGGCTTGCCCACCAAGCAAAATATGAGGATTTGAACATTAAGATTTTCAATAACCCTCCTTTAAGGTGTAGGAATTTTTCACAAGATGACACAATTTAGTCTTTCTTTATTTGCATGATTTATCTGTTACCCTGTAATTTCAAATTAAAACAAAAGGTATTTTAGATTTATGCCCTTAGGCCATAGAAAAAAAATTATTGAATTCTTTTGTTTGGTTAGACTTTGAAAAGAAACATATACATAAGCTAACATCATTGTCCATTAAGGGGGAAAAAAACTCTTCCAAGAAATCAAACACATGTTAGTTGTTTTCTAGTCAAAAGAAGGAAAATATGAAAACTTGGTTGAAAATTATATAATATTTTTCACTAATATTCTAACTATTGAATTTAATTATGTTTGTTTCATGGGTGCTAGAATGACAAAGTTCAGAGGTTTCAGGAAGATGCTACTAGTTTTCCTTTTGCCATTAATTCCAAGTTTGAAGTAATGGAATGTCAAATATTTAGGGGAATATTTTGTGCTTCATACTTCTCATTTGTGAAAAGGTTTAGAGGTACATTTCGACTGCCCAGCACTACTACAAAAATAAGCTAATTTGATGTTGAAAATTTAATGGTCAAATAAAAAAAACATCATATGTAATAAGGTGGAGAATAGGGAAGTAGTTATTTGACGATTATTTATAACACCTAGAATATTATACCACTAATTTTGACATTTTAGCATAATAGTCAGATATAAATTGTTACAAAAAAATGAATTTTTTTATTTTACTGTTAAAACCAATAACCATCAAATAAATATATTATGAAATAAAAGATATATATCTACAAATGATGGTTTTATAAATATGAGATAAAATAACTATAAAAAAATTTAATTTATATAGTAATGTGGGTTTCTTATGATGCTTTTTCAACATTTTATGATGAGTCAAGTTTTGAAAGCTTCTGCTGGTTCACGAAACAATGAGCTAGATATTGTTTCTAGGGTAAAGGTGTGAATTTAGCCACATACTATTTTTTATGGAGCAGCAGGTAGCCTATACTATTAGTTGGTTCAAAATAAATGTTGAACTATAAAAAAGGGAGCATCCAGAGCCTCCCGTTAAAATGATAGTCACGGACGTTAGTTGGCTTGGTGAATGTACAATTTTGACTTGAGCTATGTGTACGTGGCTTTAAATGTGGCAAAATTTAATTTACCTAGTGTTTACGTAGTGCAGGCTGAAGATGAAAGCATTCAGTAAGTGTGTGCTAAGCCTTAACCTAACTAATGCCTCATCAAGCCAGTGTCACTTGTACACTCATCTGAAGCGAGCTTGAGTGTGAGTCCCTTGGTTGAAGCTAACTATAATCTCGAGCCATCAGCAAGAAAACGCGAGGGGTGAAAAGCTCCTTTGAAGTGGGTCTTGTAACATCCTGATTTTTATATAATAAAGAAATTGTGGAATTTAGGTTTTGAAAAAAAAAGATAATAATAGAAATTTATATTATTTGAGGTTATTTAGAAATAATATTATGGTTAGGTATTTAATTATGAATTTAAAAATTTAAATTTAAAATCACATAAGCAATATTTAGTTAAGATATAATACATAAATAATTTTTTTTATGTGTGTTAAAAAAAAGAGAAAGTAGAAGGAAAAAAAAAAGGATGGAAGGTTGTTGTTTCTAAGTCACACATTGGTTAGATGAGGGAAGAGAAGAGGTGCCTTCATGTATAAAAAGGAAGGGGTGTGTGCATTAGGAAGCATGAGAGGCTAAGATGCAATTTAGAGGAAATTGCAACTTTTGGCCCAAAGGTTTGAATAATTAAATTCGAACCTATAGTTTTTTTTAATATAATTTTGGGACCACAATCCCATTTTTATATTATTTTTCTCTCTTCCTCTCATGTTGCTCGGCGTTTTCTCGCAAGGGGAGATTATTTTCTTTTTCTTTAGGTATGTTCTAACTTTCCTGTTTAGATTAGCATTTAAAAATTTATTTAATTACAAAATTAATTTTATAGTTATTTTCTAAATAATATTAGCTTTCTAGTGATATGATTATTTTGTAGGATAGAGTAAATATTTTGATTAGGATTTTTCTATAGGATAGTTAATCTGATGATATGATGGATTAAAAATATAGGTTAAAATTCTTAGGGATATAAAAAATATTATAGAATATTTTCTTAAGGTTGAAACTCATGTTTAAGAATTTTTGAGTTAAAATCTAGATCTATATGGTTGAGTTTATGTGGAATCTGAGACGTAGGGATAAACCTATGATTATTAAATACTTATTTAAGTATGAATAGGTATTTTTGAGGTTATAGAAAGGTGATTTGAGGCTTCAGGATAATTCTAAAATTTTTAATTTATTTTTGGATGAATTTTTAGAATATAGAAGGATGAAATTGTGATACTAGAAGTGAATTGAGGATAAAAAAAATAGTTCATTAGGGTACGAGAATTTTAGAAAAGAATTTGGGAAGTTAAATGAGGCATAAATCTTAAATTAGTGTTAATATGGACTATAGATCTAAGACTTTCTAACTCTTTAAATTAGAGTTATTTATTTTAATGTAAAATTAATATATAGTATGTGAAATAATTATGTAGATTATATTGACAAAGATAGTGGTGAAAAAGGAGTTGTGAAGGGGAACTTGTTATTCAAGACACAAGGTAACCATTATTAATGTGTTGTGATGGGTGTGTTTGTGAATGGTTATGTGTTGTTTTGTTGTTTGGAAAAATTATGAATTATTGAAAATAAATACTGTATATACTTGTTTGAAATTGTTGCCAAGTGGGTTAAAAATTTATTTTTGTTTATCATGATGAGATATTATTGTTCGGATATATTCCTGTTTGGATATTTGAATGATGTATGACTTGTCAGGGTATTTTAATGTATGGTGTTAATGGGAATTTCTGTTCGGTTAATTGTTACCACGTGGTAAGCCCTCATTGGACCCAATGAGTGGCGTGTCGCTTGGTCCAACTCACCTTTGGCCGGGTGATTTGGCGTCCAAGCATGGCGAAAGGAGGATATAAGGTGCAGTCATGCAAATTAAATACTTGTTCGGTTTGTTTGAAAATATTGTTCGGTTAAATGTTTTGTGTGCCCACTTAGCAATCGCATGATTAGTTACAATCGCATGCATCATTACATATTAATTTTGGTTACTGAGACTTTTAAGTCTCATTCCCTGTGGTTAATATTTTTACAGGAGCGAGTCCGGCCGAGAAAGCACCAGAGGTATAACTATGGTGTATGAAACACCATTTTTTACGTTGCCTCTTATTTTGGATTATACAATATATCTTGTGCCAACTTAGGACATATCTTCTTTGTGAAACATGTAAACTCTAATCCTTTTTATTAAAAGTATTTATTTGACTAAGAGGATTATGCTTGTCTCTCTTGATTCATGACCTAATTTAAATATGATGCCATGAGGATCCTGACTGTCCCTCATAGTTCTAATTGCTTTTTGAGATATTTTAAGATCTGTGGTATATTGTTTTGGATGTATCATGGTAAGAAAATTTTCTACCATGATAATGGTTTTAATAATTTGCGAAAAATTGGTTTGTAAACTTGAGGGTGTTACAGGTCTCATGTACATAAAGATTCCCTTGCTATAAGAAGGTACAGAGGTCAGAAAAGCTCCATTGATATGAAAAAGGGAAGAATCTCGAAGTGAAGTATGAACAAATCTTAAAGGTAACCACTTATTTACACTGTACAATCTCACTTAAGCCCTCCTTAACTGTGGATTATTGTCTTGGTAGAGTGAAATTTCTGATAAGCCCTTAGATGTCTGAATGTGAGAAAAGGAGCAATGGAGTAAGTGACAGCTCACAGTCAATGCTCGAAGGACTAGATCTCCTCTTTTTGATGTTGTCTTCATATAAAAGAGCTAAAAAGGTAATTAAAAAAACTAAGATTATACTGGGTCTTGTTGATGCATCAAATGATTTAGGTCTTGTGGGTGAGGGGAGTGATATGTCTAATTATTTGGGTCAATTGGGTGAGGGCAGTGAAAGTGATAGATGCAAGCAGATAGAATCTGAAGGAAAAGAAGTCCATAAGAGTAGGAATAAGGCAGTTGAGGATGATATAATAGATGTAGAGAAATCAATTAAAAAGTCATACATTAGTATAAATGGCCAATGTACTGAAGTTGAGGGAAATAATAATGTTGGTGTTGATGTAGCAAGTTGGTTGAATGAGTCTTACACTAAAATTGGAGATGATAATGGTGACAATGTTAAGAATGATGAGAATGATGGCCATAGTGATGAGGATACTTCATATGAGAGTAAGAATGATAGAGAAAGATCTAAAGATAGTGACTACAAAGAACATTTAGAGGAAAGTGAAGAGGAGACAAGTAGGTCTGACTTGGGCTTGGATGTTGATAGGCCTGTAGAGGAAAATAAGAGGGTTGGGGATAGTGAGGCCTTTTTATGGTTGGCATGACCTTCTCAAACCCTAATAAGGTAAGGAGGGAAATAAATAGATATGCTATTACACATGGTATGAAGGTGAGACTCTTTAAGAGTAGTCCACACAAGATACAGGCCATACATACTAAAGGCTGTCCATTTCTTTTTGTATATTTCACAAGAAGGGGATAATTCAGGTTTAAAAGTAAAGACATATTGTGGTGAGCATAGATGTGTTAGGGTATTCAAAAACCCTATAGCTTTTACGACTTGGATGATAGAATACTTTAAGAATAAAGTTCAAGATAGATCAAGTTATAAAATTTCAGACATGAAGAAGGATCTAGAGTAAGATCTAAAGTTATATGTAAGCATCTACAAGTGTAAGAGAGAAAAGAGAAAGATTATAGAAGAGATGGAGGGCAACTATAGAGATGAGTTTTTAAAATTTGGAAGCTTATTGCAATGAACTTAGATTGTCAAAGCCTAAATCTGATGTGAGCATTGATTTAAGTAAAGATGCCTTGAAGAATGGTAAGGGGGTATTCAATAGGATATATGTTTGCTTCAATGCTTGTAAGGTAATATTTTATATTAGTATTGTCAACCTATTTTGCCTTTAAATTTGGTATTTTGTAATGACAAGTGCATGTGTTAATATAAGTAGGTTGAAAGTTAAGTTATCGGCCATTTATAACCTAGATGGTACTTTTCTCAAAGGAAACGCTAAAGGAATTCTCTTAACTAGAGTTGGATTGGATGTAGATGATTCATTGTACCCTATAGCCTTTGGATTGACACAAAAAGAAAACATAGTAAATTGGAAGTGGTTCTTGTAATGGTTGCAAAGATCACTAGAAATTCACAGCAAAGAAAAGGTTACCGTAATGTCTAATATGCAGAAGGTAATTACATTATGGTTACCTTATATATTAGTTTTGTTACATCATGGTTGTATTATGACTTTATGACTAATCTCATCTTTGAGCTACAGGGTTTAATGTAGGCTGTGCATGAGGTTCTCCCCCATTGTGAGCATAGATTGTGTGGAAGGCATATATATGCCAATTGGAGTAAAATGTGGATAGGAGAAGAGTTGAGCAAAAAGTTTTTTTCATGCACATGGAGCACCTTTGAATAAGAGTTTCAAGACAGATTGAAGAGCATGGGTTCAATGTATAGGCAAGTAGCTGAAGCTTTGATTTTATACCTTCTTAGAACATGGGTAAGAGCTTTTTTTAGCAATAGATATGAGTCCTAGGTAGTAGACAATAATTTGAGCAAGAGTTTGAATGCTTGGATTGATGAATATAGATTTTTTCCTTTGATTCATATGTGTGAGGGAATTAGGTTGAAGATGATAAGTAAGTGGGTTGATAGTGATAAGATTAGTAATAGATGGCATTAGGATTATAGCCCAAAATGCTTTGAATTATTTAAAAGTAATAGACTAATTGCAGCTACTTGTTTTGTGTTTTTTAATGGTGATGAGGGTTATGAAGTTTCTAAAGGTAGTGATAGGCATACTATGTTCCTAGATAGAAAGGCATGTACTTGTAGGGCATGGGATTTGACAGGGATTCCATGCCAACATGCAATTTGTGCGATGTACCATACCAAGCTTGATCCTTTAACCCATATTTTTGCTTACTTTCATAAGGATACTTTCAAAGCTACCTATAGGAATAAATTCTAACCTATTAAAGGGAAAAATTTTTAGCACACATAAAACTTCCAACCTATAGATCCTCCTCCAATGTCAAACTTACCTGGTAGGCCTAAAAAGAAGAGAGTAAGGGCTGAAGAATCAACAAGAAGAAGAATGAAAAGACAAGAATTGCATTAAAGTCAAGCTTAAGGTGTATCTCAAACAGGTCTTGCTATCACAAATAAATTAAGCAAAAAGGGAATCATAATGAGATTTAGTATGTGTAGGCAAACTGGACACAACAAATCAAGATGCAAACAGGTAAGTGGGTAATATTATTTGTAATGACTTAAAGTATGTTGTGATTTTTTTTCTCCCTTAAGAAACTGATTTCTTATGTTTTTAATGTAGGCTACAAGAAATCAACCTAGCTAAACATCAAAAACAGGATTAAGCCACCAAAGTAATCAACCTGCACCTCCAGGAACCACCTATTAGACAGCTTCAAAAGAGGCCTGTTTATAAGAATAGAACAGAGGTTGGCTTTAGTATTAGAGTAGACCTAGACACTGTTAGAATATTGTATAATGTGAGAAACAATTGTGATTAAGTGTTATTTTCTTCTAATTATGATTAACACTAACCAATAATGGTATTTTCTAGCCTAAAATGTTGTCTGATGTGGTGCTTACTGATGGAATGGCTGCTGAGTACATGGAGCATCATACTGATCCAAAAACCAAATTTCCTATCCCTAGTAAGAGGGAAATAAGAAAGACTAAAAAGAGCACTCTACAAAGTTCCAATGTAGCCTCTTAAAAGATTACATTTTCTGGTGAGGGATCAAGTATGTCACAACCCTTCAATCTTCCATTCACACCACAAGGACTCATATGGAATAGACAGCTAGCCATCATAACTTCACAACTGCAAGCATAATCACATGTTCAGACTAGAAAGCATCTGTCACAGTAGTTTAATATCGTATTTTGTGACTTTAATTTCTAGAATGAAGCCTTCGAGCTTCTATTTTGTTAGAATGGTGTTAGACTGAAGCCTTCAAGCTTCTATGACTGATCTGATGTTGGTTTAATGACTAGAAATCATGTACATTGATGTTCTAGTTAATTATTGTGTATTTATAACTGTGCATAAGGACTATTTCTAGCATTTTGGGATTCATCCTCACATAAGAAGGCAATGGCTCTTGGCATCTTCATGTCATAACTCTATTTAATCAGACTTTAGTCCCTCATTTTCAAACAAACAATCTAAGGGACAAGTGTTATATATATATATATAACATAAATAGATTTTCATAGTGACATTAAGAGTTAAATAGACATACTCAGAGGTTAGCGAATAAACATAGCCAAAATTTGATAAAAGCATCACTCATATCCCTCTCATTTCAATAGACACACAAACTACAAAAAGACAAACATAATCCATGATAAAGTTAGAACTGCCACTGCAATTTTACCCTTCCTTCTCTCCCTGGAAACTTCACTTTCCTTCTTTGCTATCCTTCTCTCAATCTTCATCAATTCTGAATAACTCAAACCAAGCTTTGCACCTAAGCCTTCACTGATCTCTCTGCTCCTTAACCTACAATTAGACTTATATAGCTTGTCTATATGATCTAGAAGCTCCTTGATCACAACCTTTGACCTCTCTCTAAGATCATCATCATGCCATGTGAAATACCCACAACCACTTCCCTATCAACTTCTTCAACAATTCAAACATAGGAACCAGAAACCATATAGGTGAATGATAAATTATACATAGATACTAACCTTGTAATACTTTTGGCACCCATAAAATATTCTTTTTGAGTTGCCTTCAATCTATGTCGTCCATCAAGGAGCAACTAATCTACAATGGAATAGTCTCCTCAGACCTTTATATTCGACCTCCCCACCACGTTTCCTTAGCAATGAAACCTTCTATCTACTTGTTATTGCGGTAGAAGATGAACCTGATTCAGCCATGGCACTCACTTTGTATAGAAGACTTCCTTCGACAAGTTCTTCTTCTCCTTCTTTGATGCATGACAGTGTAGGCGGGGAGTTATTTCAACACAATGAAGAGTTTACTCACACCAACCTGTACAACGGTCAAATTAGTGGACTGCCATCTATCAAAAAAACTAATGTCTGTGACTACTGTTTTGATGGGAGGCTCTAGATGCTCCCTTTTTCATAGTTCAGCATTTATTTTGAACCAACTAATAGTATAGGCTACTAGTTGCTTCACAAAAAATAGTATGTAGCTAAATTCACACCTTTACCCTTGTTTCTATTTTGATTTTTTTAATTTCTTTTTAAGTTTTTGAAGTGTTGTTTTATTTTTCTCAGTCGCTTTTTTAATGCCCCCTATAATGTCACATTATGGAGTCTCATGTTGTAAGCTTTTCATATCTGTGTGTTTTCTGGCCCCAGATGCACACTTAATTTTTCATCTTAGGCTTTGTAATCTTTTTTTTGTTTTGGATAGTAGGTAATGGTTCTACTTTAGTGAAATTTGCCTTTTATTAAAAAAATGTTGAATTCAGCACATATCAATCACGGACCACTTATTTGATGTAATTATGTATTATATTATATAATTATAACTTAGTACTTCACATATACCATAATTAGATCTTAGTTTTATTTTGTTAAAATTTAATGGTAGGAGCAAAATTATCTCAACTTTAACTGTTTTGGGTTTAAAATGTACTTTTTAAAAGTTTAAAGTTCTAATCATCTTTGGACTTATAATTCAGGGTTTAAATTACATATTAAACCATAATATATTATGAAATAAATGATATACTTCTATAAATGAAGGTTTTATAAATATGCCATAAAATAAATCTGAAAAAAATCAATTGTGCAGCAATGAGTTGGATATTGTTTCCCTTTTGGTTTTTTTTTTTTTTTAAGTTTCCGAAGTGTTGTTTTATTTTTCACGGTCTGTTTTTGTGATTCCCCATGTAAGGTCGCATGGAATCTCAAGTTGTAAGCTTTTTATAATTGTGCTTTCTCTGGCCCAAGATGCATACTTAATTTGACATCTTAGGCTTTGGAGCTAATCGTTTTACTTCAGTGAAATTTGCCTTTTATAAAAAATAAAAAATGTTGAATTCAGCACATATCAATTGCTTTAGTTTTCCTCATTTTGAAAGTCCTAATTGATTACGTCTCTAAATCAATTAAAATGCTCAGAATAATGAATTCATTATGCGCCATTCAGAATATAATTATTAATTAATTAAACCAAATCAATAATGTCCATGTTATCCAGGCTGCGAGATGTGAGCCCTTCACTTTTATTTTTTTAGTTGGATGGTCTTTGAAAGATTTTTTAAGATCACTTGGGTACCTTAGGTCTGCCCATCAAATTGAGAGAAAGCCAAACTAATTTGAATCAAGTCATATCAAAAACTCTTAACTTTACTATTAATTAATATTAGGATATTTTTAAAAATTTAAAAGTCAAGACTTTTTATTAAAAATATATTTTTTCTAGAAACCCATCCATTTCTGGAGAGAAACCATGTGACATTCATGTCTCATTTTTCTCCTTTAAATTTTCTTTTTCTTAACTATCTAAAAAAAGAAAATATATCTTTTTCCAAATTTTTTTATACTTTTCTCTTTTCTCTATTTTTCTTTTCATCCAAATATGCAGTAAGAATAATAAACATGGTATGACCTTCATATCTCTTTTTCTCTGTTTTTTTTTTTCCTTTTTTTTTGACTATCTGAATAAAAAATATATATTTCTCCAAATTTCTTTTATACTTTTCTCTGTTTTTTCATCCAAATATAAAGTAAGAGTAATTAATATTATATGACCTCATGTCCCTTTTTCTCCTTTATTTTTTTTCTTTTTGACAATCTAGATAAAAAATATATTTTTTTCTCTTGATTTCTTTTATACTTTTTTCTTCTTTCTTTTTTTTTTTTTATCTAAATATGAGGTAAGAATAATTAATCAACAAGTGCTTGGTCCTACACTAGCAAGGAAATTAATATAATTTAATCAGAAATCTTGAGTTTAAATCATATAAAATGATGACAACCCTAGTCAGAGTTGTTGGCTTTTAAATACCCGAGGGTTTGCTACTAATTAACATTATATGTTCTAAAAAAAAAATGATTGCTCCATATTTTAATCATATAATTTTTATACCAAAATCAAACGGAAAAATTATTTCTTGAAAATGATGCACAAGTGATGACAAATACAATTTTTTTATAATCACGATGTAAGGGCCTATTTAGTTTCTGGTTTCAAAGACAGTTTTTTGTTTTTTAAAACAAAAAAATTTAAAAGCTTATTTGAATAAGTATTTTTAACCTAATTATTTTTAAAATTGTTCCTATTTTTTTATTTTTAAAAATAAAAAATAAAAAAAACTTAAAATTATTTAAATTTTATTTTTCTTGTTGTCAAAACACATTACATTTAATTATTAAAAACTACAGTTATTCGGACTGATAATTATTATAAGTGATCACCATTAACCTCAAATGAACATCACTATTGGTCAATTTTTTTATTTTAAAAATATTTTAAAATTAATATAACTAAACATATTTTAAAAAATATATTACAAATTTGTTTTTAAAAATAAAAAATAAGTACAAAAACCAAACAAATTTGAATTGATGATTGTATTTAGTACAGGTATTGAGCGCGTGTATCATCTAAACTATTAAAATTTATATCAATGATTATAAATTTATTAATTTTAAGTAAAATATAAATTTATAACTATTAATTTAGATTTCAACAGTTTTGATAGTATAAGCACTCAGTATCTATATTTAATATAGTTATCAAATCTAAATCTAAAATGAAACAAGTCCTAACACTCACACCAGGGCATTCACGATCTCAAGTATTGCTGGTTAACTCATTTTTGGAAACAAAAATTTTGAAAAATAAATCAAATACTCCTGAAATCCTAATTTTATATTATTGTTTTAAAATCACAAGTTTCCTCTGGAATTTTCGTGTTACGTGATCATCATTATATCATCACTGCACCAAAGTCGAACCTGAAGGTGGAAAGTGGAAAATTTAATTCAATCAAATGCTATCGTCTTTAAAGTTTCCAGTCACAATCTCTCTCTCTCTCTCTCTCTGTCTCTCTCTCGCTCTCTCTCTCACGCGTACACGCCTTTGCTTTCACATTTCTGTCTTTGAATTTATTATATCAAATACTAATTTTGAAAAATAAATCAAATACTCCTGAAATCCTAATTTTATATTATTGTTTTAAAATCACAAGTTTCCTCTGGAATTTTCGTGTTTCGTGATCATCATTATATCATCACTTCACCAAAGTCGAACCTGAAGGTGGAAAGTGGAAAATTTAATTCAATCAAATGCTATCGTCTTTAAAGTTTCCAGTCACAATCTCTCTCTCTCTCTCTCTCTCTCTCTCTCTCTCTCTCTCGCTCTCTCTCTCACGCGTACACGCCTTTGCTTTCACATTTCTGTCTTTGAATTTATTGTTTGACTTCATGGCCAAAAATAATAATAATAATAACATCCTTTAATTTTTCAAAAGTAGCATTGTAAAAGAATTTTAACTCGTACTGTTCAGTTTTTTATGAAATTATTTAGAAATTGAATAATTTTAAGAACTGGAAGTACCATCTTGCATCATTTAATTTATACGATATTTACGTTACTTTTTATAAATGATAAAATTTTACATAATATATTGAACCATCAACTTTATTCCGTATTATGTTTTCATAATATAATTAGAATTTTCTATATTTATTTTCAAAACATAATTATAAGATTCAATAAAAATATAACGTGCATCATTAAAATGTAATAAAAGCGAACAAATTATTAAAATGTCTTCAAGAATTAAACTCAATAATTACTATCCTAAAATTATGAAAATTTAAAAATATTCTAATTAACCATGCTAAAAACCACCAAACTGCTTGTTGGCAGTGGTAGGGGCTTGTGTTAATTAAGGAAGTGGTTGAGAATTCAAATTTCAATTCTGATGCATGTAGTAACTTACTCTTTATGCCTCAAAAAAATAACGATGCTAAAAATCTCAAACTTTTTTTTTTTTTTGCATGTACATGACCTGCATCTCACTATTAGAGATAACCTTATTCATGGTATGGTCATATAGTAAATGAAGGCACCATTCTCAATGAAAATTCAAATATTAATTCATTACGTACATTGAGGGCCAACTCTGAAAGTTTTGAGGTTTAAGGCAGAATTATTATAGAGGTATAATATCTGTAATGTATCTCATAAATTTTTATATTGTATTTTTGTCTTTGTGAGTTGAAAAATCACTTATCAGTGTTTTATGATAAAATAATTCTAATATTTTATTTTTAATAAGAAATAGACATAATTCATTCCATTTATATTGTAATATAGTTTATCTTTGATAGAATTTAGAAAATTTTAAAATTGAAAACTTATTTAAATGATAGCAATTATTATTGATATTGTGTAATTTTAAACTAAAATTTTCATTAAAATATCGTTATATATATATATATATCCTTCACTTTTTATTGAATTTATACTCTGTATATATTTGTGAAGAAATAAAGTCATTGTCCTTATAATTTATCTTTAAACTTAAATGAGGCCTATAATTCATGTGAGGCCCTAGGTGATGACCTAAAGGTAGCCACACTCTACATTATGAGAAGCAAGATTATATTATTTAGCTAAACCCAACCCCGTTGATTGAAAAGTTAAAACTATTTCTTTTAACTTTGTAAAGAAAAATTCATTTATGGTCAAGATTTTAAATGCTTTATTTATTTATTATCAAAGATACTGCAGCTTTCATTAAACTGAAAATAACGTCCAGGACAAAACAATAGCAGAAGTAGAAGTAACATGAGAGGACTTGATAGCTTAATCTGCCTGAGGTTAGAATAGAAGACAAAGAAGTTATTAAGTATTAAATTAATTAAGAGCTTTTGAGCATGCGCGTGTTATCATTCTTTATTAACGTCAAAGTTAATGGAATTGATATGAAATATAACTATGCCAAAGGATTATATTAAAACAAAATCTATCCCAAAGTTAAATGATTAAAAGTATAATTTAGCTCTTCACCAAAAACAAAAAACAAAAAATAGAAGCATACTTTAGCTTATACTCTATATATATATATATATATATATCGTTTTCACCTTAATTGTCAAAGAAAAGATAAATATTTAGTTTTGGCCTTGTACGCATGCTGCGAGGTGCAACGCAAAACAAGAGAAGTCAAACGATACATTTTTGGAGTAAAGAATAAATTTAATTTATTATAAATTATATTTATTTTGTTAGAAACAATTAACATATAATTTCATGTTTCAAGTGATTACATCACTACACTATCTTTTCATAAGTTTATTTAAACTTATGAATTTGACAAAGTAGAATGCCTCATGTTCTATGAAAGGTGTGAGGTCTTGAGTACGAGTTCTTAATTGTGGCGATGGAATTAAAAAAAAAAAAAAAAGATGCCCCATGTCCCTTGAATGCCCTATTCTACTCATAATTGAAAAAAAAAATAGACCACTAATCAAATTGGAATTCCAAATATTTTGTAAATATTTCTCAAAATTATATGTTTAAAATTTTTACTCTTGAATTAAAAATTTTCATTTTAAATTTTTAATTTCAACATTTTAAAGTTTCATTATAATCTTTGCTTCAAATATGCAATTAAAAAATTCCTCGTTTTTTCGTTTTCAAGTTTGTAAATTAATTTGGCTGGCAAAACCAAAATATGTATCATCAATATTGTTATGTATTGATTAAACTAATAGTGATGGTTATATAAAAGTATCATTAATTGATCAAAAAAATTACAAGAAAAGACTGAATAATTACAAATAAATACTATATAAAAAAATGGGTTAATGAGCAAATATGACCTTGAAGTCTTGCTCGAAAATTATTCTAGACTCTAAACTTTTAAAATATGTAAAATAAATTCTAAACTTCTAAATTCATAGCAAAAAAAACCCTAACCATTAACTTTTAAACACCATTATTATCCACGCAAATATTGTGAAAGTCAAGGTTAAATTTATAGGAAAATAAATCCTGAATAGTACCTGCATGGATAGTAATGAAGTTAAAAGTTAACGATCAAGGTTTATTTTTATATTTTAATAGTTCAGAGTTCAAGGTGATTTTTGAGCAAGAATTTGGGGTTCTATTTGCTCACTAACTCTAAAAAAATTAATGAGGATTAATTTCTATGAATTACAAGTAAATACAAAGAGATAAATGTTATTTCTTTAATATGTGAATGACTAAAATTTAATTTTGACCAAATATTTTGACCCATTATCAGGTGATTATTAGACCACCATTATTTACACCAACAATTAATAAAAATATCTTTTTAATAATATCTATAATAGAATATCAATATTTTAATATTTGATAGTTTAAATATCGTTATTATTATTTATAAATAATCCTACTAAATTTATAGTTCTTCTATTGAAAATTAAAATCTCAACTAAACTGAACTATTATATTTGTAAAAAAGTGCATTCACTTTTTAAATAAAAAATACATTAGTTAAGTTGTAATTTTTAGATAAATTGTAAATATCAAAAGTTAACATATAAATTGTGTGTGAATATTTGTAAATAATAATATTTAAATTATTATATATTATATTATTAATATTTAATAAGATATTATTAAAATATATGTAATATTAACTTTGAATTTTTTATAATTTAAGAAACTTAATTGATATTAATTTTCTTATATGGTACCTATTTATATCTATTCAGGTCCTTTTATGTAATTATCTTTGTCATTTTTTTTTATTTTGGATGTTCTTTTTGTAATTTTTTATCAACTAATTATCAAAGTTAACTTTTGTTAATGGTACAAGAAACATTGCATCATTTTCAAACCGTTGAAAGGAAATGAGTTTAGGATACCAAACACTCCTTGATATATAGTTTAATGGCTAATTTGTCCTTCTTTAACCTTTTTTTTAATTAACTTGTTAAGTGAAATTGACTTTTTAACCACATCAAAGAGAAAGGTATTAATATAAAATATAATAAAGTTGAAGGATTCAAACAAAACCTCCCGCAAAGTTGAAAGTCTAGAAGACTGCTAGAATTATACTTTAGCATCTACTATAATATGTGTGCTTGTGTGTATTCGTTTTCACCCAAACTTTTGCCTATAAATTTCTGTATATATGCTGCGAGGTGGAAATATACATGCAAAGTCTTGCAAAGATAGAAAAATACACAAACAAATTAAAACAAAAAAAGGAGAGAGAAACCATGGCTTTTTTGAATTCTAAAGAGACTCGTCCTAATGAAGAGCAAGAGGATTCATATGCTCTTTTGGCCATGCTTCAGTGTTGTAGCCAAATCTACTGTGCAGTTCTCAAAGCTTCACTTGAGCTTGACTTGTTTGACATCATAGCTAAGGAAGGAGGAAGACACGTTTCAGCTTCAGAAGTTGCCTCAAAGCTTCCAAGTTCATCTCAGCACAAAGACTTGGCTTTCAGGATCGATCGTCTCTTGAGGCTTCTTGCAAGTCACTCTCTTCTGAATTGTTCAGTTTGTGAGAAGGAAGATGGTGACACTGAGAGACTCTATTCGATTTCTCCTGTGGGAAAGTACTTTGTTAGTCATGGGGACGATGATAGTGGATACTTGACTCTCTCATTCATTTGTCACAAGGCACTTATGGATGCTTGGTAATTTTTTCCCCCCTTCAAAAAACAAATACTCCCTTCAAGTTAGGTTTATTAGATTTCATGCAAAGCAAGCGATCGATCCACAATCTAGTTACCTCAAAAGAATTATTTGATTTGATTAAATATATTTATTTATTGTTTCTAGGAAAAATACAACGGTAGGTCCTTATACTTTGATTGTATTTTGTATTTAGTTCTTATATTTTTTTTTTCATTATTCTTAGTCCATTTAGGTTGGTCAATCTCCAATATAATATTAGTACTTATAGTTTTAAAAATGCATATAAAGATCATAAATTGTTGATATTGAAATAATTAATTTCGCTGACATGTAATTACTTAACTTTAGTAATCGATCCCTTTACTGACATAGAAACAAATTGACCAGGTCTTGAAAATAAAGGCAAGGAAAAATGTTTTTTGAACTTTTAACTAGACAGAGTTAATTTATTTCCATGTTTGCATATTTTTAATTGCTTAGTTGATAATAGAGCAAAATGGCATTGTGTAATCCATATAGCCAACTTCACCTGGTGGAATAAGGCTTATTGTTGTTGTTGTTGTGTTAATTCATGGTCCTTTTCTGCATTTTTAAAGCTATAGAGAAAAAGTTACAAATGGATCAAAATAAAGGGACTGAGAAAAATAACAAAATAAAGCTATAAGTACTGATAACAAAACACAATCAAAGTATAGGGACATATTGTTATATAAGTTTTTCCTTATTTCTGTTTTGATGTAGGATGAATTTTAAAGTGGCAATTGTAGAGGAAGACAATGACTTATTCAAGAAAGTCCATGGAATGCCAATGTACCGATACGCTGAGATAGATCCAACATGGAACAACATTTTCAACAAAGCAATGGCCAACCGTTGCAACATAGAGATGAGAAGAATATTAGAGATATACAAAGGATTTGAGGGAATATCAACACTTGTTGATGTTGGTGGTGGAACTGGCCAAAACCTCAAAATGATTGTCTCAAAGTATCCTTCAATCAAGGCCATCAATTTTGATTTGCCCAATGTTATTCAAAATGCACCACTTCATCCAAGTACATCTCAAGTTCATTATCTCTAATTCTTTTTATGTTTACACTCCTTCCCTCCAGTTCTAAATGTAGGAGCTAGTTAACTAATAATTCCTTATATAGATTCATGAAATTAGGTTGGCTAGTTATATAATTTCTATTGGAACTACCCCTGTTAATTGTTTCCAATTAATACAGGCGGTTTTAATTTAAAAAAATAATAGATGAGGGAGACAAAGAATATTGAAGTCTTACTTTAAAATTTAAGAAGCAAACTCTTTAGCTAGCTCTTATATTTAAGATCGAATGGAATTTTTTAAAATTTTTGGGTTGGTTCAGATAATTAGAATTCTCAATTGGGCCTCAAATTTTATGAAGGGATCAAGCATGTTGAAGGGGATATGTTTGAAAACGTTCCGAAAGGTGATGCCATTATGTTGAAGGTTAGTGCAAAATTTGTCATCTTAATTAGTTTCAACTTCTTATTATATTCCTGAATATTAGATTGCAGTCCTTAGTTATCAAAGTAAATATAATCTTTATATTAGGGACTTGTTTGGTTTGATCTCTTAAGTTCATAAAATATCATTTCAATTCTATAACTATAATATTGTTAGTTTTAAATGATTATTTTTGTGTCATTATTGTTATTTTCTTAAAAAAATTAAACTTAATATATTAACATTTGAGAATCTTTTATCAATACTCAGAAATTCAATTTAGGAGTTTTTTTTTTATTGATGAAACTAATGATGTTAAGGACTGAAAAAACACTTTATAAAACTAAGGGACAAAAATAAAATCTTATGTAATTAAAGGGCAAAAGATGCACTTTAGCATAAAACTATTTTGTAAACTAGTTAAAGGACCAAAATTTGTTTGTTAATTTAAAAAAATTAGAATCAAAAAATTGGCTGATAGAAGTGGTCAAAAGTGGTTAATAGTAGTGGCCTATAATAGTGGTTAGTTTGAATTGAAGGTAGTTTACAATAATTAGATATAGTGTGCTTTAAAAATTAAAAGTAAAAAAAGAAATCAGAAACAGTTCTATGTTTAACATTTTTTGTTTTTTAAAACAAAAAATGAGAACAGTTTTGAATATATTTAAATTTGAAATACTTACCCAAACAATTATTGATATTATAAAAAAATAAAAATAATTTTGAAAAATAGAAATCAAGCATGCTCTAGATTTGTTGTCCGTTTGGCTGTTAAAAGCATATAATAAGTACAAAAACTTGACTAAGATAAAAATTCATGTTGAATAATTAGTACAGCACGTTAGTCAAATGAAAACATTCAATGCATGAATCGCATGTGTGCATGCTTGTTGGTTAGGTTAAGTTGACTAATTTGAGACATCATAATTAACAAAGTGATCTTAGTGGTGAGTTCGAATGATTTTTCAAATCCATACCAGTTTTTCCCAGCATATATCGTGACTTCTTTAGACAAATATTTTAAATTTACAAGCATGTACTCCCTCAGTTTCTATATATAAAAGAAAAAAAATATATCACACAGTTTAAAAAAATTAATTAACTATAATAAATATGTCTGAAAATAAAAAAATTAGACTAAAATATCCTATATTAATTAACATAAGCGTGCATTATTTATTTCTCATTAATATAAATTATAAGGGGTGATTTAAAAAATGCTTATTGAAATAGGTGATTTTACTCATATAAAAAATAAGTAAAAATGATAGTTTCTCTTATAAATAGAAATGAAAGGAGTATATAGTATACCGTTCTCATTCACAACATCATGAATATTGCTTTAGAATCCCTCCGGTCTAAAATATTAAATTGTATTTTTTTTAGCTAATCTTGTTTCAAAATATAAGTAATTTAGTATTTATAGAAATTTTTTCTCCTTTTACCCATTTTATTAATCAACAAAAATTCTTGTATTTATTGTAAATTTATGACCTACTTACTCATTATAATAAATTGGGACTTAGGGTAAACAGAGAAAATAATATATATTTTCATGTGAATAAAAAGTTTATTGCAGATGGATTATTGTTGAAAGCTGCTTATATATATTTTGGAACAGAAGGAGTATGCTATAAAAAAATCATGGGATCCATCAGTTTTAACTTGTTTTATGACCATTTATACCATATACCAATGAATCTTCTAACGTTGTGGGCAATATACATGTTTTGTAGGCTGTATGCCACAATTGGTCAGATGAAAACAGCATAAAAGTGCTGAGGAAATGCTATGAGTCGTTGCCAGAAAAAGGGAAGGTGATAGTGATGGAGTTCATAATGCCCGAAGAAATTGGACCAACAAAGGAAGCCAAGTTCGTGGCAAGCTTGGACAACATCATGTTTCTTCATGATGGAGAAGAAAGAACTGAGAAAGAATTTGAATCTCTTTGCAAACATTCTGGTTTTTCTGGTTTCAAAATCGCTTGTCGTGCTTTCTCTGCTTTAGGAGTTATGGAGTTCTACAAGTAATTATACAGAGTGATCTTATATAACATTCTCTTATTTCAAAGGGTTTGTTTAGAGGTTTCTCTTAGTGTACTTGGTTTGAATATATATGATAAGAATAAAGTTACTAAAACTAACTAAAGCTAGTTCAAGTGGATAGGATGAGGTTGGACATTAGTAAATGTCCAAAGTTTAACTCCTCTTGGTGTAATAACACAAAGAATAAAATATTTTATGTTGGGTTTGAATAGATTTAAATTTTTTGATATATATATATATATATATACTAGGATTAAAGTTTATTTTTATTTATGAACTTTTTTTGAGGAGCAATGGGTATCTTGGACTACTAAATGGGCCAATTTTCTTTTAAACCATATTTTCAAGGAGCAAAAAACCCCTCCGTTAAACACCCATTAACTTTTCATTTTTAGCTAATGTAATGTGTGTGTGGGCCCACACATAATGATAGGTGGACTCTAACCAAAGCCATTAGTGCTAATTTGTCTCTAAACTCTTTTTTCAAGATTACTGGGAACCCTAAAGTCTAATTAAAATATAATTTAATAAATATTATTAAAATATTAAATATTTTAATGTTGAATAGCTATTAAATATTTTAATGTTGAATAGCTTAAATGTTATTATTTATAAATATTGACCTGATGAGAAAATTAATATTGATTAAGTTCCTTAAAATTTTTAGGTGCTGCCCTAAAATTTTTTGGTCAATTAATAATTTTCTTCCAAAATATTGCATTATCTCTATTTTTTCTTCTCAAAAAAATGGTTCAAGAAAAAAATTATCCCACTTATTAATATAAGATAGCCAATGCTCCCTTAAAAAAATTCAAGGGTAAAAACGAACATTAATCCTATATATTAAGAACTCTTGGAAAGAATTGTATTCACAAATTATGGGAATGCATGCCACTACGCACTTTATCAACAAAAATAAATTTCATAATCTAGCTGTCACTGCCTTCTTTTCTAGTTCTATGTATTATTTTGAGTGGCATGTACTCCTATAATTTGAGTTAAAAAGGTGTTTTTGTCTCTCAATTATCGTTGCAAGTTGTACTAGGTATATCTTTAACTATCTATTAGAGCAGTATTGCTACCAGTATCAAAATCATTGTACTATTGCCATTGACAAATGGGCATTAACATTGACCATTAAGTTATAATATCTAAATAAAAATTAATCATCACTACATTGTTGTAAAAATTTGTTGGTCTTACTTTAAACTATTTTTACAACTATCGATGTCACAAGGGCTCATTGGGCCCAAGCCATATTACTATCATTATTCATGTTTTAGGGTTTAATCTGTTAGAGTAATTCTAGAACCTAGTTGGTAGCACATCTAGGGAAAATATTTTTTATGATTTTATAAGATTTAGTTAGATTTAGTTTTGTGTGTGTGTGTGTGTGTGTGTGATATCGTAATCTAACCTAAAAGATCGATCATTATATACTGCACAAATTGATAAATTAAAACAAGTGATTATTGCATTGAATTCTTCATGGTATCAAAGTAGAGATGATCTAATTTATATTCATTCTCAATACTGAATGTTAAGATGGAGATGGTTTGTTGAAGAACATAACCCCACTTCTTTGATGATGACAATCATAAACCATTAAGTGCTAAACGATGCTTACTCCTCAGCAATCACCATTCATCGATTGAATGGTCAAAACTACATTTAATGGGCAACTTAGGTACATCTCTACATCACAGGCTACGAGAAGTTCGTGCACCGTAATAGGAGCAAACCTAAACCTACCAAAAATGATGCCAAGTCCTTCGAATGGGAAGATGATGACTTAATTGTGCAGTTTTAGCTCTCTTCAAGAACACCAGAAATTAGTGCAAAGTTTGAACTATTTTATTCTACTCAAGAAGCATTGGATGCAGCAAGGGACACGTTGGCTTCATGGAAAAATGGAGTTGCCATTCTGGAGATTGAGGGAGCATGTAATGACCTTAAATTTTAATTAATTATTTTCTCTTCCAATTAATATTTTATTCATTTAGTTTAGTTTTATGGACAATAGAAAATTGTGGCCTATTGAAACCTATGTTGATTGCTTACGTGAAGGTCTAGAGTTTGCCTCTTACTTAGGCTAAAGCTTGATTTTATTTTTTTTTTGTTTTAACTATGGGAAATTACCAAATTATCCTTGTCTCTTATGTTATTAAAAAAAATATATGATGGGTTTCTTGTAATTTTCCCCAAATAAGCTTCATTGTTCAAATTTTCTCATCCTCTATTCGGTAGACTAGCAAAGCTCTGATAGAGAGAGTGCAACTGAGAGAGAGAGTACAACTCTTTCCTCCTCTTTACTATTAACTTGTTTCCCAAGACCTTGCTATCAACTCTGCTCTTTGCTACCATTAGTTCATCCACCATTTTGCTCTCCATCAACGTTCATCTAATTCAGTAGGTGGATTGCCAAACTCTTTTCCCCTATCATCATTCTTTGCTCCTTTTCTACCCTATTTCAGTGTGTGGTACGTGGTCTTCAACTTCTCGCCGACATAATTTGTTGTTAGAGTGTTAAAGTCATGGGATGTCTTCATCCTTTGCTTCTTCTCTATTGTATGGTCAATGGTGGTGCATGTGTGTGTGCTCAATCTTTATGTATTCTTCCTTGTTAGCTACTGGACGTCACATATGTATGTATGATAAGCTTGATTCCTTCTCTTTTTCTAGCCAATGAATTTTTCTCTCTTCCCAATGGTTGCTATCGTGCCTTTTAGGAAAAAAGTAAGGATTGAAAAATCATTTGGAAGTTGTTGAAAATTCTTGAATGCTTATTCCATGATTTACTTAATGGTAAAAGCCCTCAAGGTGTTTGTAGAAATACTTGAAAGAAGAATTTGGTAGAAATAAGGTTGTTTAGGCTTTATATTAAGGCCTGGAGGAATTATTGAGCCATTTGGAAGTGTGTATATATATATATATATATATATGCATAATTATATATACAAGTAAGAGGTTTGAAAATATTGATTGGATCTTGAAGTACCTAAAGAAGATAATGATAAATTAAATGATGGTTGTAGTGCTTCATTAAGCATTAAGAAGGCACAAAAGGGATGGAAAGGTATTCTCTTTCTCTAGTTGGGTTGTTGATATGTTACTAAATTTGATAGTGAACTTACTGGTTATGTTTTTTTTTTTAAGTTGTAATGTTGTTTGTGATTGAATTTTAATGTCCACCAAGTGCTTGAAAATTTCTTGATAAGTAAAATTGAAGAATGTAATGAGTACCTAATGGGGTAAACAAAATTTTGTTAGTGTTGGAAGCTAGGTTGTTAAATGCTTACTTACTTACATCAAGAAACAAACAAATAAATGATTTTAGAATTGTGATTTATTTGTTAGGAAAATAATGGAATCATTGGAATTAAAGTGAGAAGTTGAAGAGAAGTAAGTTTTAGAATTCTTGAAAAATTCCTCAGGTGAGTAAGAACATCCCAACTAAATTTTTGTAGGAGAATTCCTAATTTAAAATATTTTTTGTTATTTTCTTATGATTTATACAATTCTCCTCACCTATTTTTTTGTTTACATTATTTGGTTTATTAATGAATCTGCTTTGTTTTCATTTAAGAATTATGCCATTGTTAAGGAATACTTGGATTTGATATATCACTAATCAATTATTTTTCAAAATAGTTCCATTGTTTAATTTTATAATTGATGAGAGAGCTATTAATATGGTGGTTCATGCATGGAGAAAATGGAAAGGAGTTTGTTGGTTGAATATTATATTTTGAAAGGAATAATTTTAAAATCGATGTTTGTACCTATGCACGCTAGATTTGGATTAGGGGGACTAAATTTAAAATGTTAAATGCTAACGGTAGTTTTGTTAGCCCTTAGCATGCTATAATACACCTAGCTAATAGGGTGCTAGTCACGTGTAAAGGCCAACTCACATGGAACAAAAGGACAGTTATTCATGAGTGTTGTACTCATGCTTGTTTTTTAGGCCTAATGCCTATGTTTGTTTTATGGGCTTCATGCTTGTGTTTGTTCTTATGGCCTCGAGCCACACTTATTATTCATTTCGACAAAGCTCTCCTAAATTGGATTTAAAAAAATTATCCTTTTTATATTAGTTCTTTAAAAGCATTTTTCTTGGTTATATCATTATTCAAATTTTCATATATTTTATGAGTAGTACGATTCTTGATAAACCTATAAGGTTCCAATATTATTGGTTGATCTAATGATTATATTGTTGAGCAAAATTTTCATTTATTATTAGTTAAAGTATGTGTTTTGATATTTTGTTCACTTTTTTTACACTAAATTTCTTAGTTACTACTGTTACATGTATTTATTTATAATTTTAATTAGAATGCTACTCACTAAAAATTTCTTTGGTCTCAGATATTATAGATAACCCTATGTCTCCTACTAATCTTTGAGGGGCATTATTGCTTTTTGGATAATGGAAGCACGCTTTGATCATTTCTTTTGATGTAACTATATATTGCATTATAGTATTGTCATTTAGTGCTCTACACATACCATAGTTAGGTTCTAATCTCATTTTGTTATTATGTAATCTATTGGTGTGGAACTAAACTTTTTTTTTAGATTTTGAACAAGTTTTGTAGCTATAGAAATATCAAGAGGTCCTATTTATAGGGTAGACTTTATCAAAATTTCTACAAAATGTTCAAGACTTTACAAACTTATATTCATATATAAGTATATATTAGAGACTTATTGTTTTGTATAAATTATTTGTCATTATTTTGGCTTAATTTTTGGTTAGCTAAGGCTTATGGGATAATGAGTTTATCTCATATCCATGCTCATCACATCCTTAGTACCAAGGTGTGATAGAGCATTGCATGGTATGAAAAAAGGTACACAAAATGTCACTCAATATTATACTAACCTAGTTGTTCTTTGGCAACAACTTGATGCCTATGAAACCTATGAGTGGTCTTGTAACCAAGATGCCACTTGCTATCTAAAAATTAAAGAATAGCCCTTCTATAATTTTTTATTGGGAATGGGATTTTTGATTATGTTTGAGGGAGAATTAAGAGGCTTGACATGTCACCCACTTTAAGAGAAGTGTTCTTTACAATTAAACATGGAGAAAGCAAGGAAAAACTAATCTTAAACATACCTTTCAATCACAAACGGTCTTTCTACTAGATTGCTTGTGGCTAAAGGGTCCTTAAAAGAGTGATAATCAACGAAAGAAAATCGACAAATGGTATAATCAATGTCAAAATGGAGGTCACACAAAGGATGAAAATCCTGGTTCTTTCCCAATTTAATGAATAATAGTAAGGATAATTCTTGCGCATGAACTTTTCATGTCAAGTTTGTGGGTGTTCTCAACTTGATTTCAGGTCATTTTTTCATGAAACGTTTATAATACATCTATGTTGCCTTGCCATTAATGTGCTTATTAACCAAATTTTTTAGATAAAAATTGTATATGTCTCATCCACTTTTGATGCCAAGTTAATTAAAGGTCACTTTTGCATTCGAACTATTAGCATATGTTTGCTTGAGAAATTTGCATGACATGAATATGATGTTTGAAATTTAGATGCATTGGATATGATGAGAATATACACGTTATGTGATAAGCATGTTATGCATTTCATGATCATGTGAGATGGGAGTTCGCTTAAGGAAAGAAGTAGAGATTTTACATCCACATAGTACAGTCGCCATTTATAGCTCGATGGCTTGTTTATATATACATACATGCATACATACATACATACATACATATATCTTTTAACTTGTTCTATGAGGGATTGTCCCATTTGTTCAACGAAAGATTTAAACCTAACTAGTTTTTATTTGTTCTATGAGGAGAATAACTTAGGGGCATCACATCCCATCACATAAGATTTGGGAAAAATTGTGATTTACAAGTGAGTGTAGTAGCCTTAGACGAGTAGCTCCTCATAATTGAAAGGCTTAGGTAGTCTAAACATATAGGCGAACCCCTTTAGATTAAAAACCCCATAGTTTCAATTAGTGGTATTGGGAGGATATACGAGTTGAGTTGATTGTGCATGTCAATATTATGGCTACATAGTTATTATTATTGTAGCCTTGCATATTGAGATCTTGAGTCACATGATTATTATTGTGATAGGTTGTATATTATTTTGCCCAACCATATGGTTGTCAATGTTGTAGCTGTGGATGAGTATTAAGTATTTGTAAATATTTGAAGTTGATATTTATGCCACTTGCATCAATATAATTAATTGACTCATGTGTGTATAGCTAGATTGACCTTGGTTATTGAGTAGTTATACTTATCCCTCTCTCTTCAATATTTTCAGGAGGTAGCTCAAGCCATGATAGAGGGAAAACACTGGAGGCATATGAATTTTAATTCTTAACTGTATGCCAACTAGGGGTGCATATTCTTTCAATTAACTTGCTCTGATGTTTTATTATGTATATTTAAAAATTGATATTGCCAATTAGAGTGCATATTCTTTTGATTTACTTGCCCAAATGGTTGTTGATGTTGAAAATTATATTTTCAGCTCTAATTTGTATGTACTTTATGTGTGAGCATTTAGGAAAAACCAAAATATTAGTGCAGGTAAGGAAGAAGTTTAAATGTATGTTTGTGGTGAATTATATGATGTTTAATATAAAAGTATTGCCCCCTTTGTTTTTTTATGTTAAGGGGTTGAGAGTTGAAAATGAGATGCATTAGTTATTTATATGCTATGATGTATTGCACATGTCACAATGAGTATACTAGGTGTAATTTAGGTATGGTTGTGAGTGGCACTTAGCTGTGATTTTGGGCACTCTGGTTGTGAAAATGTGAAAAGAAGTGAGTTTTCAAATGGATGCTCAACTTTTGATTGAAAAATAATTTGTGAGTGAAACTAGTACTATTAGCAAGATCTATGAAAGAGCTCTCTGTAGACATCTAGATTACCTCAATCGGATGTCGAATAAAGAAATGAGTATATCAAAAGTTCACCACTGTTGCTGTCAAATTGACAGCAATAGAACTATTGTTATGTGCAATGTGCCACAGCACATGGTACAAAGAGGAGAAGCTGCAGCACTTAGGTGACAAGCCATAGCACATCCTCCTATTTATGTGCTGAAATGTTGTTTAAATATAAATGTTTTGTATACAAATTGGTATCTTGTACTTCTATACGTATTTCTACTTTGATTTTGACTCATGAAAGTTATATTTGAAAGGTTTTTAAAATTTGAAAAAAAAACTTAGAATTCCATTTCTGCCACTTTTAACACTTCAGGAACTAATGATTTTCTAAGGGGTTAGTAATCCATTTGGTTTAGCCTTGTAATTACTCTTCAAGTTTATGATTAAGTGTTGGATGTTAAGGGTAACCTTATAGCACTAGTTACAATCCTCCAAACCAAATTAGGAAATCTAGGAAAATTGCAACTAGAATAAAGAAGAAAATTATAATTAAAATTGCTTAGCCTCCTTGAAGATCAAGAATTCACGAAAATCCACTTTACTCTTTGGAATATGAGTGATCTAACCTTGGATCTTTAACTCCAAACAAGCTCTAATCTAAGCAAGAAATTTGGTCATGATAATGACATGGGGAAAAGGGTGATTTTGTATAGTAGAGGAGGAGGATTGAATTGAGGAGGAGGTTTTCAAGACTTAAAGTTGTATAATTTGCATAGATCAAACCTTGAATTTGGATGAATAATGAAGCAAGATCAAGAGGAAGATGGAGTGAAGCGGTGGTGAAGAGAAGCAAAGATGAAGAGAAAATGGAGAGAGAAAGAGATGAAAATATGGACATGTGTGTGCAAATTGCCTTGTGAATCTAAATGTATATGCTAAACTCATGGAAGAAAGGGAGTGAATTATCAAGTGGGAGATGAGACTAAAGTGGAAAGGATATTGGAGGTGATTGTGTGAATTCTAAAAGTGAATGTGGCCATCCAAAATCTAATTGTGAGCAAGAATTGAATGAGTGAAGAGCACATGATTGTTCAATGCGAAGGAAGAAACATTTATATATTTCTTTTTAGGTTAAAGTTAATTTTTGTCCTTTTACATTCCTTAGAGGAGCATTGGATATCATGTACTTATAAATAGGACATTTTTCCTTCTAAACCATTTTCTAAAGGAGTTAAAAATCCGCCGCCTCTATGATTTTTAATTAAATTGCTATTTTGTATTTGTTTAATAAGTAGTAATAAATAAATAATATATAATATTATTTATTAATTTGAAGGACAGAGGTGGTTTGTCCCAACACTAGAAATGCTACCTCTCTAATTTAATTACTTAAAGATTATATATATTCATACTAATTAAATAAATCCTTATAATTTATTTAATTAATATTTGTTATTAATATATATTATAATTTAATAATAAAAAGTAAAGATGTGGCATTTGCAAAGCTAAACACCCTCGATCTTACATCAGTCTCGTGATGTTTCATTAATTAATGAAATGCCACCTAAGACTTATTATAGTATTAAATCTTATAATGTTTTTTGAATGCCATGAAACTAAAATTTTAAATGCTGCCAAAATCCATTTCTGTAGTAGTGGATGTGACTTCTCTTTCAAAACTTGATAGAAATGCCTTTCTTTTAATGTTGATAGAAGAGAGTTTTAGAGTTCATGAATTTTATCTCTCATAAGTTCAAGATATGAATATATGAAAGCCAAGTCTAATTGATCAACTAAATCATATTACTTGTGACATTGATGATGATTGACATAATCATAGCCATTACAACTATTAGGAACTACTTATCCTAATGACTCATCACAATAAGAATAAAGGTTTAATAAAATGATTAAAATCTTTGAAAATTGGGATTCCATTAAAACCCCAGCACATTAAAATTAGAGTTAAACACCTTAGGGAATCATAAAAACCAAATCAAAAAGGAAATATTTAAAATTGGAGTGAAATAGTAATTTGTCCTAAAATGGCACATGTGCCACGGCTAACTGGTCATCCTCCATAAAAAGGTCATTTTTACAAAACTTATAACATCCAAGTGCCTCAAACCCAAACTGAATGTCATAAGCCTCGATGAAGGTGTCAACCAAGTTTGATAGGCTCACAAGCACCTAATAGAACAATCATACACATAATAGCATAATTTATACACAATTTGGCCATATAATGCCCCATTATAAATAATCATTTATTCCTTCTAATTTGTGAACTTTGGCTACCTTAAGTTCTGATTTTCCTCAACTACCATGGCATATAATGCATCTGCCGCAATGAATGTGGCTCAAAACTTCAACTCATGATTTAGGTATTCTTTTAGGGCATACCATAACTACTAACTTGACTCTAAGACTATCCAATAGGTCCATAAGTTATCTAAAAAGATAATTAACTTATTTAATTTCATGTGTTGCTATTTTAACCCTAATTATTTCAATTAATCCCACATCAAAATTTAGGATGTTATAATGATGTTCAACATAATCATATTGATGACAATAATTATATCTCGATGATAATCAATATAATCATATTATGGTGGTTAATATAATCATATCAGTGATTGAATGAGCTTATAAACATCATGATTGAAGGTGGCTTTTTTGTTGTGATTGTAGGCAATGGAAGGTGCGTGAGATGGAAAGGGATGGTCTAATTATCCTGTCTAAAAAAGGTTTTCTAGTTGCCCTCACCTAAAAAGTGAAGTCACTATTTAACAAGTCCAACTCTTAGGGAACTCAAAAGTTTCTCAAGGATCACACATGCTAAATAAATAACAAAATGGGTGAAATCTTCATAGTGACTTGTAGAACCTTGAAAACTCCTCAAGAAAATCGATAGAAACTTTAACTACCCTAGGGTAAATTTTGACCCAAGTATAAGGCTAAACTATGTGTAAGAGTTGCGTGTAGCCTAAGGTTGTAAGAGAGAGGATTAAAAGATATCAATTTTTTTGGGCTAAATCAAAGCAAAATAAGGATAAAGTTGTTAAAAAGAAGTATGGATAAAAAAGGAATTTCAAAAATGGAAAATTAGGAAAAAAAAATTAGGGTAGAAAAATAAGCACCAGAACAGAAAATAACTACCTTCGCTATAATCAAAAACTTCAAAAGTTTAGCATCAACTTGCCTTACCAAATAACTTAAAGAACTTTAATTTAGAAACTTTACCCTTGTCACGTCCAAAAAAAAAATGGAGGGTAACTGACATAGGATGTGAATCATATAACACATTCCTGCAAGCCTTTAATCTTAAACTCATTTCATTTCTAAAATGTAATTAAATTTGTATTGAAATTTTAACATTTTTGATATTGGTCATTATAATAAAGATTAAAAAAATTTTGTACAAATTTAGACAAAACTTCGCCTGTAAATAGGATCTTTTAAAACTCTACAATATAAAAATATTCACAGAATATCATGTTAGTCAGGAGCTTAGCTCTTCCAATAAACAGACAGCATATATACCAAAATAGAAGCCTTAAACATAGCATATGTGGAGCACCTAACCAGACCTCTCCAAAATAAAATATATAAGCATTTATAGTTACATAAAAAGGAAAATTTTGATCAATTCTTTACCCAGCACATCTATGAGTTCTCATGGATCAACTGGAGGATCGACGTCAACTAGGGTATCTGAGATCAAAAATAATTTTTCAATAAATAACGTCCAACAATAAATAATTGAACATAAAATAAGGGAAATTTAAAGCAATTATGTAAGTTAAACAGGCAATGATTTTTATAAAAAAATTTAATAAATTTTGAAATAAAATAAATTTTATATAACTTTAAATGAAATATTGAACCATTTAATTTTCAAATCAAATGTCACTATCACTTGCTTTCAAAGAAGAAAATAAACAAAATAAATAAATATTAAATAAATTACTAATTAAAACCAACAAGATACAAAATCACCAAGTAATCAAACTTATATTTGTAGGAACTTATCAAAACATGTAACAAACATGGACACACAGTTCACGAGGATAAATAATCAAACACGACTAATGCCACAAAAACAAACGTAGACACACAGTCTACGAAGGTAAATAACCAAACGCAGCCGAAGCTATGAAACAAACGTGGACATACAGTCTACAAGGGTCATGCTAACTAAATGCCGCTTGAAGCCACAAAACAAATGTGAGTACGAAGATCATGAATAACCATCTCTCCATTCCACGTGCGTTGGCCATCGCATAGGGCTAGCACCTCTTATAAGCACCCGACTAGCTAGGTGTACCATGGTGCCAAGGGCTAACAAAACTGCCATTAGCAACCAGTGTTCTGTATAAAGTCCCCTTGAAATTCACTTTCAAACATGCGAGAAAATTATTACTTTCAAAATAAACTTTTCTCTTCTCAATATCAAACTCACATGAACTGTTTAAAATATTAATCCTTTAAAATATAAAAATTTACAACTAACATTCCATAAACTTCTTCACTCATTTCCATGATTGTCTTTATTAAATAAAAGAGTACTAGAATTTACAAAAGTATTTCTGCCAATCTTATAAGTATAAATCATAATAACTTCAAGAGCTAAAGAAATTTAATCAACAACATTAATTAATGCTAGAGTGACATATATTAATGACTGTAAATTATTGAAAATAATAATTGATAAAAGGAAATTTTTAAATATATAAATTGATTGGGACGTTATCCACTTACCTGTAGTATCCTAGGCTCCAAACTCATTTCTTGTGACTTTATTCAAGCTTCTCTTCTTCCAAACATCCTATAATATATAATAATATTTTAATAGACTTTATTTTTTTAAACCAACAAGATCCCATTTTGAGAGAACCCACTCAACTAAAGTTAACAATAATAATTTTGAAGTTTTAAGAACACATTTCATTCATAAAGATTTCTTTTTAGGCTTTTTACCAAACATTTAATGTGTGACATTCCAAACCATTTAAAAAAACATGAAACCTTTAATTCTACTGCCTAAACATATCCAAGCATCCAAGTGTAACTTTTAAAATGATAATGTACTTTATAACCTTTCAATTTCATAACTCTCAATAATCCAAAACTCAAATAAGACCTCAATAACTTCTTAAATAAACTCCTTTGCAAGAACTCAATTAGATTTACAAATAACAATGTCCAAATATTACTATTTAGGTCACCAATTTCCTATATAATTCTTTAGCCATACCAACCTATTTGCTTGAGATAAAATTTTCTCCTAGGCTTTACATCAAACACTTTAGGTACATTATTTTCAGCCATACAAATAGAATTTTCTAACCTTCCATCTTTTATCCAGTAATTATAAATTACCATACTTTCCTTAAGAGTTTAAGTAGTTACATGAAAATTCATAATCCAATTCTTTTGATTTGCAACCTATAAGTTAAATTCATGAATTAATAACACCCGAACTAAATATACTTCTCACAATAATTAATAAAACTTTAGAAACATAAAAATCAAGCAAGACTCTCCTAAAGGCAACTTATCAAACACCTTATAAGTATGAGTCCTTTGACAAATTTCAAACTTCCTTTTCTTTAAATTTCATTTCCCAAATTTTCTAATATCTATAATTGAAATAATCTAGCTCTTCAATTTAAATCCTTCAGTAATTATAAATTTTTAATACTCAAGAAAAATTAAATTTCCAGCCTTGCACATTACTCACAGTTTGCAGAAAAACGGAGGAAAATTCACAATCTCAACCCAAAATGGTATGCACGCAGTAAGGAGGAAGCAAATAATTAAAGTTTCTCACCTTAAATCATCAATATCACAACAGAGAATGGGAGGGAGCTTGGACACTAAACAGGGGAACCTTAGTCTTGCGATCTATGCCTCAACGCAGTGATTCTCAGCAGACGTTACAGCAATGACAAAAGCAAGAAGAATCATACCAACACAAAAACTGACAGAAGAGTAAGGAGTAGCCGAGGAAGAGACTACTGAGGAATGCTTCAGTAATACACAGAACAGGGAAAGGAGATTTCTGATACATCTAAGTTAATACTCGAACAAAGGAGGAGGGGAAGATCACAGAGCATGACTCTGACGAGAATGATGAGAGAGCATAGTCACCAATGGCTGCTAGCTAAATAAAGGAGGAAGGCAACACTGCAGATGAAAAGGGAAAGGAAATTGGTGCAGAAATGAGGAAGAGAAGTGTGACGCGATCTCTACAGCAACGTCGTACGGAACTCTAGCACTTCCCCACCAGCGATGAATCGACGATAGAGAAGAAATGAGGAGGAGATAGAATAAAGGTTCTGGATCTGAGACATCTCTCCCTCTCTCAGCTAATGGTCCTCGCCCGAATTCACTAAAAGCAGAGAAGGCAAATATATTCTGATTGTATTGAGGGCAAAAATGGTAATTTGGCAAAACTAAACACAAAAATAAAAATCTCTCTTTTTTTCCCCAGCAAGAATCGAATACATAACTTGATGCACTTAACTTATCAGTGCAACTCCCATTAAAGCAAGAATCCTTCTTAATAAAATATTTTTAAAAATTAATTCAAATACAATTAAAACACATTATTATATATCTTAAATTTTTACTTAAAATTCTTGGGTTATTACAACCCTTAAAAGGGTTCCCGTATGATAATTCTTGATAGTAGGATGGTATTTTAGGGTGAGTTTTGCAGTAAAAGTAGAGTGAAAATCTAACTCTTATTACCAATATGTTGAAAGGGGAAGGGAAAAAGGGAGAAGAGAACGTAAAAAAGAAAGAAAGAGAGTCGAGAAAAAAGGAAAACTTAGAGGAGAGGTAAAATAATAGCAATTCTTATTCAATCAAAGGTGTGTCTCTAAAATAAATGAGTTGAGATACTATTTATAGACCTCAGTCTTACCTTAAAAATAAATGTGAGAAAATTCTAAAAATCTTAATATTAAATGAAAAGATAACAATAAGTACTGAAAAATAATAATAATTCAAATATTATGATAATTAAAAAAAATTCCTAATTAATAAGACAAAATATCTTCATTCTTCATATCTCCTCAAATCTTCAATATTTTTAATTATTTCTTTTTCTTTCCATCATTTCTTATATTAGCTCCCTTCATTTATGTCTGGTGCCTAATGACGTTACTTATTTCTGTATCTCAACCCTTGGTTAACATTTGCTGGTAGAACCATTCAAGTAATATGGACATAGAGAGAATAACTCTTACTCCTTAAGCCTCATCTATGGAAGGACACAATCCCTTGTGTCTTATTTGGGATCATACATCAATAAGGGCCAATTTTTAACCCCAACTTTAGTCCCTAACTCAATCCCAATTAATTCTTACTCCATCTAAGTCATCCAAAATGCATTTTATGTGTTACACTCTACAAGATCATTAGGCAACAACATCTAAGAAGAGGTGAATTGGGTGTTCAACAAATTTTTGATTTTTTGTAATATATCTTTCAAAACTGAAGTTGATTAGTAATGAAACAATAAGTTTAGCTATACTTCAAATGATTGTAAAAGTTTTATCAAATAATAAATAAATACTTAAGTCAAAGATCAAGTATCCAAAGGCAAGGAAATATTTAAATAGAAGTTCAAATATTCTTTTGAAAACAGATTTGAAGAGCTTTAACAAAGATGTGTAAATATTCAAAATAAAGACATTAAAATCAATTATCAAAATAAAGTATTAAAATCAATATATAACAAAGTTTTCCAAGACCAAGAACCAAGAGAAAATGAATTTTTAAAAGTTGTACGTAAAGAGTATGGTTAGAGAAATTGCACAAATTAATTTATTCTAGTTTAACTTAACTGCTTAACCATTTTCTAGTGCTTAGAACACCTCTGAGATTCTTTTTTCACTAAATACCACAAGTTTAACTAAGCCTTGTGATCATTACACTCACACAAAGAAATTTCTCTCAAAATTTAATGCAAGGAACTTTTTCCTTAAATCTCTCAAATATAATTAATAAATGTTTCCTAATGAATTCTCCCACAAGAGATTATAATGAAGTACACTTAAATGAACTCTCTCAAAAAGTAAATATGACAATTGAAACTTATAAATCAGATAATAGAGATCTAATCAAAAAATTTAATGCAATAGGTATAATAATGAATGCAATGCATTAATATCTTGCCAACTCACTTAAATGAGGCTCTATTTATAGTGCGTGAAAGATTATAGTTGTTAGAGACCTCAATAGCCGGTTAGAGTCATTACATTGTGTGTGTGTGTGTGAGGGAGGGAGGGAGGGAGGGAGGGAGAGGGAGAGGAAACTGGCAAAAACACTTTTTGCAAAACTCATTAAATGTGTGTCAAAACTCTAAAACATGTCTGTTTTAGGTTCAACCTCTCATGGATGAGAGGTGCATAAAGGCTTCAATAAGATTAAGCTCAATACATACATGGAGACTCTTTGGAACTCCTATGTTTTAAGAAGGCAAAAGCACAAGCTTCTCTCAAATACTAAAACATACATGGAGGCTATCTAGATCATGGGAGGAATAGATGCAAGAGACAAATGACCTCTTAAACACATTGAAAATTACATGGGTTAGATCTAGAACTTAGGAATATAGGTTTAGACAAGTTTTAAACACTTAGGATAGAGAGGATATAATTTAGGTATTCAAGGCTCAAACTTAGGCAAACTCAAGTGATAAATTGAAATTCATGATGGTCGTACTAGAACATGCGAGGATGAGAAAGTTTAAGAGCTCAAGTTGCAACATGAACTCAATATTTGAGAAGGTAAGAACTAGAGCTTGTGAGGAGGAGTAATCCAAAACCATGTTCAGGATTGCCACATTAAAATTCACATGTTTCACTACTAAAATTGACATGTTCTAAGTGCATGGAACTAAGTTCCTCTCTACCGCTCTAAAACTTGCATGTCTCATACTCGACACTTGTGTGTTTGAGTGGGCTAAATGCAATTACCTCTTCTCTAGAGTCTTAAAACTCAGGTGTTTCACCCTAAAACTTGCATGTTTGAGCATCATAGAATCAAAGGCATTTTGAAATTCTACAATTCATGAGTAAGCTTCTAAAACTTGCAAGTATGGGTTTCACAACTCAAAGAACAATCTAAAGCATTTTATCTAAGATATGCAAATGCAAGCTCTCATGTTTAATCAGGTTTTTAACAATATAATAAGAACTAAGAGAATATAAAATAAATCCTGTAAGACTAATATTTCTCTTGTTCTTGTATGCTCATTTGCTTTCTTGAGTTGGTTTTCTTATAATATGGACAAGATCAAAGTATTCAACACACTTTTCATGTAGTTTGTGCGCCTTCTGGCCCATGATGAATGCTTTCTTCTTCATATCAGCTCGTTTCACTTTCATGAAATTTGCCCTTCATTAGAAAACAAAAGAGAAACTGTTGGATACAATTTCGGTCCCAAAAAAAAAAAAAACAAAGGAACAACTGTTGAATTCGGTACGCACCAATTATATATATTTAAATTTTCCTAATTTTCAAAATCCATACTGAGATACTTCTCTAAGTCAATTAAAATATTCAGAATAATGAAATCATTATAGATGCACCATTCAGATTATAATTAACTAAACCAAGTCAACAGTGCGTTTGAGTTAGTGGAGGACTGAAATAATGTCCACATGATTCAGCCACTGAGATGTGTACGCGTGGCCCGTGCTTTTTTTTTTTTTTTGTTTTTATTTGGCTATAGTCATAGAAGTCATAATTTTTCTAGAAACCTATCCACGTTTTCTTATGCAAAGTAAAATTAATTCCAGATAAAGACATTTGGAATTAGTATAAAGTTAAGTGGGGGAAACACGAGGTAGAAAAATTAGAATGAGTGAAGAAACATATCTTCTTTTGGAGAGAAACCATGTCATCTAAGACTCATTGGATTACTGGAAAAGAAGAAAATGAAATGAATTAAAGAAATAAAGACAAAAGTAAAATAATTAAACTATAAAAAGAAGATGAGTCAGCTATGTTCATAAAAAAAAATATAATTTAATTCATAAAATTAAAAATTATGATTCATAATACTTTTAAAAAAAGTCATGATTTTCATATTTTTTGTATGTAGTATTAGATTTTATTATGTTTACTATCAGTGGGAGGATCATTTAATTCATTTTTATTCTTATTTCTTTAATTCATCCCATTTTTATCTTTTCCAGCAATCAAATGAGCCCCTTATGTCTCTCTGTTTCCTGTTTTTTTCCCACCTGTATGAGAAAATATATTTTTGAAAAAATACAATTTTTATTTTTAAACTTATTCTCAATTATCAATTAAATTCTTAAATTTTGATTTGAAATAACTCAGTTTTAATACTTTCTCAAGTCAAAATAACTCAGTTTCTATATTTTCTTAACTCAAAACAACTCAGTGCAACTTAGTTCTTATAATTTATTAACGCAATAAACTATAAGAATTAATTAAATTGTAATGAGTCAATGTGTAAGGACTAAATCAATAATTAAGTAAAAAAGTTAGAAACTAAAAGTTATATTGTTATATGTACCTATCTTTTTTTCCTATTTTCTTATGAACTTTTCTCGTCCTATGTCACGCAATATTTTAATGATAATTTGTATGCCAATATCAAATGGAAACATTATATTATGTCTCGAAAGTGACACACAAGTGATGAAAAGAAATTTTATAATAATCACAATTTAACAAAAAATAGTATGGTTTCACGATAAATACTAACCCAAACAAAGCTTTGACCACATCACAGTGAAAGGGGTTAATGTGTAATATAATAAAGTTGAATAAGTATGAATTTAGAATCGATGAGTAGCCTATACAATCCAGTTACTCAACGAATGTATCAATACTTGAAAATTGTCAAAATACATTAATTTTGAAATTTAAAACAACTCAAAACAATCCTTATATAAGCTGTCTCTCTAAAATTTGAGATTGAGCGTTTTCTAAGTCTCATGTAACAAAATCTCTTAAATCATTTAATAAAATCAAACAATTGTTGTTATGCCTATGAGATAGCTATTGAGAAGGTGGATTTAAATTCTTGTAAACTCAAACACGCAAACACGGTTTTCACTTTTAACAAAAGAAAAAAGAAAAAGCAAAATATAAATGATAGTTTTCGCTTTCAGGAATACTCTTCGGGTCCAACTTTTTCTTGTAAATTTGTGAAAGCTAAGATGTGGAAAGGCACAAACATACTCTCGTGAAAAAACAAACAAACAAGAGAAAAGGAGGAAGAATACTAGCCAGGGAATTGCAGTATTCAACCATGGCTTTGAATTCTAAAGACACTTGTCTTAATGAAGAGCAAGAAGATTCACATGTCCTTTTGGCCATGCTTCAGTCTTTTAGTCAGGTCCACTGTGCAGTTCTTAAAGCTTCGCTTGAGCTCAACTTGTTTGAGATCATAGCTAACCTTGGAGGAAGTCACGTGTCAGCTTTTGAAGTTGCATCAGAGCTTCCAAGTTCATCTCAAAACAAAGACTTGGTTTTCAGGGTTGATCGTCTCTTGAGGCTTCTTGCAAGTCACTCTCTTCTAAATTAATCAGTTCGTGAAAGGAAAGATGGTGGCTCCGAGAGACTCTATGCGATTTCTCCTGTGTGGCAAAGCACTTTGTTAGTGGTGGGGACGATGATGGTGGATTCTTGACTCTCTTCTCATCATTCATTTCCCATAAGGCACTTATGGATGCTTGGTACGTAATTTTTTCTTAAAAAAAACTAATAATACTTATGTTTTTATATTCTAATGTATTAAATATCGGACCAGTCATTTGATTGGTCAATGTACCAATTCAATGATTAATAGTCGAAAAAGTTTTGAACCTTAAAGTAAAATTATTAGCAAAACTTAATGTGTGCTTTAGTTTTCCTCATTTTGAAAGTCCTGATTGATTACATCTCTAAATCAATTAAAATATTTAGAATAATGAATTCATTATACACCATTTAGAATATAATTATTAATTAATTAAACCAAATCAATAATGTCCATGTGATCCAGGCTGTGAGATGTGAGCCCTTCACTTTTATTTTTTTAGTTGGATGGTCTTCGAAAGATTTTTTAAGATCACTTGGCTATCTTAGGTCTGCCCATCAAATTGAGAAGACCTCAATAGAAAGCCAAACAAGTCATATAAAAACTCTTAACTTTACTATTAATTAATATTAGGATATTTTTTAAAATTTAAAAGTCAAGACTTTTTATTAAAAATATATTTTTTTTCTAGAAACCCATCCACTTCTGGAGAGAAACCATGTGACATTCATGTATCATTTTTCTCCTTTAATTTTTATTTTTTTTTACTATCTAAAAAAGAAAATATATCTTTTTCCAAATTTCTTTTATACTTTTCTCTTTTCTCTATTTTTCTTTTCATCCAAATATATAGTAAGAATAATAAACATGATTTAACCTTCATATCTCTTTTTCTCTGTTTTTTTTTTCCTTTTTTCTTGACTATCTAAATAAAAAATTATATATTTTTCCAAATTTCTTTTATACTTTTCTCTCTCTCTCTTTTCTTTTCATCCAAACATAAAGTAAGAGTAATTAATATTATATGACCTCATGTCTCCTTTTCTCCTTTATTTTTTTCTTTTTGATAATCTGGATAAAAAAATATATTTTTTCTCTTGATTTCTTTTATACTTTTCTGTTCTTTCTTTTTTTCTTTTATCTAAATATAAGGTAAGAATAATTAATCAACAAGTACTTGGTACTACACTGGCAAGGAAATTAATTTAACTTAATCAGAAATCTCAAATTTAAATCGTATAAAATTATGACAACCCTAGTCAGAGTTGTTGGCTTTTAAATACCAGAGGGTTTGCTACTAATTAACATGATATGTTCTAATGATAATTGAGAAAAAAATGATTGCTCCATGTTTTAATCATATAATTTTTATACCAATATCAAAGAAAAATTATTTCTTGAACATGATGCACAAGTGATGACAAATACAATTTTTTTATAATCACGATGTAAGGGCCTATTTAGTTTCTGGTTTCAAAGACAGTTTTTTGTTTTTAAAACAAAAAAATTTAAAAGATTATTTGAATAAGTATTTTTAATCTAATTATTTTTAAAATTTAAAAATAAAAATGAAAATATTAAAATTATTTTAATTTTATTTTTCTTGTTGTCAAAATACATTATATTTAATTATTAAAAACTACAGTTATTTGGACTAATAATTATCATAAGCCATCACCGTTACCCTCAAATGACCATCACCATTGGTCAATTTTTTTATTTTAAAAATATTTTAAAATTAATATAAATAAAAAATTTTAAAAAATATATTACAAAATTGTTTTTAAAAATAAAAAATAAGTATAGAAACCAAAAGGATTTGGATTTGGTGATTGTACTTAGTACAAGTATTGAGCGCTTGTACATTTAAACTATTAAAATCCACATCAATAGTTATGAATTTATTAATCTCAAATAAAATATAAATTTATAACTATTAATCTGAATTTTAACAGTTTTGATGGTACAAACACTCAATGCATATACTAAGTATAGTTTCTAAATTCAATCCAAATCTGAAATGAAACAAGTCCTAACACTCACAATCGCATTCACGATCTCAAGTATTGCTGGTTAACTCATTTATGGAAACAAAAATTTTGAAAAATAAATCAAATACTCCTGAAATCCTAATTTTATATTATTGTTTTAAAATCACAAGTTTCCTCCGGAAATTTCGTGTTACGTGATTATCATTATATCATCACTTCACCGAAGTCGAACCTGGAGGCGGAAAGTGGAAAATTTAATTCAATCAAATGCTATCCTCTTTAAAGTTACCACTCACAATCTCTCTCTCTCTCTCTCTCCCTCTCTCTCTCTCTCTCACGGGCGCGTGCGTACACGCCTTTGCTTTCACATTCTGTCTTTGAATTTATTGTTTGACTTCATGGCCAAAAAATAATAATAATAATAATAACATCCTTTGATTTTTCAAAAGCAGCATTGTTAAAGAATTTTAACTCGTACTGTTCATTTTTTAATGAAATTATTTAGAAATTGAATAACTTTAAGAACTAGAAGTATCATCTTACATCATTTAGTTTATACAATATTTACTTTACTTTTTATAAATAATAAAATTATACATAATATATTGAACCATCAACTTTTATTCTGTATTATGTTTTCATAATATAATTAGAATTTTCTATATTTATTTTCGAAACATAATTACAAGATTCAATAAAAATGATAACTTGCATCATTAAAATGTAATAAAAGCGAACAAATTATTAAAATGTATTCAAGAATTAAACTCAATAATTACTATTCTAAAATAATGAAAATTTAAAAATATTATAATTAACCATGTAAAAAACCACCAAACTGCATGTTGGCAGTGGTAGGGGCTTGTGTTAATTAAGGAAGTGATTGAGAATTCAAATTTCAATCCTGATGCATGTAGTAACTCACTCTTTATACATCAAAAAAATAAAGATGCTAAAAATCTCAAACTTAATTTTTTTTTTTTTGCATATACCTGACCTGCTTCTTACTATTAGAGATAATCTTATTCATGGTAAGGTCATATAGTGAATGAAGGCACCATTCTCAATGAAAATTAAAATATTAATTCACTACGTACATTGAGGGCCAACTCTGAAAGTTTTGAGGCTTAAGGCAGAATTATTATAGACGTATAATATCTGTAATGTAACTCCTAAATTTTTATATTATTTTTTAGTGTTTGTAAGTTGAAAAATTACTTATCAATGTTTTATGATAAAATAATTCTAATATTTTATTTTTAATAAGGAATAGACATAATTCATTCCATTTATATTGTAATATAGTTTATCTTTGATGGAATTTAGAAAATTTTAAAATTAAAAACTTATTTAAATGATAGCAATTATTATTGATATTATGTAATTTTGTAACTAAAATTTTCATTAAAATATCATTATATATATATATATATATATATCCTTCACTTTTCATTGAATTTATACTCTGTATATATTTGTGAAGAAATAAAGTCATTGTCCTTATAATTTATCTTTAAACTTAAATGAGGCCTATAATTCACGTGAGGCCCTAGGTGATGACCTAAAGGCAGCCACACTTTACATTATGAGAGGCAAGATTATATTATTTAGCTAAACCCAAACCCGTTAATTGAAAAGTTAAAACTTATTTCTTTTAACTTTGTAAAGAAAAATGCATTTATGGTCAAGATTTTAAATGCTTTATTTATTTATTATCAAAGATACTGCAGCTTTCATTAAACTGAAAATAACGTCCAGGACAAAACAATAGCAGAAGTAGAAGTAACATGAGAGGACTTGATAGCTTAATCTGCCTGAGGTTACAATAGAAGACAAAGAAGTTATTGAGTATTAAATTAATTAAGATCTTTTGAGCATGTGCGTGTTATCATTCTTTATTAACGTCAAAGTTAATGGAATTGATATGAAATATAACCATGCCAAAGGATTATATTAAAACAAAATCTATCTCAAAGTTAAATGATTAAAAGTATAATTTAGCTCTTCACCAAAACAAAAAATAGAAGCATACTTCAGCCTATACTCTATATATATATATATATATATATATCCTTTTCACCTTAATTGTCAAAGAAAAGATAAATACTTAGTTTTGGCCTTGTACGCATGCTGCGAGGTGCAACGCAAAACAAGAGAAGTCAAACGATACATTTTGAAGTGAAGAATAAATTTAATTTATTATAAATTATATTTATTTTGTTATAAAACATATAATTTTATGTTTCAAGTGATTACATCACTACACTATCTTTTCATGAGTTTATTTAAACTTATGAATTTGACAAAGTAGAATGCCTCATGTTCTACTAAAGGTGTGAGGTCTTGAGTACGAGCTCTTAATTGTGGCGATGGAATTAAAAAAAAAAAAAAAGATGCCCCAGTCCCTTGAATGCCCTATTCTACTCATAATTGAAATATAAAAAAATAGACCACTAATCAAATTGGAATGCCAAATATTTTATAAATATTTCTCAAAATTATATATTTAAAATTTTTACTCTTGAATTAAAAATTTTCATTTTTAATTTTTAATTTCAACATTTTAAAGTTTCATTATAATCTTTTCTTCAAATATGTAATTAAAAAATTCCTCATTTTTTCACTTTCAAGTTTATAAATTAATTTGGCTGGCAAAACCAAAATATGTATCATCAATATTTTTATGTATTGATTAAACTAATAGTGATGGTTATATAAAAGTATCATTAATTGACCAAAAAATTACAAGAAAAGACTGAATAATTACAAATAAATACTATATAAAAAATGGGTTAATGAACAAATATGACCTTGAAGTCTTGCTCGAAAATTATCCTAAACCCTGAACTTTAAAATATGTAAAATAAACCCTAAACTTCTAAATTCATAGCAAAAAAAAAATCCTAACCATTAACTTTTTAAACACCATTACTATCCATGTAAGTACTGTGATAGTCAAAATTAAATTTATAGGAAAATAAACCCTGAACAATACCTGCATAAATAGTAATGGTGTTAAAAAGTTAATGGTTAGGATTTATTTTTTATATTTTAAGAGTTCAAGGTCTAAGATGATTTTTGAACAAGAGTTCAGGATCCTATTTGCTCATTAACTCTAAAAAAAATTAATGAGGATCAATTTCTATGAATTACAAGTAAATACAAAGAGATAGATGTTATTTCTTTAATATGTGAATGACTAAAATTTAATTTCGATCAAATATTTTGACCCATTACCAGGTGATTATTAGACCACCATTATTTACACCAACAATTAATGAAAATATATTTTCAATAATATCTTATTAAAATATTAATATTTTAATATTTGATGGTTTAAATATCGTTATTATTATTTATAAATAATCCTCCTAAATTTATAGTTCTTCTATTAAAAATTAAAATCTCAACTAAACTGAACTATTATATTTGTAAAAAAGTGCATTCACTTTTTAAATAAAAAATAAATTAGTTAAGTTGTAATTTTTAGATAAATTGTAAATATCAAAAGATAACATGTAAATTGTGTGTGAATATTTGTAAAGAATAATATTTAAATTATTATATACCATATTATTAATATTTAATAAGATATTATTAAAATATATAATATTATCTTTGTATTTTTTAAAATTTAAAAAGCTTAATTGAAATTTATTTTCTTATATGGTACCTATTTATATCTATTCGGGTCCTTTTATGTAGTTATTTTTGTCTTTGTTTTTTTTGTAAATTTTGATGTTCTTTTTGTAATTTTTTATCAACTAATTGTTAAAGTTAACTTTTGTTAATGGTAAAAGAAACATTGCATTATTTTCAAACTGTGAAAGAAAATATGTTTAGGATACCAAACACTCCTTGATATATAGTTTAATGGCTAATTTGTCCTTTTTTAACCTTTTTTTAATTAACTTGTTAAGTGAAATTGACAAAGATTTTTACCACGTCAAAGAGAAAGGGATTAATATGAAATATAATAAAGTTGAAGGATTCAAACAAAACCTCCGGCAAAGTTGAAAGTCTAGAAGACTGCTAGAATTATACTTTAGCATCTACTATAATATGTGTGCTTGTGTGTATTCGTTTTCAGCCAAACTTTTGCCTATAAATTTCTGTATGCAATTATACATGCAAAGTCTTGCAAAAATAGAAAAATACACAAACAAATTAAAAGAAAAAAGGAGAGAGAAACCATGGCTTTTTTGGATTCTAAAGAGACTCGTTCTAATGAAGAGCAAGAGGATTCATATGCTCTTTTGGCCATGCTTCAGTGTTGTAGCCAAATCTACTGTGCAGTTCTCAAAGCTTCGCTTGAGCTTGACTTGTTTGAGATCATAGCTAAGGAAGGAGGACGACACGTTTCAGCTTCAGAAGTTGTCTCAAAGCTTCCAAGTTCATCTCAGCACAAAGACTTGGCTTTGAGGATCGATCGTCTCTTGAGACTTCTTGCAAGTCACTCTCTTCTGAATTGTTTAGTTCGTGAGAAGGAGGATGGTGGCATCGAGAGACTCTATGCGATTTCTCCTGTAGGAAAGTACTTTGTTAGTCATGGGGACGATGATAGTGGATTCTTGACTCTCTCATTCATTTGTCACAAGGCACTTATGGATGCTTGGTAATTTTTTTCCCCCTTCAAAAAACAAATACTCCCTTCAAGTTAGGTTTATTAGATTTCATGCAAAGCAAGTGATCGATCCACAATCTAGTTATCTCAAAAGAATTATTTGATTTGATTAAATATATTTATTTATTGTTTCTAGGAAAAATACAACAGTAGGTCCTTATACTTTGATTGTATTTTGTATTTAGTTCTTATATTTTTTTTTTTCATTATTCTTAGTCCATTTAGGTTGTCAATCTCCAATATAATATTAGTACTTATAGTTTTAAAAATGCGTATAAAGATCATAAATTGATGATATTGAAAGAATTAATTTCGCTGACGTGTAATTACTTAACTTTGGTAATCGATCCCTTTACTGACATAGAAACAAATTGACCAGGTCTTGAAAATAAAAGTAAGGGAAAATGTTTTTTGAACTTTTAACTGGACAGAGTTAATTTATTTCCATGTTTGCATATTTTTAATTGCTATGTCAACAAAGAAATTAACAAAGATAAATATACATCGGTGAAATAAATATATTAGAAGACTAAAGAAAATGCTTATGTAAGTTATTAAATAAGACATTTTAGTTAACAATATTCCCAAAAGCTTAGTTGATAATAGAGCACAATGGCAGTGTGCAATTCATATAGCTAACTCCACCTGGTGAAATAAGGCTTGTTGTTGTTGTTGTGTTAATTCATGGTCCTTTTCTGCATTTTTAAAGCTATAGAGAAAAAGTTGCAAATGGATCAAAATAAAGGGACAGAGAAAAATAACAAAATAAAACTATAAAAACTGATAACAAAACAAAATCAAAGTATTGGAACATATTGTTATATAAGTTTTTCCTTATTTCTATTTTGATGTAGGATGAATTTTAAAGTGGCAATTGTAGAGGAAGACAATGACTTATTCAAGAAAGTCCATGGAATGCCAATGTACCGATACGCTGAGATAGATCCAACATGGAACAACATTTTCAACAAAGCAATGGCCAACCGTTGCAACATAGAGATGAGAAGAATATTAGAGATATACAAAGGATTTGGGGGAATATCAACACTTGTTGATGTTGGTGGTGGAACTGGCCAAAACCTCAAAATGATTGTCTCAAAGTATCCTTCAATCAAGGCCATCAATTTTGATTTGCCCAATGTTATTCAAAATGCACCACTTCATCCAAGTACATCTCAAGTTCATTATCTCTAATTCTTTTTATGTTTACACTCCTTCCGTCCAGTTCTAAATGTAGGAGCTAGTTAACTAATAATTCCTTATATAGATTCATGAAATTAGGTTGGCTAGTTATATAATTTCTATTGGAACTACCCCTGTTAATTGTTTCCAATTAATACAGGCGGTTTTAATTTTAAAAAAATAATAGATGAGGGAGACAAAGAATATTGAAGTCTTACTTTAAAATTTAAGAAGCAAACTCTTTAGCTAGCTCTTATATTTAAGATCGAATGGAATTTTTTTAAATTTTTGGGTTGGTTCAGATAATTAGAATTCTCAATTGGGCCTCAAATTTTATGAAGGGATCGAGCATGTTGAAGGGGATATGTTTGAAAACGTTCCGAAAGGTGATGCCATTATGTTGAAGGTTAGTGCAAAATTTGTCATCTTAATTAGTTTCAACTTCTTATTATATTCCTGAATATTAGATTGCAGTCCTTAGTTATCAAAGTAAATATAATCTTTATATTAGGGACTTGTTTGGTTTGATCTCTTAAGTTCATAAAATATCATTTCAATTCTATAACTATAATATTGTTAGTTTTAAATGATTATTTTTGTACCATTATTGTTATTTTCTTAAAAAAATTAAACTTAATATATTAACATTTGAGAATCTTTTATCAATACTCAGAAATTCAATTTAGGAGTTTTTTTTTTATTGATGAAACTAATGATGTTAAGGACTGAAAAAACACTTTATAAAACTAAGGGACAAAAAATAAAATCTTATGTAATTAAAGGGCAAAAGATGCACTTTAGCATAAAAACTATTTTGTAAACTAGTTAAAGGACCAAAATTTGTTTGATTATGTTAATTTAAAAAAATTAGAATCAAAAAATTGGCTGATAGTAGTGGTCAAAAGTGGTTAATAGTAGTGGCCTATAATAGTGGTTAGTTTGAATTGAAGGTAGTTTACAATAATTAGATATAGTGTGCTTTAAAAATTAAAAGTAAAAAAAGAAATCAGAAACAGTTCTATGTTTAACATTTTTTGTTTTTTAAAACAAAAAATGAGAACAGTTTTGAATATATTTAAATTTGAAATACTTACCCAAACAATTATTGATATTATAAAAAAATAAAAATAATTTTGAAAAATAGAAATCAAGCATGCTCTAGATTTGTGGTCCGTTTGGCTGTTAAAAGCATATAATAAGTACAAAAACTTGACAAAGATGAAAATTCATGTTGAATAATTAGTACAGCACGTTAGTCAAATGAAAACATTCAATGCAGCAATCGCATGTGTGCATGCTTGTTGGTTAGGTTAAGTTGACTAATTTGAGACATCATAATTAACAAAGTGATCTTAGTGGTGAGTTCGAATAATTTTTCAAATCCATACCAGTTTTTCCAAGCATATATCATATATAAGAGGAAAAAAATATATCACACAGTTTAAGAAAATTAATTAACTATAATAATTTTGTCTGAAAATAAAAAAATTAGACTAAAATACCCTATATTAATTAACATAAGCAAGCATTAATTATTTCTCATTAATGTAAATTATAGGGGGTGATTTAAAAAATGCTTATTGAAATAGGTGATTTTACTTATATAAAAAAATAAGTAAAAATAATAGTTTCTCTTACAAATAAAAATGAAAGGAGTATATAGTATATTGTTCTCATTCACATCATCATGAATATTGCTTTAGACTCCTTCCGGTCTAAAATATTAAATTATATTTTTTTCAGCTAATCTTGTTTCAAAATATACATAATTTAGTATTTGCAGAAATTTTTTCTCATTTTACCCATTGTATTTATCAACAAAAATTCTTGTATTTATTGTAAATTTATGACCTACTTACTCATTATAAATTGGGACTTAGGGTAAACAGAGAAAATAATATATATTTTCATGTGAATAAAAATTTTATTGCATACGAATTATTGTTGAAAGCTGCTTATATATACTTTGGATCCAATGAATTTTTTTCTCTTCCTAATGGTTGCTGTTGTGCCTTTTAGGAAAAAGTAACGATTGAAAAATCATTTGGAAGTTGTTGAAAATTCTTGGATGGTTATTCCATGATTTTCTTAACGGTGAATTTCCTCAAGATGTTTGTAGAAATACTTGAAAGAAGAATTTGGTAGAAATAAGGTTGTTTAGGCTTTATATTAGGGCCTAGAGGGATTATTGAGCCACTTGGAAATATATATATATATATATATATATGCATAATTATATATACAAGTAAGAGGTTTGAAAATATTGATTGGATCTTGAAGTACCTAAAGAAGATAATGATAAATTAAATGGTGGTTGTGGTGCTTCATTGAGCATTAAGAAGGCACAAAAGGGATGGAAAGGTATTCTCTTTCTCTAGTTAGGTTGTTGATATGTTACTAAATTTGATAATAAACTTATTGGTTATGTTTTTTTTTAAAGTTGTGATGTTGTTTGTGATTGAATTTGAATGTCCACCAAGTGCTTGAAAATTTCTTGATAAGTGAAATTGAAGGATGTAATGAATACTTAATGGGGCAAACAAAATTTTGTTAGTGTTGGAAGCTATGTTGTTAAATGCTTACTTAGTTACATCAAGAAAAGAACAAATAAATGATTTTAGAATTGTAATTTATTTGTTAGGAAAATAATGGAATCATTGGAATTAAAGTGAGAGGTTGAAGAGAAGTAAGCTTTAGAATTCTTGAAAAATTCCTCAGATGAGTAAGAACATTCCAACTAAATTTTTGTTAGAGAATTCCTCATTTAAAATCTTTTTGTTATTTTCTTATGATTTATACAATTCTCCTCACCCTATTTTTTTATTTACGTTATTTGGTTTATTAATGAATCTGCTTTATTTTTATTTAAGAATTATACAATAGTATAATTTTTAAAAAAGTTCTATTGTTTAATTTTATAATTGATGAGAGAGCTATTAATATGGTGGTTCATGCATGGAGAAAATGGAAAGAAAATTTATTAGTTGAATATTATATTTTGAAAGGAATAATTTTAAAACAGATGTTTTTACCTATGCACGCTAGATTTTGATTAAGGGGACTAAGTTCAAAATGTTGGATGCTAACAGTAGTGTTGTTAGCCTTTAATATGCCATGGTACACTTTGCTAGTAGGGTGCTAGTCCTGTGTAAAGGCCAACTCACATGGAACAAAAGGACAGTTATTCATGAGTGTTGTACTCACGCTTGTTTTCTAGGCCTAATGCCTATGCTTGTTTCGTGGGCTTCATGCCTATGTTTGTTCTCGTGGCCTCGAGCTGGACTTTATTCATTTTGACAAAGCTCTCCTAAATTGAATTTAAAAAAATTATCCTTTTTATATTAGTTCTTTAAAAGCATTTTTCTTGGTTATATCATTATTCAAATTTTTATATATTTTATGAGTAGTACGATTCTTAATAAACCTATAAGGTTCCAATATTATTGGTTGATCCAATGATTATATTGTTGAGCAGATTTTTCATTTATTATTAGTTAAAGTATGTGTTTTGATATTCCATTCGCTTTCTTTACACTAAATTTCTTAGTTACTACTATTATATGTATTTATTTATAATTTTAATTAGGATGTTACTCACTAAAAATTTCTTTGGTCTTAGATATTATAAATGACCCTATGTCTCCTACTAATCTTTGAGGGGCATTATTGCTTTTTGGATAATGGAAGCACACTTTGATCATTTCTTTTGAGGTAACTATATATTGCATTATACTATTGTCATTTAGTGCTCCACGCATACCATTGTTAGGTTCTAATCTCATTTTGTTATTATATAATCTACTGGTGTGAAACTAAACTCTTTTTTGGATTTTGAACAAGTTTTATAACTATAGAAATTTCAAGAGGTCTTATTTATAGGATAGACTCTGTCGAAATTTCTACAAAATGTTCAAGAATTTACAAACTTATATTCATATATACATATATATTAGAGACTTATTGTTTTGTATAAATTATTTGTCATTATTTTGGCTTAATTTTTGGTTAGCTAAGGCTTATGGGATAATGAGTTTATCTCATATCCATGCTGATCACATCCTTAATACCGAGGTGTGATAGAGCATTGCATGATATGAAAAAAGGTACCCAAAATGTCACTCAGTATTATACTAACCTAGTTGTTCTTTGGCAACAACTTGATGCCTATGAAACCTATGAGTGGTCTTGCAACCAAGATGCCACTCGCTATCTAAAAATCAAAGAATAGCCCTTCTATAATTTTTTTGCTGGGAATGGGATTTTTAATGATGTTTGAAGGAGAATTAAGCGGCTTGACATGTTACCCACTTTAAGAGAAGTGCTCTTCACTATTAAACATGGAGAAAGCAAGGAAAAACTAATCTTAAACATACCTTCAATCACAAACGGTCTTTCTACTAGATTGCTTGTGGCTAAAGGGTCCTTAAAAGAGTGATAATCAAGGAAAGAAAATCGACAAATGGTACAATCAATGTCAAAATGGAGGTCACACAAAGGATGAAAATCTTGGTTCTTTCCCAATTTAATGAATAATAGTAAGGATAATTCTTGCGCATGAACTTTTCATGTCAAGTTTGCGGGTGTTCTCAACTTGATTTCAGGTCATTTTTTCATGAAACATTTATAATACATCTATTTTGCCTTGCCATTAATGTGCTTATTAACCAAATTTTTTAGATAAAAATTGTATATGTCTCATCCACTTTTGATGCCAAGTTAATTAAAGGTCACTTTTGCATTCAAACTATTAGCAAATGTTTGCTTGAGAAATTTGCATGACATGAATATGATGTTTGAAATTTAGATGCATTGGATATGATGAGAATATGCACATTATGTGATAAGCATGTTATGCATTTCATGATCATGTGAGGTGGGAGTTTGCTTAAGGAGAGAAGTAGAGATTTTACATCTACATAGTACAGTCGCCATTCAAAGCTTGATGGCTTGTTTACACACACACACACACACACACACACACACACACACACACACACACACACACACACACACACACACACACACACACACACACACACACACACACACACACACACACACACACACACACACACATTTTCTAACTTGTTCTATAAGGGATTGTCCCATTTGTTTAACGAGAGACTCAAAACTAACTAATTTTTACTTATTCTATAAGGAGACTAACTTAGGGGCATGACATCCCATCGCATAAGATTTGGGAAAAATCGTGATGTATAAGTGTGTGTAGTAGCCTTGAATGAGCAGCTCCTCACAATTGAAAAGCTTAAGTAGTCTAAACACATGGGCGAAACCCTTTAGATTAAAAACCCTATAGTTTCAATTAATGGTATTGGGAGAACATAAGGGTGGAGTTAATCCTTGCATATCAATATTATGGCTATATAGTTGTTATTATTGTAGTCTTGCATATTAAGATCTTGAGTCACATGTTTATTATTGTGATAGGTTGTATATTATTTTGCCCAACCATATGGTTCCCAGTGTTATAGCTGTGGATGAGTATTGAGTATTTGTAAATATTTGAAGTTGATATTTATACCACTTGCATCTATATAATTAATTGACTCGTGTGTGTATAACTAAATTGACCTTGATTACTAAGTAGTTATACTTACCCCTCTCTCTTCAATATTTTCAGGAGATAGCTCAAGCCATGATAGAGGGAAAGCACAGAGGCATATGAATTTTAATTCCTAAACATATGCCAACTAGGGATGCATATTCTTCCAATTTACTTGCTCTGATGTTTTATTATGTATATTTAAAAATTGATATTGCCAATTAGGGGTGCATATTCTTTTGATTTACTTGTAGTAATGGCTATTGTTGTTGAAAATTATATTTTGGGCTCTAACTTGTATGTACTTTATGTGTGAGCATTTGGAAAAAACCAAAATACTAGTGCAAGCAAGGAAAAAGCTTAAATGTATGTTGGTGATGAATTATATGATGTTTAATATGAAAGTGCTGCCCCTTTTATTTTTTATGTTAAGGGGTTGAGAGTTGAAAATGAGATGCATGAGTTAGTTATATGCTATGATGTATTACACAGGTCACAATAAGTATACTGGTTGTGATTTAGATATGGTTGTGAGTGGCACTTAGCTATGATTTTGAGCACTCTGGTTGTGAAAATGTGAAAAGAAGAGAGTTTTTAAATGGATGCGCAGCTTTTGATTGAAAAATAATTTGTGAGTGAAACTAGTACTATTAGCAAGATCTATGAAAGAGCTCTTTATAAATATCTAGATTATCTCAATCAGATGTCAGACGAAGAAATGAGCATGTCAAAAGTTCACCACTGTTGCTGTCAAATTGACAGCAACAGAACTATTATTTTGTGCAATGTGCCATAGCACATGGTACAAAGAGGAGAAGCCGCAGCATTTAGGTGACAAGCCTTAGCACATTCTCTTATTTATGTGTTGAAATGCTGTTTAAATGTAAATGTTTTGCACACAAATTGGTATACCATACTTCTATGCATATTTCTACTTTGATTTTGGCTCATGAAAGTTATATTTGAAAGGTATTTAAAATTTGAAAAAAAAAAACTTAGAATTTCATTTCTACCACTTTTAAAACTTTAAGAACTAACGATTTCCTAATGGGTTAGTAATCCATTTGGTTTAGCCTTGTGATTACTATTGGAGTTTATCGTTAAGTGTTGGATGTTAAGGGTAACCTTATAGAACTAGTGACAATCCTTCAAAATAAATTAGAAAATATAGGAAAATTGCAACTAGAATAGAGAAGAAAATTATAATTAAAATTATTTAGCCTCCTTGAAGATCAAGAATTCATGAACATCCACTTTACTCCTTAGAATACAAGCGATCTAACCTTAGATCTTCAACTCCAAACAAGCTCTAATCTAAGCAAGAAATTTGGTCATGATAATGAGGTGGAGAAAAGGGTGATTTTGTATAGTGGAGGAGGAAGATTGAATTGAGGAGGAGGTTTTTAAGATTTAGAGTTGTATAATTTGCATAAATTAGACCTTGAATTTAGATGAAGAATGAAGCAAGATCGAGAGGGAGATAGAGTGAAGCGGTGGTGAAGAGAAGTAAAGATGAAGAGAAAAATGGAGAGAGAAGGAGATGAAAATCTAGACATGTGTGTGCAAATTGCCTTGTGAATCTAAATGTATATGCTAATTGTATATGCTAAACTCGGTGGAAGAGAGGGAGTGAATTATCAAGTGGGAGATGAGACCAAAGTGGAAAGGATATCGAAGGTGATTATGTGAATTCTAAAAGTGAATGTGGCCATCCAAAATCTGATTGTGAGTAAGAATTGAATGAGTGAAGAGCACATGATTGTTCAATGCGGAAGAAGAACTTGTATATTTCTTTTTAGGTTAAAATCAATTTTTGTCCTTTTACTTTCCTTAGAGGAGTATTGGATATCATGTACTTATAAATAGGACATTTTTCCTTCTAAACCATTTTCTAAAGGAGTTAAAAATCTGCCGCCTCTATGATTTTTAATTAAATTGCTATTTTGTTTTTGTTTAATAAGTAGTAATAAATAAATAATATTATATATTATTTATTAATTTGAAGGACAGAGGTGGTTTGTCCCAACACTAGAAATGCTACCTCTCTAATTTAATTACTTAAAGATTATATATATTCATACTAATTAAATAAATCCTTATAATTTATTTAATTAATATTTGTTATTAATATATATTATAATTTAATAATAAAAAGTAAAGATGTGGCATTTGCAAAGCTAAACACCCTCGATCTTACATCAGTCTCGTGATGTTTCATTAATTAATGAAATGCCACCTAAGACTTATTATAGTATTAAATCTTATAATGTTTTCTGAATGCCATGAAACTAAAATTTTAAATGCCACCAAAATCCATTTCTGTAGTAGTGGATGTGACTTCTCTTTCAAAACTTGATAGAAATGCCTTTCTTTTAATGTTGATAGAAGAGAGTTTTAGAGTTCATGAATTTTATCTCTCATAAGTTCAAGATATGAGTATATGAAAGCTAAGTCTAATTGATCAACTAAATCATATTACTTGTGACATTGATGATGATTGACATAATCATAGCCATTACAACTATTAGGAACTACTTATCCTAATGACTCATCACAATAAGAATAAAGGTTTAATAAAATGATTAAAATCATTGAAAATTGGGATTCCATTAAAACACCCAACACATTAAAATTAGAGTTAAACACCTTAGGGAATCATAAAAACTAAATCAAAAAGAAATATTTAAAATTGGGGTGAAATAGTAATTTGTCCTAAAATGGCACATGTGCCACGGCTAACTGGTCATCCTCCATAAAAAGGTCATTTTTACAAAACTTATAACATCCAAGTGCCTCAAACCCAAACTGAATGTCATAAGCCTCTATGAAGGTGTCAACCAAGTTTGATAGGCTCACAAGCACCTAATAGAACAATCATACACATAATAGCACAATTTATACACAAGTTGGCCATATAATGCCCCATTATAAATAATCATTTCTTCCTTCTAATTTGTGAACTTTGGCTACCTTAAGTTCTGATTTTCCTCTACCATGGCATATAATGCATCTGCCGCAGTGAATGTGGCTCAAAACTTCAACTCATGATTTAGGTCTTCTTTTCAGGCATAGTTGGCCCAATAACCATACTAACCTAACTCTAAGGCTATCCAATAGGTCCATAAGTTATCCAAAAAGATAATTAACTTATTTAATTTCATGTGTTGCTATTTTAATCCTAATTATTTCAATTAATCCCATATCAAAATTTAGGATGTTAATATGATGTTCAACATAATCATATTGATGACAATAATTATATCTCAATGATAATCAATAAAATCATATTATGGTGGTTAATATAATCATGTCGGTGATTGAATGAGCTCATAAACATCATGATTGAAGGTGGCTTTTTTACTATGATTATAGACAATGGAAGGTGAGATAGAAAGGGATGGTCTAATTATTCTATCTAAAAAAGGTTTTCAAGTTGCCCTCACCTAAAAGGTGAAGACACTATTTAACAAGTCCAACTCTTAGGGAACTCAAGAGTTTCTCAAGCATCACACATGCTAAATAAATAACAATATGGGTGAAATCTTCATAGTGACCTGTAGGACCCTGAAAACCCCTCAAGAAAATCAATAGAAACTTTAACTAGTCTAGGTAAATTTTGACCCAAGTATAAGGCTAAACTGTGTGTAAGAGTTGGGTGTGGCCTAAGGTTGTAAGAGAGAGGATTAAAAGATATCAATTTTTTTAGGCTAAATCAAAGCAAAAATAAGGATAAAATTATTAAAAGGAAGTATGGATAAAAAAAGGAATTTCAAAAATAGAAAATTAGAAAAAGAAAATTAGGGTAGCAAAATAAGCACCAGAACAAAAATAACTACCTCCGCTATAATCAAAAACTTCAAAAGTTTAGGATCAACTTGCCTTACCAAATAACTTAAAGAGCTTTAATTTAGAAACTTTACCCCTAAAAGGGTTCTCGTATGATGATTCTTGACAGTAAGATGGTATTTTAGGGTGAGTTTTACAATAAAAGTAGAATAGAAACCTAACTCTTATTGCCAATATGTTGAAAGGGGAAGGGAAAAAGGGAGAAGAGAATATAAAAAAAAAAAGAAAGAGAGTCGAGAGAAAAGAGAAACTTAGAAGAGAGGTAAAATAATAGCAATTCTTATTCAATCAATGGCTTGTCTCCAAAATAAATGAGTTGATATATTATTTATAGAGCTCAATCTTACCTTAAAAATAAATGTGAGAAAATTCTAAAAATCTTAAAATTAAATAAAAAGATAACAATAAATAATGAAAAATAATAATAATTCAAATATTACGATAATTAAAACAAAATATTCCTAATTAATAAGACAAAACATCTTCATTCTTCATATCTCCTCAAATCTTCAATATTTTCAATTATTTCTTTTTCTTTCCATCATTTCTTACATCAGCTCCCTTCATTTATGTCTGGTGCCTAATGACGCTACTTATCTCTATATCCCGACCCTTGGTTAACATTTGCAGGTAGAACCATTTACAAGAAAATTAATGTGGACATAGAGAAAATAACTCTCACTCCTTAAGCCTTATCTATGGAAGGACACAATCCCTTATGTCTTATTTAGGATCGTCCATCAACAAGAGCCAATTTTCAACCCCAACTTTAGTCCCTAACTCAATCTCAATTAATTCTGACTCCATCTAAGTCATCCAAAATGCATTTTGTATGTTACACTCTACAAGATCATCAGGCAACAACATCTAACAGGAGGAGAATTAGGTTTTCAACAAATTTTTGATTTTTTATAATATGTCTTTCAAAACTGAAGTTGATCAGTAATGAAACAATAAGTTTAGCTATACTTCAAATGACTGGTTTTATCAAATAATAAATAAATACTTTAGTCAAAGATCAAGTATCCAAAGGTAAGGAAATATTTAAACAGAAGTTCAAATATTCTTCTAAAAATAGATTTGAAGAGCTTTAACAAAGATGTGTAAATATTCAAAATAAGGACATTAAAATCAATTATCAAAATAAAGTATTAAAATTAGTATATAACAAAGTTTTCCATGACCAAGAACCAAGAGAAAATGAATTTCTAAAAGTTTTACATAAAGAGTATGGGTAGAGAAATTGCACAACTTAATTTATTCTAGTTTAACCTAACTACTTAAATTTTATCGAGTGCTCAGAACACCTCTGAGATTTTTTCCACTAAATACCCCAAATTTAGCTAAGCCTTGTGATCATTACACTCACACAAAGAAATTTCTCTCTAAATTTAAAACAAGGAATTTTTTCCTTAAATCTCTCAAATATAATGAATGCGTGTTTCCTAATGAATTCTCCCACAAGAGATTATAGAAGTAATGAAGTACATTCAAATGAACTCTCTCAAAAAGTAAATATGACAATTGAAACTTATAAATCAAAAAATGAGATCTAATCAAAAAATTTAATGCAATAGGTATAATAATGAATGCAATGCATTAATCTCTTGCCAACTCACTTAAATAAGGCTCTATTTATAGTGTGTGACAGATTATAGTTGTTAGAGACCTCAATAGCTGTTTAGAGTCATTACATTATGTGTATATGTGGAGAGAGAGAGAGAGGAAACTGGCAAAAACACTTTTTGCAAAACTCATTAAATGTGCGTCAAAACTCTAAAACATGCATGTTTTAGGTTCATCCTCTCATGGATGAGAGGTGCATAAAGGCTTCAATAAGATTAACCTCAATACATGCATGGAGACTCTTTGGAACTCCTATGTTTTAAGAAGGCAAAAGCACAAGCTTCTCTCCAATACTAAAACATATGTGGAGGCTATCTAAATCATGGGAGGAATAGATGCAATAGACTAATGACCTCTTAAACACATTGAAACTTACATGGGTGAGATCTAGAACTCAAGAATATAGGTTTAGACAAGTTTTAAACACTTAGGATAGAGAGGATATAATTTAGGTATTCAAGGCTCAAACTTAGGCAAACACAAGTGATAAATTGAAACTCATGATGGTCGTACTAGAACATGCGAGGATGAGAAAGTTTAAGAGCTCAAGTTGCAACATGAACTCAATATTTGAGAAGGTAAGAACTAGAGCTTGTGAGGAGGAGTAATCCAAAATTGTGCTCAGCATTGCCACATTAAAACTCACATGTTTCACTACTAAAACTCACATGTTCTAAGTACATGGAACTAAGTTCCTCTCTACTGCTCTAAAACTTGCATGTCTCATACTCGACACTTGCGTGTTCGAGTGGGCTAAATACAATTACCTCTTCTCTAGAGTCTTAAAACTCACATGTTCACCCTAAAACTTGCATGTTTGAGTATCATAGAATCAAAGGCATTTTTAAATTTTACAATTCATGAGTAAGCTTCTAAAACTTGCAAGTATGGGTTTCACAACTCAAAGAACAATCTAAAGCATTTTATTTAAGATATGCAAATGCAAGCTCTCATGTTTAATCAGGTTTTTAACAATATAATAAGAACTAAGAATATAAAATAAATCCTGTAAGACTAATATTTCTCTTGTTCTTGTATGCTCATTTGCTCTCTTGAGTTGGTTTTGTTATAATATGCACAAAACAAAACATTTCTCAAGTTTTGTTTTTATCGGATCAAAGTATTCAACACACTTTTCATGTAGTTTATGTGCCTTCTGGCCCATGATGAATGCTTTGTTTTCATATTGGGCCTCAGCTCGTTTCACTTTAATGAAATTTTCCTTTCATTGGAAAAACAAAAAAAAAATGTTGGATACAGTTTCGGTCCCAAAAAAAAAAAAAGAACTGTTGAATTCGGTACGCACCAATTATATATATCTAAATTTTCCTAATTTTCAAAATCCATACTGAGATACGTCTCTAAGTCAATTAAAATATTCAGAATAATGAAATCATTATAGATGCACCATTCAGTTAATATTAACTAAACCAAGTCAATAGCGTGTTTGAGTTAGTGGAGGACTGAAAATAATGTCCCCATGATTTAGCCACTAAGATGTGTACGCGTGGCCTGTGCTTGTTTTTTTCTTTTTTGTTTTTATTTGGCTATAGTCATAAATCATAATTTTTCTAGAAACCTATCCCTTTTTCTTATGCAAAGTAAAATTAATTCCAGATAAAGACATTTGGAATTAGTATAAAGTGAAGTGGGGAAACACGAGGTAGAAAAATTAGAATAAGTGAAGAAACATGTCTTCTTTTGGAGAGAAACCATGTCATCTAAGACTCATTGGATTACTAGAAAAGAAGAAAATGAAATGAATTATAGAAATAAAGACAAAAGTAAAATAATTGAACTATGGAAAGGAGATGAGTCAGTTATGTTCATAAAAAAAATATAATTTAATTCATAAGATTGGAAATCATGATTCATAAGACTTTTAAAAGGTATTGTGATTTTCATATTTTTTGTATGTGGTATTAGATTTTATTATGTTTACTATGAGTGGGAGGATCATTTAATTCATTTTTATTCTTATTTCTTTAATCCATCCCATTTTTATCTTTTCCAGCAATCATATGAGCCCCTTATGTCCCTTTGTTTCCTGTTTTTTTCCCACCTGTATGAGAAAATATATTTTCAAAAAAATACAATTTTTATTCTTAAACTTATTCTCAATCATCAATGAAATCCTTAAACTTTGATTTGGAATAACTCAATTCTAATACTTTCTCAGCTCAAAATAACTCTGTTTCTATATTTTCTTAACTCAAAACAATCCAGTTTTTATGATTATTTGATTAGTGCAACTTAATTCTTATAATTTATTAACTCAATAAACTAGAAGGATTAATTAAATTATAATGAATTAAAGTGTAAGGACTAAATCGATAATTAAGGAAAAAAGTTTGAAACTAAAAGTTATATTGTTATATGTCCCTATCTTTTTCTCCTATTTTCTTATGAACTTTTCTCATCCTATGTCGCGCAATATTTTAATCATAATTTGTATGCCAATGTCAAATGGAACTATTATATTATGTCTCCAATGTGACACACAAGTGATGAAAAGAAATTTTATAATAATCACGATTTAACCAAAAATAGTATGGTTTCACGATCAAATACTAAACCAAACAAAGCTTTTGACCACGTCAAAGTGAAAGGGATTAATGTGTAATATAATAAAGTTGAATAAGTATGAATTTAGAATCGATGAGTAGCCTATATAATCCAATTACTCAACAAATGTATCAATACTTGAAAATTGTCAAAATATATTAATTTTGAAATTTAAAACAACTCAAAACAATCCTTATGTAAGCTGTCTCCTCTAAGAATTTAAGATTTGGCATTTTTTAAGTCTCATATAACAAAATTTCTTAAATCACTCAATCAAATCAAACAATTGTTGTTATGCCTATGAGATAGCTATTGAGTGGGTGGATTTAAACTCTTGTAAACTCAAACACGCAAACACAGGTTTTCACATTTAACAAAAGAAAAAAGAAAAAGCAAAATATAAATTATAGTTTTCGCTTTCAGGAATACTCTCCGTGTCCAACTTTTGCTTGTAAATTTGCAAAAGCTAAGATGTGGAAAGGCACAAACATGCTCTGGTGAAAAAAAAAAAAAAAAACAAGGAAAAAGGAGGAAGAATACTAGCCAGGGAATTGCAATATTCAACCATGGCTTTGAATTCTAAAGACGCTTGTCTTAATGAAGAGCAAGAAGATTCACATGCCCTTTTGGCCATGCTTCAGTCTATTTAGTTAGGTCTACTGTGCAGTTCTTAAAGCTTCGCTTGAGCTCAACTTGTTTGAGATCATAGCTAACCTCGGAGGAAGACACGTGTCAGCTTCTGAAGTTGCGTCAGAGCTTCCAAGTTCATCTCAGCACAAAGACTTGGTTTTCGGTATCGATCATCTCTTGAGGCTTATTGCAAGTCATTCTCTTCTGAATTGTTCAATTCGTGAAAAGGAAGATGGTGGCTCTGAGAGACTCTGCGATTTTTCCTGTGGCAAAGCACTTTGTTAGTAGTGGGGACGATGATGGTGGATTCTTGACTCTCTTCTCATTATTCATTTTCCATAAGGCACTTATGGATGTTTGGTACGTCATTTTTTCTTTTAAAAAGAAAAATAATAATACTTAGGTTTTTATATTCTAATGTTAAAAATCAAACCAGTCATTTGATTGGTGAATGCACCAATTCAATGATTAATAGTCACAAGGCCGTGTGAAAAAGTTTTGAGGCTTATAGTGAAATTGTTAGCAAAACTTAATGTGTGCTTTCCCTTTTGATATATTATAAATAAAATTGTGATCAGGTTTAAAGTTCCTTAACGGCATAAAATCATACAGGCATTGATACAAATATTTGGTAATGCGTTGGGCTTTAGAATAAGAAAATGGGAAGACAAAAAGTGAGACAGTAAAAGGAATTCGAGCAGGGTGATATAGGAGAAATTAATATTATATTGAGAATGATTAAAGCTTGTCAGCGTGACGAACAATCAATATTGTTTCTCTCTTTTATCTAGAATTAATATAATTAAATATATATATATATATATATATAACATTACAAATATTAATGGCACACATATATAATATTAGCATTAGGAAATCTTTTGGAGGCCAAAGGTGGAAGTCTCACTCGCCTTGCTATTTTCACGGCCCTGGCTGTCTGAAATGAAGCCAAAAACATAATCGGGAAGAGGCAAGCTAAAAATCTGATGGAGCCAAGGACAAAAGGGTAATTTTACATAAGTCTGACAAGTGAAAGAAATTTGAATAATCCCACTCAACGTCAAAGGAATCGAATCTGGAACCTTTGATTTAAGCTCGATAATGCTTATCACCAAGCCCTCAGTTTACTTTAGCAAATTGACCCCCAAAGATATAAAATTATGATTAATACACCTTGACATAAATTTTATATTATTATTATTATTATTTCCTGGGTTATTACATCCATATTTCTTTGGGGATTCGAATCCAACGCTAGAAAATTGACACCAAGAGAGTTTTCATTAAGCCACCACATCTTTCTTGTTATATGTGTCTCAAAATTAATAAAAACATATTTCAAATGCCTTACCATAAATTTTAAATTTATACGTAAAAGTTTGGGTCATTACAGACTATTCCTTGTGTATATATTTTGTAAGTTACTCAATTAATGACAACATTTTATCCAATTCTCTCTGACTTCACTTAACATAAAAGATGCAGATGAAATTGTTATTTTTAGATATGAACATGTATATTTTGATGCAAGTATAGTTATCGATTAAGATTCAAATGAAATTCTTTGCGGTTAACTTAAGTAGTTTTTTTTTTTTTTGTCAGAGTTAACGTAAGCAGTTCAAAATGAAATTCTTCCACTTAATCAATTTTCATTTGTCAATACCCTATGATTGTCTCTTGCTTTACTGTCAATTTTAACAGCGTATAACTAATTATCTAGTTTAAAATGAAATTCTTTCACTTAAATAAGTTTTATGTCAATATCTTGTAAGGAAATTGTCGTCATTACCAATCATCTTGTTAATATTACCCGTTTCTCTATTGTCAATTTCAACAACATATAATTTATTTACATTTTACTTAAGTTCCTGAGGATTTTAGAACCATTTCTATTTTTGGAGACCTTTGAGTAATTACAAGAGCCCTTTTATGGGACTAAACAGTGATTTTTCCATTTTTAAAACAGAATTGGTTTTGAAGTCCAAGTTGGCTACTCTCTCCCTCTCTCAAAATCTTTTGCCTATAAATATCTATTCCTTAATATGCCAAACACACAAACAAACAGAAGCATGGCTTTGGATTCCAGAGAGATCAATCATCATAAGGTGGAAGAAGATGACTCATATTGTCTTTCTGCCATGCATCTGTGTTGTAGTCAGATCTATTCTGCAGTTTTAAACGCAGCTCTTGAGCTCAACTTGTTTGAGATCATAGCTAAGGAAGGAGGAAGACACGTGTCAGCCTCTGAAGTTGCCTCAAAGCTTCCTAGTTCATCTCAGCACAAGGACTTGGCTTCCAGAATCGATCGTCTCTTGAGGCTTCTTGCAAGTCACTCTCTTCTGAATTGTTCAGTTTGTGAAAAGGAAGATGGTGGCTCTGAGAGACTCTATGCGATTTCTCCTGTGGGAAAGTACTTTGTTGGTGGGGACGATAATGGCGGATTCTTGGCTGTCTTCTCATCATTCATGTGTCACAGAGCACTTATGGATGCTTGGTAAGGTTATTAATTGATCTTTTATACTGATATGGACTCATTATTCTCTCTATTGTTGCATTCTTTGATGATGAAAGAGATTGAAAAGGTTATCATGAGACCAATTTACCATTTTCTTTTAAGTTGTTTATTGGAATATTGCGAAATCCCTCTAGCTATATTTATAAGGTAGAGAGATAATGATATTTTTTTGGTCATATTTATAGAGTATGTTATTAACTTCTTATTTCAAAGTTTTCCCTTTACCCTATTAAATATTAATGAGAAAAAAAATACTCTCAAGTCCTATTTAGAAAGTATAGAGAGAACAATTTTTTTGGTCATGTTAACTTTTTACGTTCTTAGAGACATGGTTAATGAGTTATAGGGTTTTTCTCTTTTTTTTCATAAAACATAATTAAATTTACTTATAAATAGGGCAAAGGAAGTATAAAAAAGACATCTTAACTCATGATGTGTATGTCATGTGATAAGACTTTTCTTCGTATATATTTGATTTTATAAGAAAAAAAGTTTAATGCATGTGAAAGATTATTGTATTCGATGAATTCGATTATATTGATAGCTACTAAGGAAATTAATGGATTGTAATTTCTTGGTTTAACGTTTAATGAGTTTACATTCAAATTATATATCCTACTCACCCAATTAAAATAAAGTTGCATCAATCAAACTCAAAATTACACAACTCACTACTAACCCAAAAAAAAAAAAAAAAAGAGCACTTCCATATTCAGCACTCCCACAGGATAGGAGCCCTTGTTTTTTATAAGCGTTTTGGTATATTCTGCTTCAATATTTAGGAGCATTTGTATACAGAAGCGTTCTAATAAGAGTACTCTTATATATCTTTTTTGTAGTATTGACTGTATGCTGTCTTGCTGAGCATCTGGCCGAACAACTTAGAAAATTAGAGAAGTCTTAGAATTGATTACCACCATAGCCTTTCATTAAAAAAACTACTTGAAGTCTACATAACAATACATTAGTAGTTTAGATTTACTGAAGTTTCACTATATCGCTGTCAAATAGCTATCATCATTTTGTTTAATAATTTATCAAAGCCACCTAATGCAACAAGCAGACAAAAATGAAGAAAATCAAATATACCATCTGAAAGAGTGTTACATTTATGTTACGTAATACATTGTTTAAAGTGGGAGGTTATTTTAATTAGCGAAAAATGAGTGTAGGACTAAATTCAATGAACTTATTTCTAAACAATTAAATATCATGACAATTAAAAGATTAATTTACGTATGTGTAGTTTTGTAAGTATTGTTAGCGTCTGCTATAATATAATTTTTTTATATTATTTTTCTGTAGAATTATACGGTTCCGTGTGAAAAGCTTGCAAACAGTTATCTCAAAAAAATTCTAATTTACATAATAAAAGTTTTAATGTGTTAATTGTTCCAACTTTTTTTTTTTGGGTAGGTTGAATTTTAAGGATGCAATCATAGACGAAAACAATGACTTGTTCAAGAAAGTTCATGGCATGCCAATGTACCAATATGCAGAGAAAGATCCAAAGTGGAACAGTATTTTCAACAAAGCAATGGCCAACATTTGTAAGATAGAGATGAACAGAATATTGGAAATATACAAAGGATTTGAGGGAATATCAACACTTGTTGATGTTGGAGGAGGCACTGGTCAAAACCTTAAAATGATCATCTCCAAATATCCTTCAATTAAGGGCATTAATTTTGATTTGCCCCAAGTCGTTCAAAATGCACAACCTGATCCAGGTACATATTATCATCTCTATTCTCTAAGGGGTGTGCGTGCGTGTGTATGTGTAATATTATTTATTTTTTTATATCCTGTTATATTAACATCAGAAATCTCTTCTGCCATGATCCACACAAAGAGATGGAGACAAATGATAATGGACAAGAGCATTCCATATTATGCTATCTTTATTTAATTCTATGGATTTTGTGGTTGGTGAGATTCTAATTACATTTTAAATATTTGCATAATATATTTGATCAAGTTGGAAAAGAAAATATAGAAAGTGGAGACGGACTCTCCTTATAATTAATTGATCTTTGCATCAAATCATGAATTGATATTCTGATTGAGCTAATTTTGAGGAACAATCAAATTCTATATGAAGGGATTGAGCATATTGGAGGAGATATGTTTGAAAGTGTTCCAAAAGGCGATGCCATAATACTAAAGGTTAGTGTGAAACTTTAATTTGTCTTATTAGTTACAATTTCAAATCAGATTTGATACATAAATTAATTTAAGGACCTGTAACTAGAACATAATGGATGTACAAAGTGGCCACTTTCTACATCTATTTTAAATAAGACCAGCGTCAAAAGTAACATTTTACATTGATTGTAGAGACAACTAGTATCAAAAGTAGAACCCCTGTTCTATTTTTTAAGAAAATATAACATTTTCTACATCAGTTGTAAGTATAATTGATATAGAAAGTGGACTTTCTCTACATCTATTATCATTATAACTGGTGTAGAAAATAGACTGATTCAATAACTGATACAGAAAGTCTTTAAAAATATAGTAGATCAAAGAAAATTAATTAAAATTCAGGTGTGTGAGTGTGTGTGTGTGTGTGTGTGTGTGTGTGTGTGTGTGTGTGTGTGTGTGTGTGTGTGTGTGTGTGTGTAATTGAGTTGGGTTTATATGAAACTAATATCAATCTTGATACACTTTGATTTACAGGCTGTATGTCACAATTGGTCAGATGAAAATAGCATAAAAGTATTGAGCAAATGTCATGAAGCATTACCAGAAAAAGGGAAGGTGATAGTGGTGGAATTCATAATGCCAGACACAATTGAAGCAACAGAAGAAGCCAAGTTTGTAGCAAGCATAGACAATCTCATGTTCCTTCATGATGGAAGAGAAAGAACTGAGAAAGAGTTTGAGTCCCTTTGCAAACGTTCTGGCTTTTCTGGTTTCAAAGTTGCTTGTCGTGCATTCTCTGTTCTTGGAGTCATGGAGTTCTGCAAATAAATATAATCAACTCATGTACTTTGCTCATTAGCAGTGTGATTCAGAAGTGTTTCCAGACTTTGTTTGCTAAAAAAAGAATGTACTCTCTCATATTAATGAATTTGAAATTTTATTATACCGTTTATTTAGAAAATTAATTTCTGTATCAATATACTCCCTTTAGTCCCTTTATTATAAGTCACATGTTGGATATTAATTAAATTTTTTCTATATTACATCTATTTAAAGTCATTAACTATAATACGAAATGTAATCCAAATTTTAAAAATTTTCATTTAAATATAGATAAAATTAAAAATTTAATTTATTTTTTGATAAAGTTAATAATTTAATTACCTTTATTCTAGTTAGATGGTTAGATGTGTGTTATAATAAAAATCATATTGAGCATATAATAAATATTACGGTAAGTTGCACTTTTTATAATTCATGAATAGTATCATTATTTTTAAACTCTATGCAATATGCATGGAGATACCAATGTGAGTGCACAAGATTATAGGGGTTTCCCCCAATAATAATGGTTAACTGGTTTCAAATAAATTAGTGAAAAGCATCATTGGGTTACTGTCAATTAGGTTCTTACTTTAATCATATGACATATGACAATGGTATAATAAATAAACCACATATATACCTTTGATTTGAGAGAAATTTACTATAACGGTCAAATCTAACATTTCAAACTTCACCTTCTATATCTGAGGACCATCTTGTGATATTTTATCAAGAGTTGTTCAGCTATGTGTGATATGTGTCGACTTCAACTTTATTCATTGGCTTTGTACCTACCACCATTGCTTGATTCAATGTAATTAAAACCAAATTTCAAAAGCTTAGCACAGTGATAGTCTCTATTGTTGAAAACTTTATAATAAAATCCATTTAATTTAAAAACAAAACAATTAAATTAATTCATAATATTAAGCTTTCCGTTTACAGATATATTAATCATCAATTATTATTATTATAAATTTTGGATTGAATATATGTTTTTATAACCAATTTACATTATTAATCAATTGTACAACTTACTATGAATTATATGTATAAGCAGGCTCACTTGGACGGAAAATATTAAATCAAAAGTATGAGTATTAAATTGTGAAACTATTGACATGATAAATTTAAATAAAATAAAATCAAAATTTTTGAATTGTAACTAATATCTATTAATTAACTTTATTTTATTCAAAAATATGTCCATATCATATAATTAAAATATCTTATAACTATTTTTATATTATGTATACTTTTATTTTTAGATATTATTTTAATTTAAAGTGGAAAGATAAGTACAGTGATAATTAAGTGATTCTGCCCATGAGAAGCAAGTGAACAAACTCAGTGCCCGTTTGGATGCAACGTGGGGAAGTTTAAAAGGACTGTTAGCAATTAAATGCACACATTCACCAAACCAGTGTTTGGATAGAAAATCTTGTTTTCTCAAATTAAAGCCCATTAACTTATTTTCTCAAGAGAAAGTTCATTCTTTTCCATTTGGAAATGTTGGTTGAGGTCTAATACTTATTTAACTGATGATCATGATACCCTCTAGTATTCTACCATTCATCTAGTCAAAGGTTGTAAATTTTGGAAATTCATCATTTAACTGTCTTTGAATTATGTTGTGAAAATAATTATGTTGACGAAAGTCCGGGTTACATCTTGTTATGAATTATATGTTGCTGAAGCTGCAGAACAATCTAATTGATGCTGAGGAAGTATATCTTTGGTTCTCCTGAATTTCTACAAAAACACTCCGTTGATTTTAATGGAAACTAAACTTTCTGATAGTAGGTTTTGTAAGTGTTTTCAATTCTGTTCCTTTGACTTTGTAAAAACTGTTGAACCCGTGGGTCGTAGTGGTGGCTTGGTTTTGGCTTATTATGCTCTATTTGTTGATTTTGGTTCAAGCAGAACCCGAAGTGCCAAAATATGAGTAATAACACAAGATTTGAGAGCTTGTTTGAATGTGTTTCCATCTTTTATTTTTAAACTATTTTGCAATACAATTTTTAAAATTATTTTTCAAAATAAAATAAAAAAATTATTTGATTATGTTAATTTTAAAACCAATTTAAAATTATATATTGTGACTAATATAAATAAAGCCACCATGACAAATTATAAACATATACTCTCTTCGTTTAAAAATATAAGGCATTTTTTAAGGAATTAGATGCTTAAAAATATAAGGCATTTTGATCTTTCGAGATGTCATTGCCTTTTTTTCAAAAATGTTTATATTGATAATGACTTTATATTTATTGTAGGATATTTAATAGAAATAAATATAAAAAGATAGAGTTAATTTAAAAATAAATAATTACTTTATTAAAAAATAAAATTTAATTAAAAATATTTTATATTTTTACATGAAAAAAGGTATATAATGCGATCAAACTTAGGAAGGTAGATATAGAAAATTTTTAAGGTCTCAGTCATACATTGCACGAGAACGAGTACAGCTGTTGTCAAACCATGCTTTGCAATTGAGTTCAATGCGTGCACGCGCATGCGCACGGAACCGGATCCTCTCATTGTCGCTTGTCTCAGCTTATCTCCAAATTAAATGTATCAGTAATCAATTGGTTCATAATGAGCCACGTCAAAAGGATTTTAAATAGAAAATTGACAGTAAAGTAAAAAAAAAAAAAAACAAAGAAATCAAAGGTTTTTTTTTTTTTGGGAAAACTTTTTGAAAATTGAGTTTCAGTTGGAATCAGTTTTAATGCTCATAGATCAATTTAAATGATCCAGATTTATAATTTTTTAACTTTTATTTTTTAAAAAATATTATTTTAATTTTAATAGACATAAATCTAAAATGAAGGCCATCTTTTAACTGTTAGTTATTCAAAAAAAATTATTTAAAACACCAATTAAAAAATTATAAATTTAGACCATGAAAATTAAATTTGAACAATTCAAAAGTAATGAGCTCTTAGTGCTCATTTCTATGATGAGCACTGAAATCGATTCTGATTCCAAACAATTGCAAATAGGAATCCTAGTTATAAATTGAAAAGTATATTTAAAATTTAATATTTTATTTCCAATTAGAACATGTGAATTTGCAATTATTTGAATAAATATTTATAATTTATTTTTTTAGAAAAGAATTTTCTAAGAACCTAACTATCATCAATTTATTATTTTATGACTTAATTGTCATTCATAATAAATTAATGATAGTTAGGTTGTTAATAAAAAAATTAAAAAATAAATTACAAATAGTTATTTAAATAATTGCAAATCTAGATGTTTCAATTGAAAATAAGATATTTAAATTTTAGATGTAACTTTAATTTTATAATCAAAATTCTTATTTGTAACTATCTGAATCAATTTATACAATTTATTTTTTAGAATGTTTTACCAAAAGATAACTATTATTTTTTTTTTTCACTTTACTATCATTTTCCTTTTAAAAATCTTTATGATGCGGCGTATTATGGACCAATTGATTACTTAGACGTCCAAGATTTACAAATTTTGAGAGCCGCTGCGAGTAGCGACAATGAGAGGATCCGGTTCCTATACGCACACATATTTTGACAATCAATGTCATTGGGTTAAGAGAAAGCGAAGAGGAAGCCTTAACTAAGCATGAAATAAATGAAGGGAACTAGGAACAATGACAATTACGGATCTTATAAGGTCATTAATTATAATTAGAGATTTCAAATTATTAAAATTTTAATAATAAATTATGACACTTATTTGAAATAAAAGATATATATGAGTTTATAAAATTACACTCACTTCAAAAATCAAAACAAAAACACTATTGAAGTTACTATACAGGGGTTGAGACTATTATTAATTTTAATTAAAAAAATTAGGATGAAATTAAAATTTACTTGTGAAACTTATGAAGGGCACTTATGAATATAAGAAAGTTACTTGAAAATTCATTAAGATCACTTTTAAATGTCAAATCAATCACTTATGAATTTTTATACTTATTAATATATAGGTATACCACTTGAACAATTAAAAAAAAACAACATTGAAATTACTATCATGAATTAAAACTATAATTAATTTCAATTGAAAAAATCAGGATCCCAAATTTTATGGGCAAGGACTATTAAAATTATTATTATTTGTTGGAATTATTATTAATCTTAGTCCTAAATGTAGATCATAGTTTTTTCAAATGAGATTAACAATAATCTCAACTCATAAGAATAATTTCTATACTCAAAGTCAGTTTTGTAAACTCATATATATTTTTAATTCCAGATAAATACCACGGTCTTTTATGAAAATTTTAATAATTTAGGATCTCTAATTGTAATTAGTAATTTTAGGGGCACTTAATTGTCATTTTGCGAGGAACTATTTGAATTAATTGGGTCACCCTACAATGGGAGCAGCCACCTCAGATGTCACGGGCGGGGTTGTGCCTTGGTTATCATCGACACTTTTCAAGGAAGGATACAATTATGGGAGGCAGTACCCTGGTTAAAAGATTGCGTCTGCACAATTTGAATTCATTAATAAAACTTATTTTATTACATTTTTTAAATACATTTTGTTTTATTTATATTTTATTAAATGAAAAGTATTTTTAAAAGTTTATATTTTATAATAAAATTAAGATTTCAAATTGTATTTAATTAATTTCATATATATTTATAACTTCACTATAAAATGAGATATATTTCCCTCTTGACTTTTACTTAGAATCGAGCATACATGTCATTAAATTATATTATAAGGTCACAGGACAATCTTGACTCTTACTTAAATGGCTAATTTGAAGCATTGTTTTTCCAATAGCCAAAATATAAAATAATTTTACAAAAGAAAAATAATAGAAGTTGGGTCTAGCATATAGAGCTAGTCCTTCATGACCTTAGCGAATCAAGGTTTGAATCATCTGGAGAGATGCTCACATTTAGTACTCAATCCTGTCTGTCTCAAGCACCTCTAATAGAATGGTATGTGTGAGGTTGTAACCCTTATAGTATTCTAATTATATTTTTGGCTTTTTATTTAAAAATTATTTCATGAAAACAATTACTTTTAAAAAATTATTTCATGAAATTTTATTGTTTTTTTAACTTTTCTAAAATAATCAAAATTTAAAAAACTATATTTTTTATTATTTTAACTAGATAGCTTCTGGTCAAGTAGTTAGAGCTAAAATAGGATGAAATACGCATGTAAGGCATCTCTTCTTCACTCTTAATATATTTGGTGATATCATTCCTAAATTTATCTCTTTTATTATGAAAAATTAGTTAAATTTTTATTTAGCTCAATTCACTACTTCTCTTAGGCACTTTTACAAAAGATGCATGTTTTGCAAGAGATCGCTTATGACTTGTAGGCCAAAAAAGTATTTTAGGCCCACTGCCAACATTGTATGAGCTTACATGGTCACAGACAACAAGAATGGGCTAACACAAATTAAAATGTCCAAATTCATTAAATTTAAAAAATGTTTAAATTTAGTGATATAAAATGTCCTCGTTTAGTATAAAAAGTTTTCTATTTTTCAAAATAGAACAAATCTAAAAGGTATTCTAATTTGGATTAGAACAATATAATATTATTTATAGTGAAATATTGATCAAAAAATATTTATAGTGAAATAGTATTTTCTTATTATTAATTGAGAATAATATTTTTAAGTTTAATTTAGGAATTATAATCTTTAGAATATTTATTTTTAAATATGATATCTTTAGAAGAGTTCATAATTCAAAATGAATATCCTAAATAAAATGATAAAATCTTATTAAAGATATTGGTGGATGAAAACTAATGTGTGTGTTTGTGTATAAATTTTCAAATAGATATTTATAAAAGGATAATTATCATATATCTATTTAATATATGAAATTCGTATATAAAATATTATTTAATTTAAATATTTAATTTAAGTTAAATTAGCATTTTTCAATGAGATCTAAGAGCTCACCTTTATATAGATAAGGAGGCTATAGAGCTTTTTAGATGATGAAAACTTAGAAAAACCACGTATAGAGAGAGAGAAACTTGAGAGTAAAATAGAGAGCACTTTTCACTAAAGTCACAATGAAAACACGTTTGATCTTTTGATATCAAGGGCTAATTGCATTTCAAGATAAGGTGTTAGCACATTGTTTGTGTTCATTATTTCATTTGTATGGATATCGATAGAGGGTGTTCATTCAAGGAGCAACATTTATGATCTAAACTGCTAAACAGAGATTGGAAAATTGGATCTCTCGATCAAGTTGGTAAGTTTTATCATATCTCATTCAATTTAAGCAAAGTCGATGTATTCTTTTGGAGCTTTTGGAAAATTTTATAATTTTACTCCGCTGCCTGTATGCCCAAAAGCCCAACACAGACCTCAATAGAAGGCAAAAATTGATTCAAAAAAATTGTCCTTAATATAAGGCAAGATTAGTGTAATTAGTTTTTTAAATTTTATCTCTTATTTATTTATGATTACCATCTCTTATTTATTTATTATTGTTTCAATGCGTTTATACTTCAATTTTTTATGGTTATTAATCACAAAGAATGATAAAATTAGAAAATTACATATTTTTTAAATAATTTTGAAGATATAATTATCAATTTTTAACAAGCTTAAAGGTAGTTAAGTTTACCTATTAAGGACTGGAAGTAGTACTATTATATTAAAATAAATTAATATTAAATAACACAAATTTCTGTGAAGTTGTTAAAGATTTAGGGAGAATGACAATAAAGTCTCAAAATTTAAAATTTATGATAATTGAGTTTCCAATAAAAATTTTAAAAGTAAGTTTCAAATATTGATTCAAACAGTTGTCAGTAAGAATTGAGAGTTCTATTTAAAATTTAAATGTCTTATTTGCAATTAAAATTCCTGAATTTAAAACTATTTAAATTAATATTAAAATATAAAAAAATTGTTGGGAACTTAACCGTCATAAATTTATTAGTTTGAGACTTTAATATTATTCCCCCAAAGATTTATAAGTCATGCAATTATAATAACATTTTGAATTTACTACAACTTTTGTGCCAAAACTACATCCGATATTGGTGCTGTTGTTAAATTCAAATTCCGTAGCCTCAAATTGAGAGAAGCTTTAAATGGATTTCGCTGAGGTAAAAATGGAATACTTAAAAAAATTACTATTTCTTTTAAGCACATTCATTATGTTCCGTAATTATCTTTGGGATATATTGTCTTGATATTTTATTCTCAACTTATAATCTTATATTAATAATTAATAATTTAGCACTTTTGGCCCAAAAAATATTAACAATTTAACACTTACTTTAATTAAGTGTGAAATAGTCATAAGATATACATCATATAAATTCAATTTCCATAATTTTGTTATCAATGTATTGACAACAAATATTAATCAAAGTACCAATTAAAGTTGGTCTCATTGGTAAGGGCTATTGTCACTAAAGCAACTAGTTGAGAGTTTGAATCTCAACTTTTGTATATATCCCAATTTAGTTGGGAAAATGTCTACCTTAAGAGAGATAATCTTTGTTGTTTTCGACATAGTTTACTCCTTATGCTATTCAAAAAATTATTAATCAAGGTATATTTTATTTTCTTTTTCTTCATTAGAAAAAAGACCTACCCAATTAACCATATTATGCGAAATATTTAACTAATGTTTTCAAAGAATGATTACATTTAGCCCTCATTAATATAGAGAAGATAATGGTAATTAACCAAAATTTAAATCGACTTTGAAATAGTAAGATATTAGAAAAATTCAAGATAGTTTATAAATACATATCGTAACTAATTACCGAATAACTAATACTGATCTTATATGAAAATATAATCAAATCTACATTCCTATATATATAGGAATTAAATAACAGTATTTGTACTCATCTCATATTCAGTTCTGGTACGAGCAATGTATAGAGACTGAGACCTCATCAAGTTTTCAACATCTCCATGTAAGTTTGATCGCATCGTATGTTTATTATCTGTCATCTCTCTATTTACTGATCACATCATCTAATTTATTTCATGTTTAATTAAGCATTATGCTTCGCCTTCTCCTACCCCAATTTTTCACCCTAACGACATTGATTGTCGAAATATGTGTGTACATGTTGCGTGTTTGCACGTTCGAATTTCAATTGTGCGTTTATGATTTTGCAATGACGCCGGTTCTCTTGCAATGTATAGATAGAGATTGAAACGAAAGCATCTGCTACTTTTAGTAGAGGTGGGAGGGGCTTATTTGGGCTAACACCAATAAGCTTGATCTGAATTAACCCAACTATCTGAAAAGCTGGAATGATCAAGGCTGGCTTGAATTTCTTTGAGCTTCAAATGGCACAAATACTCAAATTTTACTTTTAGAATTATTTTTAATTAATTTTTTATTTTAAAATTAATTATTTCATTTTATAAAAAATATAAAACATTTTTTTATACTTAAATGAAATGTAAGACTCAAAAAATTTTATTTTAAAAAAATATATGGGTCTTAAATTCTAAAAATTAATATTAAAATATATTTTGAATATTATTTTGAGACATCTTATTGATTTAAAATAATAAAAATATGACAGTATAGATAAATTTTTAAAGAATATATATAATAATGCATTCAAATATATGGTATTTTAATTAATATTTATTATATTTTATACTATTTAAAAATATATTTTTTTCTAGCATTCGGGCTTAGCCTGAATGTTTTTTGAACTTATAAAAAAACCATTATTTTGCTAAGCCTAATTTTAAATTTTTTGGGCAAGTTTGGGCTTTGTTTGAATTACTAACTCTAATTTTTATATAAGAGAGTTTGGACTTAAAAAAATATTAGGGAAACTAGACTTTAAAACCTAGGGATAGAGCCGGGAAAACGGGCCGAGCCCTTCGTGCTAGCCCGTTTAAGCCCATATAAGAGTAGGGCTGGGCTTAAAAATGGGATTCCAAAATAATAAATCGGGCTTAAATGGACTGGCCCGTTTAAGCCCGTTTAATTTAGGGCTTAAAAGGGCTGACCCTGCAGGGCCGAGGGCCAGGCCATTTAAGCCCGCATGTATATTTTTTTTAATTAATTCTCATAATTTTTACTCTTTTTAGATTTGAAAAAAAAAATAAACTAAATCTTACTCCACATCACATATTAGTCCATATTTACTGAGGATGGAAGGCAAAAAAAAAGGAAAAATAGCAATGAAGAATCACTGATAAAAAATTATATCAATCAATGATTACTTGTTGTCAAAATTTGAGTAGATACTTGTGGATTGGAGTTAGCCTTTATCAATAAGTATTCATTTAGGTTTTAATAATAACTTATTTTAAATTAACAATAGTTCATTGTAGCTTGTTTTTCATTCAGGTTTTGACAATAATTGATTCTTAATTGATATAAATTTCATACAGAAATCCTTGGCTACTATTTTCTAAAAAAAATACAACATTAAATCCCGTAATTCATCTAGATCCATGATAATGATTCATTCAGTTCAACATTTACTCTTCTAATTTTAATTGGGTGTTTGTCGGCTTAGCCGATATATTGCTTATTGCATTACCATTATTTTATTTGTGTTTTTAGTTCATTTAGATGTTATTTAGTTAGTTTTTGTTGTACCTTTCTTGATTGAGTATTATATTAGAATGAAGTAATTTTTTATTTGATTAAAAAATTTAAAAATAAAAATAGTTAAAAGGGCCTAAAGCCCGCAGGGCCGGCCCTGAGCCTGCTATGTCAAGGGCCGGGCTTCAAATATCAAGGTCCTAAAAGAAACTCGAGCTTAAAAGGGCTGGCCCTTTTAAGGCCCGAGCCCTTCAAGGGCCGGCCCTTTTTACCAGCTCTATCTAGGGATAAAATGGGCTTCACCTCAAGCAACTTGTTTAGACTCATTTTTTTTTACCCTGAAAACATAAAATATTTTTAATTTTAAAATTAAATCTAAACTTAAAAATATATGTTTACACTTTAAAATTAGAAATTTTCTTATTTATTTTTAATTTTTGAATATTATAATTTGTATATTAAAAATAATGTAAAATATTATAATTGAAAATTTTAATTTTTCAAATTCAAAAAATAAAAAATAATAATAACAGGCTTGCAAGCCAACCTTGAACATTATGTATAAAGATCGGGTTTCAAAAAAAATAATTTTAAGATAATCAGGCTTATGAGCTTGGGCCCATACAAGCTCCACTTGCCCGTTTCTTAGCTCTATCTACTTCAAGCTTTATGGTGGAAATTTTAACTTTCTTCTTGGCCTCTGAATTTAATGAACACTCAGTAATCATTGAATCGGATTGCCTTGAACTCTTTAACTCCATCTCACGGAAGAAACCGAACTCGTGTAATTTGGTTGTATCAGGGTCTCGTCTCTGAGCTTCTTGCCTTCATGGAATCTCTTAGCAATGTGTCTCTTGCTTTCATTAAACTTCCTCTTATTCTTGCTAAGGACTCACGTGATGACTATGCTTATCGTCATTAATGCCAGTTCTCGTGCATCGAATTATATATTGTTTATTGTTCCGTTGTGGCTTGATCACATTGTATAATTTATTTTATGTTTGATTAAGGGCTTCCCTTTTGACGTCATTGATTGTCAATGTGTGTGTGTGTGTGTGTGTCATTTGGTAATATTATACCTGTTTAATTTTTGTGCCAATAAAATTATTGTGACTTATTCTTTGATGAATTTTTAAAATTTGGAGGTATGATATGTGGTGGAATATGTTGGCATGAGAGTGAACATAGAATAATACGGTAATGGGAGCGTGTTAAAAACTTGTTAAACAGTTTGCTATAATCTGAAGTGAGATATCAAAATAAGTGGCCATATATAATGAGGTCTTAAATGCAGTATTTTTCTTTGAAAGAAAAATTTAGGTCAGCTGGATCCCATATCTTCACCAAGGCCACTACATGCTTCAAGGTTAAAAGAATGCTTATAAAAGTTAAATACAGTATTTTTAGTCTTGAAGATTTGTCCAAGAAATTATTCTAGTTAATTCAGTTCTAGTTATGGCAATGTTAAAAGTTCTGGGAACTAATTTTTTTTTTTGGCCAAATCCTGGCAATTAAATTAAATCAACTAGAAAAATGATTACTAAAATCTAGTTTAATTAATGCGTGCACTTCATTGCAGTAGTGTAATTTCTATATAAAATGGAAGCCTGGGATGAAATTCGACTTTTGACAGTATGTTGCAGATTTCTAAGTGTTTGGAAATTTGGATGCTATTTTGCTTTAAGAAACTCAATCTCTCGTGTTATTACTCATTTTGGCGCTTTGGCTTCATAATATTAATATGATGTAATTAGCAAAACATGAAAATTTTAATCCTGAAACGTTTTCATGATCTTATGAGTATTGTTCTTTTTCAACAGTCTCGATGGCAATCTTAAGGAAGACAATGGAGATTTTCAACAGCCTCCAAGATTTGAAAACATCGTTAGAGTTAAATGATTGGGGAAAAAGAAATATTCTGAAAATTGTTCCCTTCAGAAAAAAGATATTGATGTGGAGAATGAAAAGATGCATAAATAAATTAGAAAGCTCTCAATTCTATCATAATTTCCGACATCAGGTAAACACTCCGACAATTTCAGGACACTTTTCCAAGTTTCTGGGATCAGACTCGAAGGCACAAATGGTAATTTACGGCATTGGCAACATTGAATTGGAAGAGATTTCCAGATTACAGCTCAGTCTTGCAATGTTGATGAAAAAAGATTTTGGGTGGATCGAACTTGTCGAGGTATTCGATCCTGTCATCTCAAAAACTGAATCCCAAGTTATGAAAACTCTTGGTTGTTCTGTCTTATCGATAAACGAACACGGGAGGAGGGAAGCTATGAAACCAACTATATTCTTCATGCCACATTGTGAAATACATTTATACAACAACCTCATGGAGACAAATTGGGAATTGAGTCTATTAAGGAATCTGGTCATATTGGGTAACAGCTTTGAAGAATATAGGAAGAGGCCACCTTTCATTGTGATATTAGAGAATAATCAACCTTTCGCTCCTGTGTATGGTGACAACTTCAAGAAATTTTGGAAAGGCAGACCTTATTTTTCGATAGCAATGGAACATGTTATGTCTGCTGAAAAATTTACAAATGAGTTTAGAATCGACGACTCAACTTATTTTGCGGCTTTTGCTTTTTCAAGTTGGCATTTTTTCAACCCCTGTTCAGAGACAGAGCTAGTAATTAATTATTCTTATGATGATTAGGAGATATCAGTATGGATTAGATTGATAAAAAAAGGGGTGTATTGTTTGTTTAACTGTGGACCCTTTAATTTTCACTTTTAATTCAGAAAGCTTGAGAAATTAATGTTTTCAGTGTTTTTTTTTTTCCTTTTTTGTTAATTTCTTCCAGATTTTATGTTGAGTTGTTCTCCCCCTTTGATTGGTTCTTGTGTTTAGGGTTTGTTTTGCCGACGAGCTTGTTAACAAATTTCAAAAGCATTACTTTTCATATATAAACAACTAAATACTCTCTCTCACCCTATTTATAAGGTAAAGAGAGAAAATTTTTTTATCCTATTTACAAGTCACCTTATTAAATTTTTATTGTCATTTAACCTCCATTAAATATTGGAGAAAAAAATATATTGCTAAAGTATATATATTTGATAGGGTAAAGCTAAGAAATAATTAAATTTCTAGATAGAGTTAATGAATTTTAATATTTTTATTAGTTCCAGCAAAGCATGTTAGAAGTACTTTATAAATAGGACTAAAGGAGTAAGCTTTATTTGCACAAAGTTCAAGATAAGTTGTATTATACTGCCTCCATCACAGGCTATAAAACATTTTTTTATAGATATTCAATGTCCCAAAATATATACAAGAGACTTTGACAAAAATAATGTTTCATTAATTATACTTTTTCAATATTACTCTTCCCATTATATTCTCTCTCTTTACTATTCTCGCATAAATGAAGTATTAAATTAAAAATATTTTTAAAAATTTATGTTTTTGTTTTGAAAAAATAGCTGTAAAGTGAATTAATGAGCTTTATTGGCTCCCTATAATTTTTATATTTAATGATATTGATTATTAATTATGTTATATGTTTTTTAATTAAACCTTTTTTACCAACAAAATTAGAACTCATGGAAAAAAAGGAAAAAAAAAGTCTATGCCACCCACTAATTTGCACTTTGAATTTTAAGTGTATAATGAACTGAATTAAAATATAGTTTTTGAAACACGAGAAAAATGTTTTATTGAGCCCTTTGCCATTTGCAATTGATAAATAATACCCATAAAAATAATATTAATATATTTCCTACCTTCAAATTTAGTTAATTAACATCAACACCCAAAAAATCTCCCATACATTTAAACGTTCAAATTTATTCATTTGCTACCTTCAATACACTTACGAGAACTCATTTATTAAGCCTCTCCATCATTAAATCATTATTAATAATCACCCAATAAGTCTAGGATTTCAGATATAACCACCCCATCATAATTTCTACCATCAAAACATTATCAATAATACTTATCTAACCTCAAACAAACTCTAAGATTTAGACCCATAGCTAGGGCACCCTCAACATCAAAATCCCTAACCAAACTCATGATATAATCTAGCTTAAATGGAAGATTAAAAGGTAGTAGAAGGATTAGACAAGTTACCTCAAGCCTTTAGACCCTCAATGGTGGCCATCACAAAACCTTGGCAAATGCTACTACAGAATAACTTTTTCATGTCACCTTCTAATGTTAAGTAAGAATAAGAAAACTTACTTTGGCCTTGAAAGCTCTTTTGTTTGAGAAGTTTTATTTTTATTCTTACTTAACAATACTTCAAGATGCCCAATGCTTTTAGAAAAAGACTTTGAGATGTCCAACGCTCTTGAAAAAAGAGTTCAAGGGAAAATAAGAACCAAAGAACATGATTAAAGTCCTACTTTTCACTCTACATGAGTCCCATACATATGTCATGTCAATAGAAAACAGCAAAGTTAATGATTGTTTAATGAAAGGGTTATTTTGCTTCTCAAAAAAATAACTCAAGGGTAAAATTGCCTCACTGTATAAGATGCCCCACACTCCTCGAAAAAAAGTTTAGGAATAAAAATGAACCTTAATCCTTTTTTATATAATCTTTTCCAATCAACATTTGAGAACAGTGTAATGTTGTTCCTAGTTTCTACCATTAACAAAAGTTAATTTTAACAGTTAGTTAGCCATGAAATCACAAAAAAACCTCAAAAATTACATAAAATACCCAATGATTACAAATAAATACCATCAAAAAAATTAATACGGGTTAATTTTTTATAAATTAAAAATAAATACAAAGAGCTAAATGCTATTTCTTGTATGTGTAAAAGAATAAATTAAATTCTCACTAAACACTTTGACTGGCTACCAAGTGATTATCATATCACCATCATTGACACTAATAAGTAATTAAAAATAATATTTTTATTATAATCATCTTATTAAAATATTAATATTTTAATATTTAACAATTTAAATATTATTTTTATTCTTATTTTAAAAATTAAAAGATCAATTAGTTTATTCGTGATTTATAGATGATTTCTTTTTAACAACTCAATTATTATAATTCACTTTTAAATCACAAATACATTAATTAAGTTGTAATATTTGGAGAAATTGCAAATATCAAAAGTTAACTTTTAAAATATGTGTAAATAATAATAGTATTTAAATTATTATATATTCTGTTATTAATATTTAATAAGATATTATTAAAATAAATATAATATTTTCATGGTATTTATTGTAATGTAGAGAAATTAATCAATATTAATTTTTTTATAAAGCACTTATTTGTAATTACCAAGTACTTTTTCCTAATTATTTTCATCTTTATATATAATTTTTTAAGTTCTTTTCCATGGTTAATTGACGGTCAAAATTAATTTTTATTAATAGTAGAGATAACATTGCACTATTTTAAAATGTTGAAGAGAAGCAGAAATTAAAATGAATTTAAGTCCTAGATATTCCAGAATCTATAGTTTAAAAGTTAATTTACCCCTTAACCCTGTAATTTTTTTAAAATTATTTGTGTATATTATTTAAGAATTAACATTTCTATTTTTAACTATAAAAGGACATTTCTAATTACTATTTAACGAATTACTTAATTGTTACTTTTTACTACTTTTGTCATATTTATGGGATGTTTTATGAGAACAAAAAATTGTCCTAATGATAAGATGTCAAACAAAAAGATAAAATAACCTTCGAATTTTACCATATCGATTCCACTTCCTAGAAACTAATAACTTGGATTTTGAATACGGAGGAAAAATGATTGCATGGTTTAATATAGAAAGATTTTTTTTTTAAATATGGATATCTATATCTCACATGTATCATTTTTAGATTTAATAAATAAAAAAGTAGGGTGTGCTCTACTATTAAATATTATAAATGTATAAATTAATATTTCAATTTTAATTCTATACATCTAAAGATCTTGATGGTCCGCGCATTGCATTAGGTTTGTGATAGCTTGAGTGAGAAATGAGATGAGATTCCGTTTAATATTAATAAGAGTATAATTAGAATATAAAAAATGTTTTTTAATAAATTAAATAAAACAAAAATTAAATACACCTTAAAGTAGAGCCGATAATTTAGGCTAGCCTGAATTCCTCTAAAAAGAGTTAAGGCTGAACTTGACTATATGGACATTTTTAAAAGATAAAATACTTTAAACCCGATCTGAATAAGCCTGACTTTAATTGAACCCAACTTAAATAAGCTCGACAGTTGAAATTTCTGGTTTTACATATATGTAAAGTTGGTAATTTTAATCAAGTCTGACAGGTTAGCCCGATTTTAGCTGAAAAAAATTATAATCAGACTTGGTCATATAAGCCTTTCTTAAAAAGATAGAATATATAAAGTTTGATTCGAATAATCTAACCTGCTTAAATTATTGGCTTTACCTTGATGCAATGTCCACAAGCTGTGGACTTGATTAGTTTGGGTTAAGGATCAAAAGCAAAAGCAATCTAACAATTTTGTAATCCAAGTGAAACACGTGATGACCAAGGGTTTTTTTTTTTTTTTCGCTCTTGCAAAGAATGGTATTAGTCATAAACTCATAATGATTTTTTGATGTGGCTCCACAATTTGTGAGGTCGCTGGTGTATTTTGATTGTATGGGGTCTCATTCCCCAACTATTTAAGTTTCTATATTGGGCTTTGCCCTCATGTTTATAAAAAGAAAGTGTTTCTTTTGGTATAAACAGAGGCCTATAGCCCAAAACAAAAACAAAGAACAACCCGCACAAAACCCTCAATGTTAATCATGAATCATGAGGGATTATTTATTGTTAATCATTGCCCACCTAAGGTCAATGAGATTTTCGGTTGGTATCAAACTAAAGTCATGATATCAAAAAAAAAAAAAAACAAAAAAACTAAAGGACTACTTCATACCGTTTCATTCAGGGGAGAGAGAAAGAGAGGCCAGGTGGGTGGGAGGGAGCAGAGAGAGACCATCAATCAACGATGGATTTGTTGGATTCCAAAGAGAAACAAGACGATGAGATTCCAAAAACTGTGAGCGAAGAAGAAGATTCGTCCGTGCTTTCAGCGTTTCTTCTTGCAGCCAGATCTTCTCCGCAGCTCTGAACGCGGCCATAGAACTGAACTTGTTCGACATCATCGCTGAGGAAGGAGGAGGAAGACACGTGTCAGCTTCTGAGGTGGCTTCTCGGCTTCCAAGTTCATCTCAGCACAGAGACTTGGCTCTCAGAATCGATCGGCTCTTGAGGCTTCTCGCGAGTCACTCTCTTCTGAGTTGTTCGGTTCGTGAGAACGAAAACGGTGCATCTGAGAGATTCTATGCGATTTTTGCCATAGGGAAGCACTTTGTGAGTGGATTCTTGGGACTCGTACCAATCTTTTTGTCATCCAGCAATCATGCAAGCTTGGTAAGTTTATTACTCCTTCCTCATTTTGGTTGAATGAATGCTTATTATATTATTAAAAATGGGAAAAATATGACTATTAGTCATGGGCTCATATCTATGTATATTCCCACTCAATCTGTATTTCTTCGTTTTAAAAGATAAGGTCTCTATCTTTTCTCCACTAAATTGTTGGGTAAGATGGTGAAGAAAAATAATTTAATATAATAAAGTGACTAAAGAGGTATAAAGCCAAAATATTGAATGTTAACCAAATATAACTCATTGCTCATAGTGATTATTTTGTACAGAGCTATATTTTTATATACAAAAGCGAGTGCATGTTACAAATGTGATAAAAGATAAGCAGAAGAGATAAGAGATAAGACACGTAAGCCCTCAAAGTAATATACACCAATAGTGAGCCTGAACTACATAAAGAATAATTTTTTTCTGTTTGAACACAAGGCCACAGTAATACCGTGAAAATTCCAAATTCAAGTAATGTCAGAAGTTATAAGACTTATGCAATCAGTAGGCGAAATATAAAAAAGACAAATATTAAAATTCTCCGATGAAGCCTTCTGTGCCATTAGATCAGCGCATCTATTAACTTCTCTGTAAACATGCTCAAAAGTTATCTCCTAATTATGCATGGTGATATCTCTTATGTTTCTGATAATGACTGAATAGGGGTAATTATAAGTACTGCTGAACTACATAAAAGAATAAGTTTTAGTGGGCCAAGACTTAGCCTTGGTGGATTGGGATTAAGTACATGCTCCAACAGTGACAGGTTTTTAAAAATAGAGGTAGAACAATTTTTTTTATTATTTGATATCTTAAGGACCCTCACAAGTTTACAATGTTGATGTTCTTGATAATGATGCTTGTTCATTGGTATTCCTTTTGATGAACGTAGGGTCAACTTTAAGGATGCAATAATAGACAAAGATAATGACTTGTTTAAGAAAATTCATGGAATGCCAATGTATCAATACGCAAAGACAGATCCAACATGGAACAAAACTTTCAACAAAGCAATGGCCAACGTTTGCAATATGGAGATGAGAATGATATTGGAAACATACAAAGGATTTGATGGAATATCAACACTTGTTGATGTTGGAGGTGGCACTGGTCAAAACCTTAAAGTGATTGTCTCCAAGTACCCTTCAATTAAGGGTATCAATTTTGATTTGCCCCAAGTCATTCAAACTGCACCATCCCTTCCAATTACAATGTTACAATCAAGAAAGAAAAACATGATTTTTGTCAGGAGATGATTTTTTCCCCCTTTTCAGATGCATTGTTGATATAAGTGTGTTTAAAGGTGGGTTTGCTTCGATTTTGGATAAATCCTGAAATAAACAAAATCAATCGATTGGCACACAAAAAATGAAGCTTGATTGGTTTTTTTTAATTAAATAATGTTGATTTGGTTCAGTCTTTTGTTGGTTTAGATTGGCCATGTGGATCAAGGCTAAAGCCGAGCATATTTTATCATCTTTTTTCCTCACCAATGGTGCCCTTGATTTTTTTTTTTTACCAGAGAAAAAACATATCCATTTATACAAGAACAAAGAAAAGCCACAGACCAGAAACAAAAGCCCAAAAGATTAAGGAACAAAGCCCACAAAAACCCTAAACCTAAACAATAGAATAAGAGGGGGACCAAAGACCTCCGCTGCAGGAATTCTTGCCATCGATCTGCCAAAATCCATAGAAAAGAAAACAAGCCAACAACAACCATCAAAGCCATAAGGGGTAGGGGTAGAGTTTAGAGAACCACCCAAAAGGTCCCATCCCTTTTAGACATTGTTTGATTAGAGGAAGGAAAGAAAAAATTTTAAAATTTTCCCTCCCCCTCCACCTTATCAAATAAGGGGAGGGGAGCCCCCTCCCCTCCCCTTGTCCCATCCAAACAAGGGGAGGGGAGTCCCTCCCTTGTTTGGTTAGGTGGAGGGAGGGGAAATTTTTAAAATTTTCCCTCCTCTCTTCTTCCCTTCTCTCCTCTCCTCCTCCCCCTCCTCCTCACTCCCCTCCTCTCCCCTTCTCTCTCTTTAAATTAAAGAGAACCTTAAGAGAACAACGAAAAAGGTTGAAGAAGAGCCCACCATGAGTGAACCCCAAAACAGCGAACACAACAATGAATGTTGGTGAAATAGACACAATAAGAGGAAGAATAAAACAGGATGATGAACACGTAACCATAAAACCTCATCCGATGAATTAGAAGGTATCTACCACGAGCACCTCAGATTTGCCACCACCTCAAATAGCCACTAAGAGCAATCATAAATATGACTGCCATTTTCTTGTCCCCAAAAACGCAAATCAGAGAAGCTAGCCCCAGATCAAACCAATCACAAGCAAAATCAACACCGAGCATACAAGAGGCATTGCAAAGAGCACCCCCTCAAATATGATTATTTTCGAGCCGATGAACCACCAATCCATCAGCAAAACCAAACGAAAAACAGGAAACAAGAAGGAAATTACAAATAGGAAACAGAGGATGGACATCCCGCCTGCGGCAGAAGCCAAATAGGGAGACACCGTGACCAAACACTCCCACAAGACGAGATGCAATCCCACCGCCCTTGATTTATATGTGATTAAATTTTATCATCAATCTCTTGAATTTGGTTTCTTGCCAATAAAAATCTTTTCAAATTGGTATATGCTCTCTCTCTCTCACTAAAAATTTTGAAAATGTGCGATTCATGTTTGGTTCAAGTTTCAGAGGCTCAAAACAGAAATTTGAACCAACCAATCGGTTTGTGAAATTTTAAAACCAAATCAAACCTCATTAATGATTGGTTTTAGTTGGTTTTTATTTGTTTGGTTCAGTTCAATGTGGTTTAGTTTGTTTGAATACCCTTCATCATATATATATATATATATATTAAATCAGTTATTGTGTATTGTCAATTTATAATCAAATTATTTGAGCATTTACAAATTTAATCAAGCACTTAGTTAATTTTTTTTAATGCCTAGGATAGGTACTTTCATATGTAATAGATGATATATTGAATCATACACAAATGCATTTAGTAAAGACTCTAACCTAGCACTCCTTTTAGTAACCATTGGTTTCTTATGGCATAATTATTGACTAAATACGTATCTTATCTTGATACCAGCACTTGAACCTAGAAATCTGATGTTTAATTTAATTGCCAATGTCTAACCATTATTGATGTAATATGGAAGAGTTCTCTTTTCCCCCCTAGAGATGGCTGACTTATAGCTTTTAATAAAATTTCAAATGTTATGAAGGGATTGAGCATGTAGGAGGAGATATGTTTGAAAGTGTTCCAAAAGGTGATGCCATAATATTAAAGGTTAGTTTCATCTTACTTGAAGCTTTAAATCTAGTTTGTATTTCACGAGTTGCCTTTTGAGTAAAACATACCGTTATTTATTTATTTATTTTACATTTTAAAAGGTTAAATGGCATTTTTATGCCTTTAAACTATTTCACGTAGAGCACTATTTATAGCATTTTTATTAGAGTAATATTGCAGATTAATTGTTAAAATCATTGCAATATGTTTCCCCAAGAGTAAAAGAAGATAACATTTAATTATGATCAACTCCAAAGACCTGATTAATAGGTTAGCTAACATGTGGCACGTCTGGTGGAACAAATGCTATAAAGTTCAATAATGTACTAGGAGCATTAATTCTTTTCTTTTTTTTTATCAAGATAGGTTATATCTTGTTTAAGGTGTTTCATGACGTGCCAATTATGTATTCATCATCAGTAAATAAAAAGTCTATCAACCCATATATACTTAGGATCAATTAACAATACTGTCACATTATGTAATATGTAACATATATGTACAGATTGTCATGTATTATATATGTATTTATAAGTTTAAAAAATCTATCAATCTTATAGCTAGCTAGTCTAGATAGACATACATAATATGTGATAACATCGTTAGATGACAATTAATACAGGTTCACAAATTTTTTTTCCTTAATGAGTGCCTAGTTAGCCAGTCAAAATAGACATATATAATGACATTACTGCTACTTGGTCATCAGTTTAGTTTGATAGATTTTTTTCAGGTAAAGTGGCAATTTAATCCTTAAACTATAGATCCAAGAGTATCTAAGTCTCTAAACTTGTTTTTAGTTCATTTTTACCCCTAAATATTTAAAATTATGACAATCACACCCTGCTGTTAATTTTAATCATTAGTTGAGTAAAAATTAAAGAAAAAAACCCCGAAAAATTACACAAATGAACTAAAAGAATCACACAGAAGGACCTAAAAATTATAAATATGATTCTATTGGGCCTATATAAAGTTCAAGGGGCAAATTATCATTTTACCCTTTTTTTTTATATAAATACCTAGTTAACAAGCTAAGCCATGTAATAATATAACGTGATGCATGCTACATGTTTCGATTGTGACTTGTAACTAGAATTGATGTAAACAGTTAACTTTCTATACCTGTTTTAATAAGAACCAGTGTACAAAGTAATTTTTTACATTGGTTGCAGAAACAACCAGGGTGGAAAGTAGAGCCCCCATTTTTTTTTCTTTTAAAAAAATCTTTTTACATCAATTACAAATAATTGATGTAAAAAATGGAATATCTCTACACCTTTTATCTTTACAACTAAGACTTTCTACACCAATTCAATAACCAATGTAAAGAGTCTCGACTTTATACACTGTACTGCTTGTTTCTACACCAGTTCTCAGATGTCAATTTTAACCAGTAGGTAAAAACTCCTTCATATAGTAGTGGATCAAACTAAAATTCAGGGGTGGCTGACTGCGTATCTAATTGAGTTAGGTTTAGATGTAACTAATATAGATCTTGACACCCTTTAATTTGCAGGCTGTATGTCACAATTGGTCAGATGAAAATAGCATTAAAGTGTTGAGCAAATGTCATGAAGCATTACCAGAAAAAGGGAAGGTGATAGTGGTGGAATTCATAATGCCAGAAGCAATTGGAGCGACAGAAGAAGCCAAGTTGGTAGCGAACATGGACAATCTCATGTTACTTCATGATGGAAGAGAAAGAACTGAAAAAGAGTTTGAGTCTCTTTGCAAACGTTCTGGCTTTTCTAGTTTCAAAGTGTCATGCCGTGCCTTCTCTGTTCTTGGAGTGATGGAGTTCTATAAATAAATATAGTCAACTCATGTACTTTAATTTGCTCATCAGTAGTGTTGATCACAAGTGTTTTCCAATCTTCGTTTGAATCTCTTTTCTCTGAAAAATAAATAAATAAACAAAGAATGTACTATCTAATATCATGTGAACTTGAAATTTTAGTATTATATATGGTTTAAGCCAAATGTGATAAAACAACCCCTTGTGAGTTGCTCAAGTACCTTGACTTCGTCGTTGTGTTATGCCTGCCGCCATTGCTTGATTCAATGTAATTAAAGCCAAATTTCGAAAGTTTAGCTCAGTGATGGTCTCTCTATAGTTGAAAACTTCATAATGAATTTCATTTAATTTAAAAAACAAGGATTAACGGTCATTGTTGTTGCTCTTGAACTGTACAAAAAAACTTATAAATAACCTTGAACTCAGCTATGAATCATTTATATCACTTAACTTTAAAGATTTTTTATTTTATTACTCTATTATGTCATCTTCTTTTTTTTTTGTAGTGGAGCCCACTTTTACATTATTTAATATTTTTTATTATAAAATATTTAAGCGGTTTCATCAATTATTTTTGTTAGTATGTTTTCTTCTTCTCTCTTCCCTCTAGAAATCCCCTGCACCTGTGAGTCATCTTCCTCATTGATTTCTCATTTGACTTCATTCACAAAGAGACACACAGAGAGATGGCGACTAGCGCCATCTTGCCGGCATTCTACCGACTTCCCCAATCTATCCCTCTCGCCACTACTCTCCTGCGTTCCTTCCTCTACCCTTTGCCAACCTCACCTCTTCTTCGCTTCTCTCTCTCACGGTACTCACTTTTATTCGCTTCTCGTTCCTTACTCCAAGAAATCTGAATCACAACTTATTGCTCTTATTCTTCATTGCAATATATCGTTCACTTTGAACCCATGTTCGCAGCTCCAAAAGCAATTCCCATTTGCCTCTCAGGGATGTTCTGCGAGCTCCTCCTCCTCCTCCTCTTCTTCTTCACCAAATCCTTGTTCCTTCCTTTTCTCCAAAGTCATGGCTGATGAATCCAGGCTCAAGGCGGAAGCCAGCGCCAGTGTTATATGTTGCCACCTCTGCAAATACTCATAAGTCATTTTAAACTGTGTGTGATATAGTTTTTTACCGCTACAAGCAGAGAAAGGGAGTATTTTCTTAGGGCAAGAAAGTTATTCTCTTTTCAAATGTTACTTTATATTTCAGTAATTAATAATTAAGTTAATGTGAAGTTAATGTGGTACTGACTGCTAAGCAGGAGAGAAAAAGCAAGGAAGAGAAAAGTGGGAGTGAGAAAAATGTAAAGAAAATAACTTGTGAAATTCATATTTTTTTTTAGGTTAAAAATTAATTTTATTTCCTTATTTATTTTTTTGGGGTGCTAGGCATTCTTAAGTGAAATAATTTTACCTTTGAACTATTTTTTTGAGAAGCAAAAAATTTCTCTATCAATGAACCGTTAATTTTGCTATTATATGTTGATGTAACATGGTGTGGGACCCACACACAATGACAAATAAAAATCTAACCATATTTTTTGGTGTTAATTTGCTTCTAAACTTCTTTTTCAGAAGCATTGAGCACTCTAAAGTCTTTTTTTAGAAGCCCGGGTATCTTGAAGTTTTATTAAAATAAAATTTAATTAATATTTCCAAAATATTAAATATGTTTATATTCAATAATTTAAATATTATTATTTATAAATATTCATTCAAAATTTATAAGTTACTTTTTAAATATTAATAACTCAAACTAGTATTTTATAAATTTATAAATGACTTATCTTCGATCTTCTTTTCGAGACAATGCCCAAATTGTTATAATTTTTGTACATGTCAAAATTTATATTTTTAATATTGATTAAGTTCCTTAATTTTTTTGGTCAACTAACAATCTTCCTTCAAAATATTATACTACCTGAATTTGATACTCTCTATATGTTATAATGTTAGGAGTAAAATCAGAAATATAACAATCAGGACCAAAAAAATGACAACAAAAATATTTATTTAAAAGATATCACTTATTTAATTAATGAGTTACAAAGAAAGCTACTTAACAAGAAAAAAATAGGGAGATAAGAAAAAAATTCCTTTGTTAATTCAGAGGTTCATTCCTTTCATTTTTAATACAGAATTGAAAAATATTAAAAATATTAAAATATTAAATTGGGTGGTATAATGTTTTAAATAATAATATTTAAATTACTAAATATTAAAATACTTAATATTTAACAATATTTATTAAATTTTATTTTAATAAGATTTTAGAGTGCTCAGCGCTCTTAGAAAAAGATTTTAGGGTGTTAAGCGCTCCTGAAATGAGTTCAGGAAAAAATTAGCATCAAAGAACATGATTGAAGTCTTACATGTTATTGTGCGTGGGCCCCATGCATATATCAAGTCAGCATATAACATTAGAGTTAATGATTCATTAATAGAGGGGTTTTTTGCTCCTAAAAAAAATAGATCAAGGGTAAAATTGTCCCACTTAAGAATATAGGATGCCTAGTGCTCCTAAAAAATAAGTATAGGAGTAAAATTAAATTTTAACCTTATGTTTTTTCTCTAACTTTTCTCTCCAAATGTGGAGAGATTTTGGAGAGAAAACTTAATTTCTAAATTTACCCATGAATCTTTTTGTTTCCCGCATATTGACTCCTTTTATTTTCATCCTAATTTTTCCTCCATTTTATTATTTATATTATTAGAAATAAAATTTAAAATTGCAAAAAATAATTTTTTACAAGTATCTGATAAAATAATTTGCAATTCTATTTTTATTCAACTCAGCAACATAATTATAATAAATTTATATAAATAATATGTTAAAATATTAAATTTTATTATCTATAAATATTTTTCTATAAGTTATAAGGTTATTATTATCTATATGAAATTAATAATTTTTTCCTCTCATTTTCTCTTGCTTAGCCAAGCATAGAGAGAGAAAATTACACCTCTTCACTTTTCTTTTTTGTTCTTTCCTTGTGAACTAAGCACTGCATAAATTTTTGTTAATACTAAACATAGGAAAATATATTTTGGAGGGCCAAAAATATAACTCTTTCATTTTACAAAAGAAAAATTAAAAAGTTTGGGGAATAGTGACTTCCTCTAGTCCCCTTGGTCTCCCTACAACCTATTAGTGACGGTAAGAGTTTTACATAATTAATTACATCGTTAAGCTATGTTTTAAAAGTCAAAAATCAAATTGAAAAGATTTGAAGATATTTTTTATTTTTATGTGTCTCATTATCATATTTTTAATTTAAAAGACTATCATTGGAAAGTTGAAATGGCTTTTACAAAAAATAAAGCAACATGGTAGTAACTTTCTTAAAGCACATAAAAAATGTCACAAACATTATATAAATAGGAGTGGAGGAAGTATACACTTACCCAATAAAAATATACCATGTTATATGGTCATAAATATAAATTTATTCTATCATGTATGATGATGGAGAGAGAGAAAAGACAAGAAAAAATTATAAAAATAAAATTATTAAAAATAATAACACAATAAATTTTATCTCATTGTAAAGAAAATTTTATTAACATAACATATTTTTATTGAATAGATCATGAATGACGTGATATATCAAATCCATGCAAGAATTTCTGTAAAAAATATTTTATTACAGGAACCCAGTGCACGACATTACAATAAAAAGATGCCATATCATTAGCACTAACTACATCAAATAAAATCTTAAAAGCGATTCCTTTTAATTAATAAGAGTGTAATCAAAATATTGAAATTTTTTTTAAATAAAGAAAGTAATAATCTAACAAATTTTAAATCCATGTGATGAAAAATATATAAAACACGTCATGACCAGGGCCCAGGGGGATTATTTATTCGTTAATCATGAGGGATTATTTATTTGTTCATCATTGCCCATCAAGGTCAATAATATATTCAGTTGGTATATATTCAATTCAAATCATGCATGTATCTTAAAAACAAAAAAAAAATTACCAACTCCATCCCAATTTATAAAACACTTTTGGAGGAGACTTATTAAAGTTTTATTAACGATATTTTTTTAATATTATTTTTCTCATTTATTCTTTATCCTTTCATAAATAAAATATTAAATAAAATGTATTTTTGAAATTTTTTTTTTTAAAAGTAAGATTGTAAAGTATATTTAATAAATTTTATTGATATGTGTAAATTTTTTGTTATGTCTTATAAATTGGGATGGATCAAGTACTTCATATGATTTCATTCAAGAGAGGGAGGGTGGGGTGAGGAGGGACAAGCAGACCAGAGAGATCAGGGCTATCAAGTAACAAGCTTTATTCTCCTGCATACCTAGTTTCTTGGCTTAGTGGTCTCTCCATTTCTTTATTATCATTTTTCTTTCACTTCCCAATTATAACCATTGATATCACTGTATTAAATGAATTTGTTTGCGTCCTAGATTTGATAAATGGTTGTGACTATGGAAGTGGAGGAAAAATGATGATAACAAAATGGAGACTGTAAATCCAATTTGATTGAAATCCTCGTAATACTTCCAAAAAGTGATAATTTTTTAAAGTCACAGAGAAAAAAAAGTCTTAGACACTAAGTAAATAGGAGCGAAGGCAGTAAATACTTGTCCATCATTTGTTGGTAATTATTTAACTAATATTTTCAATTAATTGTTTCTTAGTTATTGCCTACTACTTTACTTTCTTATCATTATTGTCTAGTGTCACTACTCCCTATGCAATATCGCCTAAATTACTATCAACATTTAACCATAACATCATATATTACCATGATAATTAAGGAATAATTACCCTAATAACCTTACAATGATAAAAAGAATTAACTCCAGTTAAAAAGGGCTAACCAGAATAGAAAATAAATAGACCAATTTTAAAGGTCTACTATGGTTAATAAAATTTAACATATAAATATAAATCAGATAATATATATAACTATAAGTCGTATCATGATAGAATAGATGTGAACCTGAGTAATTAGGCCTTAGTATACTAGAAAGGAGTTTAACCAAAAATAATGTTAAAAAATATTTTAATAATTAAATGGAATTTCAAGTTTTGAATGAGTATTTAAAGTCTTTCACAGCCAGATCATCCATAGATCAGAGTGCAATGTCATATAAAAACATGTGATGCCAATAACATTGAAAACATTAAAAATAATAAGGTTAAAAATGATAATTTTCAGCATTTCTGGAGTATCCGCCTCGGCCAAGCCTTTGTGCGCCATGGCCAGAGCTCCTTTGTGTTGACCACGGCGGTGCAATAATACTGCACAAAACCAATAACAGCAATTTTGAAATGTTTTTTAATAAAGAAAGAAATAATCTAACGGTGTTTTTAATCCCCGTGATGAAAAATATATGAAACACGTCATGACCTGGAGTATTATTTATTTGTTAATATTCATGAATCATGAGGGATTATTTATTTGTTCTTCATTGCCCATCAAGGTCAATCCATATATTCGGTTGATATATATCAAATTCAAATCATGCATGATATCATAAAAAAAAAAAAAATTCAGCCCCGCGCCCCAGTTTATTAAATACTAAGAAGATTTGACATCTCAAATTATTAAACATTTTGATAAAAATAAGGCTTCACTAATGATATTTTTTTTAATATTTTCCTTTTCATATATTCTCTTCCTTTAATATTTTTTAATAAATAGAGTATTAGATGAAATGTATTTTTAAAATTTTTTTTGTTTTAAAACAGTAAGATTGTAAAGTGTATTTAATAAATTTTATTAGTATATGTAATTTTTTTTATGTCTTATAAATTAAGACAGATCAAGCACTTCATATGGTTTGATTTGAGAGGGGGGCAACCAGGGGCAGAGCCAGAAATTTTTATTAAGGGAGATTGAGATGACAAAATATATATGATAATTAAAAAAAAGTTATATATATATATATATATATCACCGACATAATGTAAATATATATTTTAACATATATGTTTATATTTAATATTACACATGTATAACAATATATATACATATATATATATATTAAGTTTTGTTTATTGATTTTTTATTGTATAAAAATCATTAATTATTATCTCTAGGATAAATATTTTAGCAATTTTCTTCTTAATATGAATTATCATTAAATTGGTAAAAATTTTATCATCCCTATGAGCATTAAATAATTTAAATACATCATTGAAATTAAAAGTTTTGTTCAACGTAATAAGCTATATTATTTGCTTATTGAATTTACTATTTAATTTTTTCAATTGATAATTGTAGTAAACAAATATATTAATACATTAATAATACTCAATTGTCATAAAATATTTATGTCAATGAGATCAAATTATATCAAAATAAAAATCATTCATATCATAAATTTCAATAGCTTGATTATTTTAAAAAAAGTAATTTTTTAAAGAAGAACATCTTTACTCATTTAATATATCTTGAGATTTTTGTTGCAATGCTTAACAAGATTTGTTAATGATAATTCTCACAATTTTTTTCATTAAATATAAAATGAAAGCAAAATAAAATGACATTAATACTTTAAAAGCGTGTATAATATTATCTTGTTAAAAATAAGTAGATCATATGACAACCATATCTTCAAACTACTAAAATAATTGCTCTATACATATGTAAAAGACTACATATAGAATTAAAGTGAGAATTTCATCTAGTGTTTCATAATTTTTATAATGTGCCAATTTAGGAGAGTCAAAAATGTATAACCTCTACATTTTACTAAAAAAAGATTAAAAAGATAGGGGGCTATGGCTCCTGCGGATGTAACATTTCAATTTTAATCCCCTGATTAATAGGGTAATTAAGTAAGTTGAGATGATATGTGGTCAAGGAGGTCTAATAAGCATATTTGATCATATTTAGCCCTAAATTGTGGGTCCGATATTAAGTTGGGCCACTCGGGCATCAAATGGAGAAGAAAAATGAAGAGTGATGTTACAGTGCCACACGCCATGGCGTGGAGATCATCCACTACGGCACACAAACATTTCTGATGCGATGGAGGACCTCTATGTGCCAGGAGTTGCGGTGCATTATGCGTTCGCCACAGCACATGGTCATTTTTTTTTTGCAAATATCAATTGCGAAAATGAAACAAAAAGAGAGAAGAGAAAGGAGGAAACGGAAAGATGCACCAAGCTCTGTTAAGGTTTACTTGTGGATGACATTGAGAGTGTTTTGGAGGTGCAAACACCCAAGGTAAGTATCACGCTCTTTAATCTTCCCATTTCTTCCACATTTATGAGTTTATAGTTAAGGTTTGATTATGGAATATGACTTTCGATCCATATAGGTTATGGGTTTGAATTGTTTGACTCAAATGGAGTTAATGGGAGTAGATTAGAGAATTTAAACCTAGTATAATGAATTTTTGGTGTTTTGGATTGTTGGGCACCATGATTGTCCGAAATTTATAATTAACATGGGTGGTTGGAAATGTGTGATGCTATTAATGAGAATTTAATGGTTCATTGATGTTATTGGGGACCAAAGGTAATTAATAAACCTAAGGGATAGGCTCAAACTCTTGTGGGGTGAGTATTGGGCAATTTAAAGTGAGATTGAGGGTTTAATGCTTGAATTAGTAATGTTAATGAGAATTCAACTTGGTTGATTGTAGTTTTGGCTCTTAGTCACCTATTGGATTAGAAATTCAAGCTTGGAAGCTAGTAGATTGGGGGTAAATTTTTGACCTCTCAAAAGTTTGAGATAACTGGGAGAACCCTATTTTAGGTAGCTATATGTTAATTGATTATTAAATGTAAATTGTGAATGTTACATGCATGGGATTGATTTTCAATGTGAAACCATATATTAGTTTCAATGAGTATATGAAAATTTGAATGTGCATAATGCTATTTTTGGCTTGAAATGCAAACTATGAAGTCAAGAGAGTTTTCAAAATATGAACATGTTTATGCTTTTGAAAAATGAACGTGATGTTGTGTAGAGGTAATCATGTGTTAATGAGAAATGAATTTTGAGATAAGTGAGAATAATGTTGAGAAAATGATGAAAATACATACTTGAGTAGTGCACGGTTGTGAGCCCAACGTGATTGCTGTGATAATGAGTAAATAAAAATGAAAATGTATAAATGAGTGAATATTGATCATGGCATAATCAGTGGCGGGAGTTTGCCTAGGGATTGAGAGTAGAGAAAAATTCATATAGTATTTAAACTGCTCTACAGTGCACGGGGGTATAGCCTTGTCCCACAATTTGTTCAGGACTATCCCATAGTTTATCGAGTGATTAAAACCTAACTATCTCCACGGGTTCAATGAGGAAAATAGTTTAGGGTATGAGACAACCCAAAGATTTGAGAATGGGGGAAGCCGTGGTCCGAGAGTGAGTCATGTGATCTTTGGTCGGGTCACACCTCATGATTAGTGAGCTTAGGTAGTCCAGTCACATGGATGGAGACCTAATCAGTGTCCCACAGTTTTGGTTTAAGGAAATAAGGAGGATATAAGGTTGGTTGATCATTGCCTAAATAAATATATAACGTGTCACACGTGTTAAATTGTAGCAAGTCGTGTGAATAATGGGTCATGGTCACATATATGAGAATATAGTGGCAATACACTTAGTATATATGAGATAAAGATATTGTTAAGTGGGAAATGATAAGTTATGATATGTGTGAGCATATTTTACATATTTGGTTTTTTATACATGTATTTGATTTATGATTGATCTATAACTGTATAGGGTAAGTTTTACCTTAATTACTAAGTGACTAGACTCACCCCTTTCATTTAACACTTTTCAGGCTCTAGCTCTGATGCTGAGAGGAAAAAGACTCAAGAGGCTAGGAATTAGCATATTTGTACTATATGCATCTAGTTTAGATTTACTTTGTGTAATAGTATATGATGCCAATTGTAAGTTGCATGCCATCTCACTTACACTATTTTATTGCAAATGTCTGATTTGTATTTTGGACTCTAATTTTTGTGTATGTTAAAATATATATGTTTATAAGGCTAAAATACTAGTTCAAGTGTAGAAGTGAATATTTAAATATGTTTTGATTGATTTGGGTGCAATGCAGTAGAAAATTTGCTTCCCCCTCTGTTTTTGGTAAAAAAGGGTTGAGGAATGAATTTCTGTTATACTATAGTTTAAGCATAGGTGACATGTTATATTGGTAGTCCTAAGTCCAATGGACATGGTTCAAGTATTAGGAAAAGCTTTTGGCATATGTTGAGGGTTTTTGGACATCCATTTTGAGTGAAAGTTGTGAAAAAAGTGGTTAAAATACATTTCGATGTTCAACTTCCTGATATGAGTTGTTTTAGAAGTGAAACTAGTGCCATTAGCTAGTTTATATAAAGAGTTTTTTGTAGATACCTAGATCACATCATTCGAACATCGGATGGAGAATTAGGACGCGTCGAAAGTTCTTCGATTCTACAGTGCTTTCTCTTGCTTGTTGCTTTGGCATCCTAGCTTAATAGTCACTCTATTTCATTATCATCATTTTTCTTCTACTTCCTAATAATAACTATTATTTGTTTTAGTCAGAGATTTGGTAAATGGTCGTGATTATGAAAGTAGAGGAAAAATGATGATAAAAAATGGAGAGGCCCCTTCCCCTCCTTAATCAACATTTTCACCTAAATCAAGAAAAATATTAAATCTCATTAATTATGTTTAAAAATTTAACAAGTTTTTAATTTTATCCTTATTAAATATATATATTTTAAAAATAAAATAATATAGCAGTTAATAATTTTTTCAATATTTAACCAAAGGTAAAAGAATAAAGATGGACATAATAATTATTGAAGTACGTGCCTTAGAAATATGATTAAAATAAATACTTTATTTTTTTCCTATAAATATGACAAGAGAAATATATTATTAAAAAAAATATCAAAATGCTCTACCTTTTTTTAATACTCTTTTTCAAAGTATATATTATAAAAGATTTATTAATGATTTCAAGGACTATAGTCCCCTACAAGCTTTATTTGTAAAATGGGTTAAGGTGTATTTTTATTCTTAAATTATTTTTTGATGAGCACTCAATATTTCAAATTATTTGTTGTAACAATTTTGCTCCAAAAATAATTAAAACATAACATATTTTACTCTAACGTTAAATACCCTAAAGTTTGACAAAAAAATGTTACCTGTTGTACTAGATAGATTTGGGTGCATTTTGTTTTAGAACTTTTTTTTGAAGAGCACTCAATGTCTTAAACTATTTATCCTATAACAATTTTATCTTTAAAATAATTAAAATGTAGCATAGTGTTTGGGGGGGGGGGAGAATATGCTACATTTAATTATCTTAAGACAAAATTGTTACAATAAATACTCTATTTTTTAGAATACTAGAAAATTATCTGTCCTATAAATGGAATAATCTAGCATACTAGAAAAATAGTTTTCAAGAGCAAAAATATAATTTAACCATTTTTAAATTTGAGTCGTATGTCTAAATATTTGTGTGCGGCTAAATTTCCGTTAATTACCTGTGCCTGTACAGCTGTGCTTAACACAGGCAGTTGTACCTTGTGACCTTTGAGCTTTGAATCAGACCACAGGGTCAAAAATGTAATTATACAGCGAGGCTCATGTTTGAAAAAATTTTCAATACAAAAGCAGGAGAAATAGAGAGATCGATCGAGAAAGACAACAATCAAACTACGATAGATGGATTTGCTAGATTCCAAAGAGAAACAGGATGACGAGATTCCAAAGACTGTGAACGAAGAAGAAGAAGATTTGTCTGTGCTTTCAGCCTTTCTTCTTCGTAGCAGCCAGATCTTCTCGGCAGCTCTGAACGCGGCCATAGAACTGAACTTGTTCGACATCATCGCCGAGGAAGGAGGAGGAAGACGCGTGTCAGCTTCTGAGGTGGCTTCTCGGCTTCCAAGTTCATCTCAACACAGAGACTTGGCTCTCAGAATCGATCGGCTCTTGAGGCTTCTCGCGAGTCACTCCCTTCTGAGTTGTTCGGTTCGTGAGAACGAAGACGGTGACACTGAGAGAGTTTATGCAATTTCTTCCATTGGCAAGCACCTTGTGAGTGGATCCTTGGGATTCGTACCAATCTTCTCTCATCCTGCACTCATGCAAGCTTGGTAAGTTTATTATTTTACTGTTAATATCTGGTTTTGAGATTAAAAACAATTTCTACCATTTGATCTAATGAATTAATGATGAACATTGAACAAACCCTATTTGTTTGATTTCTCCAAGTCAATCTAATCTATTCTTAAGATTTGGGGTGAATATTCTTTACACTTATCTATGAATTGTTTAGAGCTTTGAAAATTGGGATGTTTTCAGGTTCTAACTGTCTTTTATCCATATCCTACCTTAAGCCACTGCTCTACTTAAAGATAAGGTATCTATCTCTTCGGGGTCAAAAAAACATAGGGCCTGTTTGAAATTGTTGTATTTGAGATTTTTTTTATTTTATTATTTTGAATATTTTGTAAAACATATTATGAGAATAAAAAATTTTAAAAAAAATTATTTGAATAATTGTTCTAAAAAATTATATATAAAAAAAATTTAAAAATTTGTTTGATAAATTGTCCTCTAAACTAGTTCTCATGTTTTGAGAACTCAAAACCAAAAAAAAAAAAAAAAATCTTGTTTGATTAAATTGTTTTACATGATTAATATTAGCATGATTTTTACATGTATTTATTATTCCGGCGAACCGGCCGGTTGGATGGTTATGGCAAAGAGGGGAGAAAAGGATAGTTTGTGTTGTGGTCACGTGAGTCTAGAGGAGGGAATGAAGTTTACATTTTTTGCGGCAATTCCATTAATAAAAACAAGTTGCTCTCCGCCTTTCTTTTGTTCTAAAAAACAATACCACCAAAACATCATTTAGGTGGTCTCCTTTTTTATTTCTCTGAAACACCATTCAATTTTTCCCCCTCTAAAACAAGTTGTCAAAAACATATTACTAAACGTGTTTTTTTAATTTTTTGATTTTAAAGAACAAAAATTGTTCTCATGAATAGGTTTCCAAACAAGTACAGGTCTCTATCTTTTTTCCATTAAATTGATGGGTAAAATGGTCAAGAAAAATAATTTATATTTTATTAATATAATAATTAAAGTGACAATTGTTTGAAAATATATAGAGGGAGTACAAATTTTTTGTATGTTTCAATTTATTGTATGACTAAGTCAATGGAAAATTTTAAACTATATAAAAGGGGGAAAAATGAACCTTTGTGACCAAATCATGATGACCCTCGCAATTTTAAAATGTAAATATACTTAATTTTGATAACTCTGTTACTCCTTATAGGAGTGCGACATGTGGTGGTCTAATACGAGACGAACATAGCAATTGGTTCAAGGGTTCTACAAAACACAATGTACTTCAACCAAGTACGGAGCAAAATTACTAATGTTCACTGATTTGATGGATATCCCAACACTTATCCATAACGAATTCTCCCCGAATCACTTTCTTTACAGAGCTATTAGAAAGAGTAGAGATTTATTAATGCAGGATTTTATTGTCACTTATGATCACAATGAATATACATTATCCACCTCTAGGATGCAAGACTTTTTTTTAGCTCTAATCACTTACTACTTATGTCGTGGCCCTGTATTAAAAAAATATTGATGGTTGTTGATTGATATTCCTTTTGATGTCCGTAGGGTCAACTTTAAGGATGCAATAATAGACGAAGACAATGACTTGTTCAAGAAAATTCATGGAATGCCAATGTACCAATACGCAAAGACAGATCCAACATGGAACAAAACTTTCAACAAAGCAATGGCCAACGTTTGCAATATAGAGATGAGAAGGATATTGGAAATATACAAAGGATTTGAGGGAATATCAACACTTGTTGATGTTGGAGGTGGAACTGGTCAAAACCTTAAAATGATTGTCTCTAAGTATCCTTCAATTAAGGGCATCAATTTTGATCTGCCCCAAGTCATTCAAAATGCACCATCCCTTCAAGGTACAATGAATTTCAAGCAAGAAAGAAAAACATGATTTTTTTTTCAAATGATTTTTTTCCCATATACATTGTTGCTCGATTTTGGATAAAATCTGAACTAAACCAAACCAATTGGTTTGTTCAAAAACATAATTGATTTTTTCTAATAATGTCAGTTTGGTTCGGTCTTTGGTTGCTTTTGATCGGTTAGGGACATGTGTGGATCAAGGCTAAAGCCAACATATTTTCTCTGTTTTTTTTCTTCGTCTTCTTTTTTCACGAATTGTGCATTTGATTTATATATGATCAGAATTTACTATCAATATCTTGAAATTGGTTTCTTGCCAATAAAAACCTTTTCATTTGGTTTGCTAATATAAATTTATCTATGTATATATTAAAACTTTTGAAAAGGAGTGATTCTTGTTTGATTCAAGTTTCAAAAGCTCAAAACTCGAATTTTTAAATTAGTTACCGTCTATTGTGAATAATTAAATTATTTGAACAATAACAAGTTTAATCTATCGTTAAAGTTAGTATTGTGTACTATGCATGCCTAAGATGGGTAAGGTCATAGTCAACTATATGTAATATGTGATAAATTGGATTCTACAGTAGTATATTATTTACTAAAGACTCTAAGCTAGGAATTTGGAATTCAGTAACCAATTGCTTTCTTATCGCATAATTGACTAAATAGATATCTTTTTATAATATCTTATGAATTCTATATGAAGGGATTGAGCATGTTGGGGGAGATATGTTTGAAAGTGTTCCAAAAGGTGATGCCATAATATTAAAGGTTAGTTTCATCTTATTCGAAGCTTCAAATCTGATTTGTAATTGACAAGAGAACATACTTTTTTTGGGTCTGCCAATTCGAAGTTGCAATCTGCAGGTTAAGTTTGCAGCACACTAACCAACGAGCTACAAGTAACATACTGTTATTATATATATGTTAGTATATATATATATTTGCCACATGCCAGTGAAACCTGATAGGTTCATCATCGGTCAACATCATTGCCCATTAGTTTAGGAGTGACATTGCAACGATTCTTATAATTAAAGAGTAACATTACTTCAATGAATAATTTAGCATAACCTGTGCTCTCTGTATTGTGTATGGTTTGAAAACAAAAACACGAATTAACCGGCCAATTGTATACATTATGATTATGATATATATATATATATATATATATTGAACAAACATAACTATAATTAATTAATATCAATCTTAATGAAGTACATAATATATTTGCAGGCGGTATGTCACAATTGGTCAGATGAAAATAGCATAAAAGTGTTGAAGAAATGTCATGAAGCATTACCAGAAAAAGGGAAGGTGATAGTGGTGGAGTTTATAATGCCAGAAGCAATTAGGGAAACAGAAGAAGCCAAGTATGTATCAATCTTGGACACTCTCATGTTCCTTCATGATGGAAGAGAAAGAACTGAAAAAGAGTTTCAGTCTCTTTGCTTACGTTCTGGATTTTCAAGCTTCAGTGTTGCTTCTCGTGCTTTCTCTGTCCTAGGAGTCATGGAATTTTGCAAATAAACGTTAACTAGATCTGGTGCCCATCCTCTGTATGTGCAAAACATGATACTAGATGTCATGTTAAGGGATCACTTTCAAATAATGATTCAAACATTTATGAGTATAAAAATTTTAGTTACAACTTATGAGACCTAATCATCATTAATACGACATTTGTAATTACAATTGTTTGAAACTTTGAATCAATATTTGTAACTATTGGCATGTGTTTTTTTTTTTTTTGGGTTATGTGTGGCGTGCTAAAGGAGGTTTTCCTCAAATGGTGTGTTAAACCTAGCTTTTAAATTAAACGGTGAGTTCCTAGACTTCTTTTTCACAATTTCCTTGGTACAGGTTTTTAAAAATAAAGAAATAAAAATGGAGCAAAATGTAAGAATTGCAGAACGGGACCAAGCATGTTACTATTACTATTACAATTCCAAAACTATCAATTCCTTTGAAACCATGACTTTTGAGAATAGAGCATATTAAGTTCTTTCAATTCTATATTTCGTAAACTTTGTGTCAGGCTTCAAAGTTATCATAACTTGGTTTCCTTTATTATACATACCCAATTAATTTTCATTCAATTTTAAAACTAATTTATAATTAAAATATTAAATTTATTTTCAAAAGTCATATCCTATGAGGCTTCATGAAATTACATAATTGAAAAAAAAAAATGACACTTGTAGAACATGTATTTCAAATTGATCAGGACCAAATGATTTCAAAATTACAATGCAGGATCAAGGGATTAAATTAAAATTATATTTTAAAGATAAATGATTAAAATGCCTTTCAATTATTAAATAATCTCCCCTCCGTCACAGCCAAAGCTCCGACAACTGCACTGCCAATAGTGGTCAAAGCTTCAATGACTATCAGAAGAATAATTGCTTAAAGCTGACCAAGACGCTTTGAACCCCTGGTTCACCAAATGCAATATAATTAACCACAAGCCATTGATACTTTTTGGTTGTATAATGCAAAAAATTTTATATAAAATAAATCAAGTTTTTAAATCAAAGTCTAAGTGAACTTATTATTTTTTTAATGCTTAATTATTTGTTAATTTAATGAAGGAACCTGTAGATGTAATTGATAAGTGGGAATTTTATTTCCATTAATATATAATTTTTACTCTTTTATTTATTAAATAATGTATACAATAAGTGTAAATATAGATAAAATGCCTCAGTTGGTAATTTGTAAGGAACCTGTTGAAGTACCAAAGGACATCTCCATGCATGGACGCAACCAAGATGAGAGCGGCCAGTTAACTCTTTGCTTGAGTACGTCCGCGGAGAACCCCAAAAGACAAAGCATTCGTGTGCGGACAAGCAGTCCTAAGAAGAGACCTTAACGCTTAGCTTGCTAGAGGTCGTGCGCGTGACAACTCCAATGCAATTCGCCTTTGTCACTAGACATCTAGAACTTTTGTTCTTCTCCAGCACACTATCAAGTCCTACATCAGAGAGACTTGAAAAAAGTCCTGACTATATAAGTAGGTGTGTTGCACACCTCAATGAGCTAACTTTTTGAAGAGAGAGTAATGGCCCCATGACAAAATAATATCAAAGTTAGATTTGAGTTTGCCCAATCTGCGGGCCCCTCTGGTGAGCCACTTGTGATGGAGGCGTTACGGATTGGTCGGGGGAGCTATTAGGTCTCACATTGAAAAAATTTGGGGAGGGTCCTAACTATATAAGTAGGTGAGCTGTACACCCAATGAATTAGCTTTTTAAGAAGAGTAATGGCTCTGTGATAACGCAAACAACCAAATGATGAAATGAAGAGGAGACTTTTTTTTTTAATACAAGGCCACGGCAAAGTTGTGCAGAGAGATTAAGATCTAGTTATATTTAAAACCATGAGGTTACTACAGTCATGCAGGGAAATATAAAAAATTATGATAGCAATTATTTTAAAATTCAAATGAAAAAACTCAAACGGACTATTATTAATTTAAAATAAATTATTATTAAAATATAAATTAATACTTATTAATAAAAGATTAACCGACATTGACAAATATTCATTTGAGTTTTGATAATAAATAATCCTTGATTAATAGAAATTTTCTTCAGCGGTCCTTAATTAATATTTTCTCTAATATAAAAAAAGGAAAAACATTTGCAAACTTGCAGAAAAAAGAAAAAGGGGAAATCCACTATCACAAGAACAATGGCCAAAGATAAGATCAAAATGTCAAACAGACAAGGAGAGTGTTTACAGTATTTGTCAATGCATCCCACAATTTTCCCACTGCTTCATATATCCAACTATTTCGATAAAGCTTTTAACTCTTAAGCTTAATAATAACCTCTGGCCCATCGATTGATAACTCAACCTACTCCATATATTTTGTCAAACCTATTCATGACATACTCTTCCCCATAAAATGAACCTTGTCCTCAAGATCTAGTTGTACAAATTATCCTTTGAACATAACATAGTTGCAAGAGTGGAGAGAGGGGGGACTGGCAGGGACCACAGTCCCCTTAACTTTTTAATTTTTTCTTAATAAAATGTAGGGTCAAGTTATATATTTTCAACTCTCTTAAGTTAGTACATTATTGAAGTTAAAAAATACTATATGAAATTCTTATTTTAATTCTATATGTAGTCTTTTACATATATATATAGAGCAACTATTTCAGTAATTTAAAAATATAGTTGTCATAAGATCTACTCATTTTCAACAAGATAATGATATACATGTTCTTAAAGTATTGATATCATTTTATCTAGCTTTCATTTTATAATTATTATTAACAAACTTTGTTGGAATAATATTTATCATAAAATCACTTATACAAAAGTTAAGAGGTTTTGTGAAGATATTCATTTAAAAAAAAGTACTTTCTTTAAAATAATCAAGCTATGAATGGTTTTTATTTTGATATAATTTGATCTCATTGACATAAAGATTTCATGACAATTGAGCATTATTAATGTGTTGATATATTTGTTTGCTACAATTATCAATTGTAAAATTAAATAGTAAATTTAATAAGTAATTAATATAGCTTATGACACTCAACAAAACTCTAAATTTCAATGATGTATTCAAGTCATTTAGTGCTCATACAGGTGATAAAATTTTTATCAATGTAATGATAACTCTTATTGAGAAGGAAATTGTTAAAATATTTATCATAAATATAATAACTAATGATTTTTATATCATAAAAAATTGATGAGCAAAACTTTATATATATATATATTATTATTATTATTATTATACATGTGTAAAATTAAATATAAATATATACGTTGAAATATTTATATTATATCAATGATATATATATATGTATAACTTTTCTTTAATTATCATATATATTTTGTCATTTCAGCCTCCTTTAATACAAATTCCTAGCTCTGCCCCTGCATAGTTGCATTCTTAAGTGAATCGAGACCATTCCAAGAAACCAAAATGTTGACAAGTAATTCCTCAATGCGTCCCACAGTTGTCCTACTACTTTCATATGCCACTTTCATGTACTTAACTATTCCAATTAAGCCCTTAACTCTTGAGTGCAACAATATCCTCTGGCCCATCAATATATTTTGTCAAACCCATTTGTGACATACCCTTCCCATAAAATGAACCTTATCCCTATATAGTGCAGTAGGAAAAGATTAAATTGCTGTTGGAAAGTGTTTATTTTCTTAGTATATGATCTGTACAATATTATGTTTGGGATCTGCATTTTGGTTGAATGAAATAAGGGTAACGTATAGTTAGAATTTTAGTCGACGCCTCTTTTGGATTGAAATGCAAAATAATGTTTGGTGTCATGATGAAAATAATGATGGCCGAGATAGTAGTCAGCGACATTTTAAGCATGCCAAGCCGTTTACTATTACCAAAAAATTTATATAAAATAACATTTCAAGGCTTTTATTTTAAACAAAGTTTTGGAATTATAACTTGTTCTTACGAAAAGAATGGGGCAATTGTTGTTATATTCCTATTGTTTGACTGGAATTAAATTGGCATTCAATTTTATATGAAGGCTGGAGTGCGATGTTATAAAACTCTTGGATGGTAATAACATATATTGCCATTACTATTATATTTAATGGTTTTTCAAAAGTTTTTAAGATGGGGTGCAATAGTTGGCAATATAACAATTAAACTAGATTAACTCTCGTGCATTGCGTGGATTATAATTGAGACAATTGAATGAAATATCTTATATATTAACATTTAGAATATTCCAACAAAAATATTAATGTTCCTTCATTAAATAAACACAAGAACATTACAATTCATATTTAAAAAAATGATGCAAAAAATATGAATTATATTCATTTTATTGATATTTGTAATATATTGAACAAAATTATATTTATTATTTCAATTTCATGTTTATAACATACTACACATATTGATCTCAAATGACACATGTACTCTGAAAATATCAAGTCTTCAGTCATATTCAACATGCTAACCAGATGATGCATTCTCCATCTGAAAAGCTGAATATAATACATGGAAGGGACTATAGACTGGATGTATGAAAAAATTCATTTAACCCATCATGCGAAGAAATACATAAATTATAGAGATGAAAGTTAGAGATTTCTTGCACTCATAGTTATAATATAATTTTATTATAATCAAAGCTAATTCATTTGGGATTAAAAATGTTGCTTTTATGTAATTTACACAATTAATAAACAAATTTAGTCTAGCCTAAATCTCGTGCGTTGCATAGGTTTGATATAATAAAATTGTAAGAAGTAATATGGATAACAATATTTACAAATTTCAATTTAAGTAATAAAGTTGTCTTGTTAGACACAATGAAGATCTAATTAGAGATATAAATATAGTATTGAGTAGCTTCTCAAACATAACACAAAGTAAGAATGCTGCTATATAGATCATCTTACAAGCAAGGTCAAGAAGATGAAACAAGAACATAACAATAAATACTTATCTCCTACTTGATTTGTAGTTCTCCTCGCAAGTTCTTCGGCACTATATCTATTATATATACTAGTGTCATCAAATGTCAACAAATATGTCATGTTAATTAGTAGGAGCTTAGTGTCATGAATGGGCAATATCAAAGGAGTGAAGTGAATCATAAGGACAAGTGACTCAACAATAAGAATTTTGTTTGTCAAAGTTTAAGAAGCAAACCTTATATCAAAAAAAGGAGGTTAACTATAACTAAATGTATTCTCTAAGATGAAGTTGCAGATGAAACTTTCAAGAGGTTAAAAAATGAGATAAAGGGAATAACATGCCTTTAGAACATGGAGGTTACAAAATGAGATAAATGCTAATCCCATTAGAGTTCATCTCCTGCAACTCTATAGAGTTATAGAACATGAAGGTTGAAAAAAGGGTTTATAAACATAGAATAAATCAATCACGTATTGAAATACAATTACAAGCTAGCAGGGCAAGCAATGCATTGTTGTGAGCAACTATACATGCTGCTATCATGTTACAAGCAAGGTCAAGAAGATGATATTGGAACATAACAAATTCTTCTGGTGCTTTTTGACTTAAGGCATTAGAAACCAAAAAAATTTATACCTTTCAGAAGACTTACTCAAACAACTTAGTCTAGAAGTCTAACTTCCAGCACCCTAGGTATAAAACTAGCATCAATCCCTTGAATACATTGATGCTATTCAATCAAATTCAAAAGCAACAAGCATGGAAAACTTATTATGGCTTGTTATATGCAATAGAATATTAAAAAGTTAACTATCACACAGAAGCATATAACACAAGTTATAACTCACCAGGCTTTCCTCCAGATAGCATAAGACTTTCAACAGGTTCAACGTCACACAACTACATCAAGAATGAAAGGAAACAATGAGAACACAAATCCATGACATACATGCATAATGTATTAGTGACAAGTTATCCTCCATTTTCTAAGAAATGCAAGTGCAGATATTTTGTTAAGCACACCAAACAAATAAACTAACCTTAATGTGAGGATTTTGTTCCTTAAGAAATTTCCCAGCACCTATTATTGCACCACTAGTGCCGATCCCTAATATAACAGCATCAATTTTCCCTCTAGTGCCTTTCCATATCCTAGGCCAGTGGTTTCATAATGAATTTGAAATGATATAAAATATTTTAAACAGTGTTTGTCAAGCATCCATGACAACTATGAAGGAACAAATGCCTAGATTAGGAGCATGCCAATGATTTAAATAAATGATGAGAGGAGAAGAAACAAAAACCAAAAAAAATATATTTCATGGGCATTTATGTAGAAAATATGATTATGAAACGCCCTAATCACATCTTTTAATATTCCATAAGTTCCCAACTTTAATAGTGACCAAAATATGACTAATTGCAAGTATGAAATTCCTTCTTTTTTTTATTTTTCTATAAAAAAAGTACAGAGATTTAAGACATCATATATATATATATATATATATATCAATTGTCAAAGATTAAGAATGTTTTGTCCATAACAGCACCAACTGTTGAAACATGCATCATTCACGAGCAATTTTGGTTTCAATACTGCTGAAGCAAATTGATAAAGTCTGAAATGTTTAGATGGGTTACTGGTAATCCATTACAAACAAATCCTTCCCTACTTTTCCAAAGTGAAGGATGATCTTATTGAAGCGACTGTCACTCGTCCATTAACGTTCAAACACCAACAACTATTATAAGAACCAATGTTATAGTATCATTTTTCAAACAGATGTAAAGATACAAAGATAATGCAGTCATTTAAGGAGGAATAATATTGAACTACTTCAAGGAAACAGTCAAATGCATTGCAATATGAAGCTTTCAATATTCATGGGTGAACACATCACCAAATCCAATGGTAATCAAGCCACAAGTTCAACAACAACAACAACAAGCCTTTATCCCACTAGGTGGGGTCGGCTACATGGATTGCAAGACGCCATTGTGTTCTATCATTTATTAAGCTTTTAGAAATATTATTAATTAAGAGATCACGTTCAACAACTTCCAAGAGTGTTCTCTTAGGCCTTCCTCTACCTCTCTTAATCGGACTCAAAGTTATATGTTCCACTCTTCTCACTGGTGCCTCCCTTGGTCTTCTTTGTACATGCCCAAACCATCTCAACCGATTTTCTACCATTTTTTCCTCAATAGGTGCCACCCTCACTTTTTCACGTATGTGCTCGTTTCGAATTTTATCTTTACGTGTATGTCCGCACATCCATCGTAACATTCTCATCTCTGCTACTCCAACTTTATGCTCTTGCTGTCCCGTTAGAGCCCAGCATTCACTACTATATAACATTGCCGGTCTGATAGCAGTACGATAAAACTTTCCTTTAAGTTTATTAGGCACCTTACGGTCACAAATAACTCCTTTAGCTTTTCTCCAATTAAACCACCCAGCTTGAATTCTATGTAAAATATCTCCACTGATTTCGCCATCATTTTGAATAATGGCTCCCAAATATCTAAACTTTTCCACTTGAGGTATAATTTGATCTCCCAATTTCACTTCCAAATTATTTTCGAATAGTCCTTTATCAAATTTACAATATAAATATTCCGTCTTACTTCTACTCAGACGAAAACCTTTCGACTCCAATGTCCTCCTCCATAACTCAAGTTTGCAATTAACCTCTTCTCTTGTCTCTGCTATAAGAACTATATCATCCGCGAAGAGCATACATTTCGGGATTTCCTCTTGAATATGTTCCGTCAAAACATTTAAAATCAAGTTGAACAAATAAGGACTCAGAGATGATCCCTGATGTAGTCCAATCTTTATAGGAAAATCCTTTGTTTGACAACTAGGCGTTCTTATACTAGTTTTTACCCCCTTATACATATCTTGTATGGCTTTAATATAAGCAATCCGTACTCCCTTTTTTTCCAACGCTTTCCAAAGCACTTTTCTTGGTATACGGTCATAAGCTTTTTCCAAATCAATAAAAACCATGTGTAGATCTTTATCTTTACAACGATACTTTTCCATTAATCCCCTTAGTAGATAAATCGCCTCTGTAGTTGATCTACCTGGCATAAAACCAAATTGATTCTCAGAAATACTTGTCTCCAATCTCAACCTGTGCTCAATTACTTTCTCCCACAATTTCATTGTGTGGCTCATGAGTTTAATCCCTCTATAGTTAGTACAATTCTGAATATCTCCTTTATTTTTATAAATAGGAATTAATGTACTTCTCCTCCACTCATCAGGCATTTTCTTGGACCGTAAAATCACATTAAATAACTTAGTTAACCATCTCACCCCTTCTTCACCTAAACATTTCCACGCTTCGATAGATATACAATCAGGTCCGTTAGCTCTACCATTTGCCATTTTTTAAGAGCTTCCTTTACCTCCTTATCACGTATTTTTCGATAGAATGACAAATTTTGTTCTCCTTCACCAGTTACTAAATCCTCCAAGTTACTAGATGAATCCTCTCCATCATTGAAAAGTTTAGAAAAATAAGTCTCCCATCTATTTTTAATTTCATCATCTGTAACTAAAATTCTTCCCTCTTCATCCTTAATACACCTTACCTGTTCTAATCTCTTGATTTTCTTTCCCTACTCTTGGCAATCTTATAAATATTTTGCTCTCCTTCCTTCGTCTCAAGGTTCTTATAAAATTCTTCAAAAGCTTTAGAACGAGCTTCACCCACAGCTCTCTTAGTTTCCTTCTTAGCCATACGGTACCTCTCCCAATTTTCCTCATTATTACACAAATGTATGGCTTTAAAACAGTTCTTCTTATACTTGATTTTGTCCTGTACACTATTATTCCACCACCAAGACTCCTTATCTCTGGACCAGAACCTTTCGATTCTCCCAAAACTACTTTTGCAACCTCCCGTATCTTTTTAGCCATATCCTCCCATATGATGTTAGCACTTCCCTGAGAATCCCAAATTCCTTTATCCAAAAGATTTCTCTTGAAAATATCTTGCTTCTCACCTTTTAATTGCCACCACCTAATCCTTGGTGTTACTACTTGTCGACGTTTTTGGATTTTACTCATAATACACACATCAAGGACTAGGACCCTATGTTGTGTCATTACAGCATCTCCAGGGATCACCTTACAATTTTTACAAAGTTTTCTATCTGTGTTCCTAACCAAAAGAAAATCAATCTGCGACCTTGAGGCTCCACTTTTGTAGGTGATGAGATGCTCATCTCTCTTCTTGAAACAAGTGTTGGCAATCTTAAAATCATACGCCAATGAGAAATCAAGAAGAGTTTGCCCTTCATTGTTTAGCTCTCCAAAACCAAAACCACCATGCACCCTCGCATACTGACCAGCTTCCCTCCCGACATGCCCATTAAAGTCTCCTCCAATAAAAATCTTTTCACTCTGTGGTATGTGTCGAATCAACCCCTCCAGATCCTCCCAAAATAATTCCTTAAGACTGGCTTCTGTCCCGACTTGCGGCGCATAAGCGCTAACAATATTAACAGTCTCACGTCCAATTATCATTTTTAAAGAAATAATTCTGTCTCCAATTCTGCTAACTTCTACAACGTTCTTCTTCCACTCCTTATCTATAATGATGCCTACTCCATTGCGTGCACTTACTTTTCCTGTATACCAAAGTTTGAAACCTTGAATATCCTTAGCTTCTTCTCCACGCCATTTTGTTTCTTGCAAGCAAAGGATATTGATTTTCCTTTGAATCATAACCCCTACAACCTCTACAGATTTACAATTTAATGTCCCAACATTCCAAGTACCAAATCTAATTTTGCTCTTATGGACTAACTTCTTTAGCCGCGTGCGTCCAGAATGACGCGGTAGCCCTTGCTCATTTAACACTACATCCGGGCGCCGATGCAGCGGCTCTAACTCACTTATCACTGTACTCGAGCCATGCAGCGCGTTACTTACGGGCAACGACCTAGCATTAACATTATAACGTCTATTGTCCATGTTCATGATAGATTCAACAAATTTTTACATTGGCTGTTGATGGCCTAACACAACCCTCCTCCTTTACCCGGGCTTGGGACCGGCTATAAACATAGGCGGAGTTAATCAAGCCACAAGTTCAAATGTAATATTTCTATCCAGTGAAACTAAGATGAAAAATTATATTAGAATATGAAACACGTTTGAGATGGAGCCCAATCCAGACCAAGAAAACAATAAGTACAATTTAAATTATCTTGAAAGTGACCACAATTTTGATCTAAACTTGAAAGTGAAAAAATTATAAGCATTATGTTTTGTTACCCTCTCTCTCTCTCTCTCTCTCTCTCTCTCTCTCTTGGTGAAAAAAAAGTATAAGAAAAAACCAATTAAATTTAGGAGTTGCATATCCTCAACTCAAAAAAAAACAAAAAAAAAGAAAGAAACCAGCTTTTATCACTGAAGTGAAGCCGTCCAAACCCTAGAGATGTTTGTTCGCAGAATTTCTCGAAAAAGAAAAATCATAGGACTAAAAGAAATTAAACAGTAGTAAGTGGCTGATGAAACTATATGTACAAGTGTGATGCATAATTTACAATTATCAAAGAAGCAAACATATTTTAATTCCACTTTTATAGTGTCTACTTTAACCATGGAATTTTTTTTCTCTCAAGAAAAAACAGAGAAAATAAGTCCATTCAAATATGCATAGAAGAGAAAGTTAATAATAATTGCAAAAAAAAAAATACATTTTGCTGCTTCTTTTTAGCCTGTTTAATTTTCAAGCTATTTCAATAGCAGCGAAACCAAATGTGTCGAAGTGCAAAGATGTCCACAAAAAAGACCTTCAATTCCTATAAATCACATAAAGGATGGGATAAATTAAAAGGAATGACAAAATAGATATTAACTTTCCAACCACCAATCAAACAAATGCACTCCTTAGTTGATTGCATACGTTATTAGGGGCCTTTTGGTATATAGAATGAATTAGGATGGAAACATGGTATAGAAAAATTAATTGTTTAGCCAGTGAGATTCAGGACAAAAAAGATAGATAACTATAGATTTAAATTCTATCTTGTATAAGCAATAAGAGTAACATTATCTTAAGAAATAAAGATTCATTATGCATAAGTAATAAAGATTCAAATCTTTTTGAATCATACTTTTCCTAGAAAATTGATAGTTCATACTAGACTTGCTATCCTGATCAAACATTGTCAAACACTTAATTTGGAATTTTAGAAATTACTAGCAATAAATATAGCTAGAAATGGTTCATTCAATTTGGAATTTAAGATCAAGTTCTAGAGGAAATGGCCACTGGGCTTTTGATAGTGGATATCATGAACACAAAAGGCAAAGAAGGGAGAAAAGTACCTGAAATTATATTACCAAGTAATCTTGGTTGCAATATAAAATTTAACTTAATTTGATCAGTTCTTTAACTCTATATTTGCTAGGAGGCCACAGTGCAGAAAAAAATCTTGCCCTTGCATTTTTGAAATAAGAATCTTATCAGTTTCTCATTTTTGAATTTGATTGAATTACCCAAGGGGGAAATGCCTTGGTCTAGAAGATACTTGGTGAAATCACCATTGCCGTTATCAAGATGTCATCCAATGAGAATTCTGGTGAGCGTGAACAATATGGGTCTGATAGAGTCTTCATCTACAACCTTCCAAGAACCTTTAACCATGAAATCCTCGAGAATTATGTGGCAACTTGAACCTGTGGAGCTCCCAGTATGACTTGCTTTCAAATGATGGATTCGGCCAGGTTGCCACTAGACTCGCTGAAATTGTGCAGGAGAATCTAACTCTGTCGTGGCACTGGATAATAGCTGAAAATGAAGAAAATGGAGAAAATGAAATACCATCGGATGTCTTCAAGAGCGAATGGAGCGGTCTTTAGAGAATAAGAAAATGAAACACCATTGAAACACCATCAAATATAACATAGGACTAGAGTTCAACTTGTACCTATTTCAATTGACTCAATTTCATCTTGACCATATCGAGACAGGTCTCGTCCCGACTTAAAAATAATAAGAGCGGGATTTTGTGGAACGAGATAGGAAAGGAATTCAGAACGGGATAGGACAAGACACAGGATTATCCTTGAGACATCCCGTCCAGTCTCAAATATTATATGGATATGTATATTATTTTTTAAAAAATCTGCACATTAATTATATTAACATAATTTATATTTATATTAATTATCATTTCAATACTTGCTATTCTTATTTAAAACTAAAAGTTTTTTATATTGATAAGTTTAATGATATAGAGTAAGCAATACATATTAATATCTTTCTTTAAAATATATTAATTATATTAATATAATTTATTTTCATATCTACCTATTTAATAACTTTTGTTTATATCATATTTCTTAATTTATTTTAGAAAAAATAACTAGCTTAACATATTTCAACTGAAGAAAAAGAATAATAACTTGTCTGTTGTTATTGCTTTTATAGTCTAGAAATTACTTATAATTATTATCATGATGTGTTATGTCTCATGCATACTTGACTTTAAGTTGTACATTTGTAATTGTAATTGATGTAATATAATAATTGTTGTAATTTATGTACTTGTGTTGTTTTGATTTTAAACTTAATAAATTATGTGATTTAAAAAATTAATAAATTATATAGGCTTTTCTCCCACATTGTTCGCTTTATCAGGATGTCCTGATTTTGTCCCAATCCTATCCCAATTCCTAACGAGATGGAACAAGATGACTTTTGAGACAAGAAAGGACATGAGACAAAAATTCAACCTTGATAATTTTTCAAGACAGGACACTGGACAAAGGTGTCCTGGTCCCATCCCGTCCTATGAACACCACTACATGGAACAAAAATTATTAATGTAGAACACATTCATCATTAATGCTTTCCTAAAACTCTCAATTTCTATTTGAAATTTGAAATCACAGGCACAACATGTTTACACATGGATGAGTGGAATTAGAACTTTATAGGGCAGATACATATTAAAATAGAATTGACCAATGAGGGAGAGGAACTAATAATATGACCAAAGTAGAGTGACCAATGAGATTTAAGAATTTCTAGACCAATTGACTTTTTTCTATAAGATTTGTAGAATATAGTTGGTTGATAGTTGATGATTGATTGATTGATTTATAGTTAATAGTTAAGTGACTGATTGATAATTAATGACAGTTGATGATTGATTGATTGACAATTGATAATAGTTGATACTTGATACTTGATTCACATATATTACTTGCAAAACTTATGTTCAATATGGGGTCGATTATGATATGTTTTATGGACTGATAAAATTTTGTGAATGTATATGTGCATATCAGTGTTTAGTTTTGTGATCCCATCTCATTTGATTGTGTTGCTGCCATACCATGTCATGATGACATACATTATGATTATAATTAAAGTTTGGTAAAATATGCACCTTTATAAATATAAATATGTTTATGGTGGGTTTTATAATTTTGATAGCATTAACACAAAATTTGTTTTAAGATGATGGTCACATGACTACATGAGTATGAAAATGAATTATATCATATGACTTTAAGTGTCATGATTGTGATTAGTCTGCATTAAATTTATGCTGATTTTAATGTCCTAAAGAAAATTATACGGTGTTAAATTTAGGCATTTTATTTGGTGAATTTATTAAAAATTATGAGAAATTCTAATTTAATTAAAATTTGAGGAGATTATATTGTGAGGTTCTAATTTAATTGGAATTATTATTCATAAGGTATGGAAATGTTTTTCATTCATGTGGTTGAAATATATTTAAATTTGTGGGGGTCTCTAGCAAAAAATATTTTGCTTTTCCCTAAAAAATTGATTATATGTTGTATTATATTTTTGGCTTCATATTATAAATTCCAAGATGGTTCTATGTTATGGTTTAGAAGAAATATTATATGCAGGTTTTATTATTTGCATGAATGCAAAATTGTGATTTATCAATTTGTGTGGCTTGCAACAAGCATTATGATAGTGGCAAAAATTTAATCATTTATCTTGTATAGATAAATATAATTTTTGAAAATAAGTGCATGATCTATTTAATTATTTAGCATCAATATTCATTATTATGAATAGTAATTTGTTTATATGTTATAGTCATATATGATATCAATGAAATATTTCTTGAAGTTTAGTATTGTGAATGGTAGATTCCCACTGTATAAATACATAGATGTTAATTGAATTATATATTCATGTGAGAAGATCAACTAGTGATTATCAAACCTTAATGGTGATGAAGACAAATATGATGATGAGACCATAGAGTTCATTAATATAAAATTAAATGCTAAGTTGTTGAAAATCTTTTTAGCAATTATTTTAATGTAAAATCGACACTTACCCCTTATGTGGTTAGAGGGAAAGGGAGGAGAGGGAAAATTTTAAACCTCCAAAACCTCCCCCCTAAATTAGGGGCCTCCATCCCCTCCAACTAAATATAGTGTTAGTGTTTATGAGCATTTCCATAATTCTAACATGTTATTAAAAAAGGAGATGATTTTGTTACTCAATCTATATATATAAACTTTTGTGAGTGTGTTGCATTAATCAATGTTAATCCCATGATTTAGTTATTTTACGTGGAGGTTAAATGTAACATCTTGGAAAATTAATTAAGATTAAATTAAGCAAAAGAGAGTAATTAAGTGAATTAATGTGATGTGTGGCTAGAGAAGTCTAATAAGTATGTTTGCTGTTGATTTCAGTCTTGAATGTGGGTCCTAAGTGAAGTCAGGCTGCAAAGGGCATTAAAGGATGAGAAAAAGCTAAAGGAGGTACCTTTGTACCATATGTCACGGTGTGAGGAACGTCTGCCGTAGCATGGAGAAGGCAACTAATGAAGAATAGGCCTCTCTATGCCATGTGCCGCGGCGTATGGCCAAAATCTCTAATATATTACTCACGAACAAACACATTTCAGAAGAGAGGAAGGAGGAGTAAATGAAAGAAACATCATTTTCTTTGCTAGGGTTTGAGATTGTGGACCCTTGGAGCAATTCTAAGATATCCTACACTTAATGTAAGACTTCTAAACCCCTTTTCCTCCCTTTTCTCTTCCAATTTAATGAGGATTGAAGTTAGGGTTTGAGTTGATATGATGATTTTCAATCTATTTGAGATATCGGTCCTAACCCATTAACTTAAATAGAGTTAATGGGAGTTATTTAGACCATTTAAACCTAGTATCATATCAGAGGTATCAGAAGGGTTTAAGGTTGGCTATGATCATACATATTCTATTTCTGACCATATGGTTATTAATATTATAGTCCAGCATGTTTTAAGTAAGTGCATGGTTGTTATTTTTGTAATCCTAAGATGTGTATAATTGTGATATATCTGACTATATGTGTTGCACACCTAATCATAGGGTTGTTATTTTTGTGGCCAAGACTATATTTGATTATGTGAATTTAATTATTGAGTTTATTGCCATTTGCATCCATAATTAATTGATATGCAACTGTATAGGCTAGATTGGCATTGGTTACTGAGTAATTGTACTCACATATCATTTTTTAAGATTTCATGCCTTAACTCATTGAATCAAGAACGAAAAAAATAACCAGAGGCTTAGGATTATGAGTTAATCCTTCTTGTAGGCCTTCTGTTTTACATTATGTGTATTTGAAACATTGTTGATTTGCCAACTAGGATTTCATGCCATTCTTTTGACTACTTACATTATAATTATCTTGTACATTTTGTGCCTTAAGTTATTGATAGGTGATTGTAAAACTTAATAAGGCTAAAATACTTGTACAAGTAAAGAATAGTGTAAATGATGTCTTGGGTAGTTATTTTGTAAGAATTATGTGAAATCTCCGCCTCATGTTTTTGTGAATTAAGGGGTTAAGTGTCGAATTCATGAGATATGTGTATTGGATTGATTATGGTGTGTTGCATGAATCCATAATGGTCCATTAAGTATGGTTTAAGGGTTATTCTAGGTTTTGACACATATGTTGTCACGCCCTAAAAATAGAGGATGATTGGCACAGGATGTGAATCGTATAATAGATCCTCGTAAGCCTCTAATCTTAAATTCATTCCATTTCTAAAATGTAATCAAATTTGTTTAACATTTCTGATATTATTCATTATAATAAAGTTTTAAAATGCACCTTTTTAAAAGTTTAGGGTCCAAAATCACCCTTAGACTTATAGTTCAGGGTCTAAATTACATATTAATCTTTGATAATGTTATAAATTTTCCAAGATATGAGAAGAAGGAATGAAAAAAATGTAAACAATAATGATGATGATGATGGTGATGAAACTATATAAAAAAAGGTTGTAAATTATAATAATGAGTAAAGAAGTTTTTGGTGGAGATTATGGTGGGTATGAATGAGATGGTATTGAGTGGACTATTTTTGTTCTTGTTGGATGGGGTTTTGATAGGCAATCAGTGGTAGTAATAAGAGTGTAACATAATCTTTTGCTATAAGCACACTTTCATATTTTTTTCTCATTTTTTCTTTGATGTAATGAAAAAAAACATTATCAATCTTTATTAGGGAAAAATCTAAAATAGATTTCTCTTTGTACACTTCTTTCCATGTCTCTTTATTTATCAAAAAGGCATTTTATTTTGTTTTATAAATTTTTACCTTCATCGATCAATTCAAACTAAGAAACTTACACACTCCTTTAAAATCTTTTAAAAAATTGATATAATATGCAAAATATACTTTTTTTATTACTGTTGAATTATTATTGATTAGAGTGTATTTTTTAAAATACAACAAGGTTAATATGCAATTTTGACCTTGAACTATAGGTCCAGGGACAATTTGAACTCTAAACTTTTAAAAAGGTGTATTCTAAATCCTAAACAATTAGAGTTGGGGTAATTTGACCCCTACCATTGACATTCAAAAAACTTCTATCAAGTTGGGGCCTAAAGTGCAATTTTTCTTAAATGAATTTGACAAATGTTTGTTGAAAGTTAATGATAAGGGTCAAATTACCCTAACTTTAATTGTTTAGGGTTTTGGCTATATTTTTTCAAAGTCTAGGGTTTAAATCACCCTTGAACCTATAGTTTAGGGTCTAAATTGATATTTAACCCTAGATTTTATGATGTTACATGTTATTTAATTGAATTATGTGTATTTTGTGACATAGGTGACATGTGACTTGTGCATCAATTGAGAAAATGAAGTCAAAGCTTCATGGGATCAAAGCTAAAGCATGTGGACATGACTTCCTTTTAATTGGGCGAACTAAATCAACTTAAAATATGGATGATACATGGGATAAACTTGATACACATTATAATCATCTATAAGCCAATACAAAAGTGTCACCTAGCTAGTGTGACATGGTCTCAAATTTTCTTTTTATTTTATCTTCTTTTATTTTAATTAAGGATCAGCTGAAGGGAAACAAATTCACACCATTTCACCCCTCATTATTTAGATTTACAAACACATTTCATTCATCCCTTCCATTCTCTCTCTTTCGTTCATATTATTCTTCATTTTCTCCTCCTTCTCTCTACTTTCTTCATTTCGTCCAGCCACCATAGCCTCACATTAAGACATCAAATCTACAAAAATCCTCCACCATTCTCTTCTCCTCTTGGCCAAACATAACCAACTCACTTGTGAAGAGATTGAAGCTTGGATTCCACTATTTCTATAGAGCTTAACATGGCTAGGTTAAGCTTCATGGAGAGCAAGATGGTGATGGTGTCTTCTATCTAATTTTTTTACATAATCCTAGGAAGGAGTTAATGGAAGAGGAGCATTAAAGATCATCTTTGGCTAACCTCAACCTAATCCTCATCTTGTTTCATTTAATTTATAGAATATGATTGTGGTTGATTTATAGTTCATCTTGACTTTAGTTTCATAGTTAGTGATGAATGATTGTATTGGAACATGATTGTTGAATTGATTTCTTCTCTATCTTGCCTCTAGAATTTTCGTCCATTTGACTAATTTCCATGTAAATGTGATTTTTCAAGTGATTTTAGTCTTGCATTAACCTTGCATTAGTTATGTTTGGTAAATGTTTGATTAAATGCCTAAGTTTCATAGTCTTAAAGCTTGAGTGACCTTTAGGTTGTGGCATTAGGGAAGGAAATTTGGTTAAACACTTGGTTAATTTCTAAGCTAAGCTAATGAAATAACTTAAGGGCTTGTAATTAACACTTAAGGAATTGAATTAGTAAAGCTAGCTTGCTTGAGATAGTTGTCTCGAGTAATCAATTTTTTAGCCAAGAGGAAGAAGTTTGAGTGAGATATCATAATCAATTAGAGGCTAGTATTCTTTCATTAACAATGTCCTAGGGTTCCTACTTTATAAGGGAAGCCAATCACATACTTTTAGGTTTAGTTTGTACTTTAACTCACTAGTTAATTAGTTAAAAACTTCACTCAAATGGTTAATCTATTCACTAAGCTTTCTTGATTAAGAGTTAAAACATCTTCCTTGTAAGAAGACCTAGGGTTGGCCTAAGTACTTCATTTAGGTTAGTTCTAGTTAATTTTGAGGGTTGAGCAGCACACCAATCAATTAGTAACGGTAACCTTACTAGTCTCACCTAGAGTTTACATTAAACATGTCAAGTAGTCCCATAAGAAGATGAGATAAATGAGTGTATGAGGGATACCAAAAATGTTAGTATTATGTATAATGGATTTCCACTGTATTAAAATAATACAATGATGTTAATTGAATTTTATATTTAGATTAGAAAAAATCCGTTAATAGCCAAATAAAAAATTATGTGAACCAGAGTTTATCACTCAAAAGTTGACTAATAATAAGGCTAAGCAGTTGAGAAAATTCTAAGTGAATATTCTTATGTGAATGAAACCAATATAGCATATGTTGATGATTTGTGATTGCCAAATGGCAATAGCTATTGTAAAGAGAACATGGTATTAGAAGGCATTGTTTGAGATATTACTATGTAGGGCTATGCAAATACCAGACTGGGTTAATGCCAAACTCAAAGTCTATTTTAATTTAATATTGGGATAAACATAATAATCTATGGTTTAGTCTAGTTTGATATGAACTCGACACCAAACTGGACTAGACTTGGTCTCCAGGTTGCTAGATTGGTCTCTTAGACCAAATATCTTATGTGAGAAAATTCCATTTAAAAAAAACCAACAACCTCTTCATCCTTCAAATCAAGCACATCACCCTCAAGTCACGAAACAAACAAAGAGCAATTAGATGCCAATCAATTTCACTGTAACCTCTTTAATGAACAACAAATTAATGGTGAGGGAGAGTAAAGAATCATTGGACATCAAAATGGCAAATCGAAGATGATGAGGAAGAAGAAGCATAGGTGGAAAGCGATGACGAAGCACAAATTGATGAGCAAGGAGGAAGATGCATACCCGATCTGAATGCTGTAAGGTGCGAAGTTGATTATGAAGATGAGTTTAAGGTAGATCTACACTAAATTCAACATCTCTAGATTGTTGATGGTGATAGATGGCTGAACCATAATTTGCATATCGAAAAATGTAAATCATGGACAAGATGAATGAGCGAGATATGGAGAATGGGGATGAACTTAAGGAACAAAAGATGCACAATGGGTATAGATTGAGGATGCTGTGAACCAAAGAAGGAGGAAGCAGATTAGGAACGATTGTGTTGTGCCTTCTAGAGAATAGAGAAGGGAAAAAAATAATATTAGAACAATTGATAAAAACATATTAAAAATAAAATATTTACAAATATAATAATTAAAAAATATTTATAAGTATATTTAAACACTAGGTTAGACCAGACCAATTGGTTATGAGGGCTAGTCTAAAGTCTAGTCTGACCCAGGACAACAAACCTAATTTGGTTAGTTCAAACTACATTCAAGTTGGTTTTTTTAATTTCAAAATGGACTGGTTTAGGTTAGACTAGATTGGGTTAATCGAGTTTTAGACTTTTTGCATGGCCTTATTATTAAGCATGCTAAAAGTGGGAGTTTGTAACCTCCCCGAGGTTAAACCACAATTAACTCCAAATCATAGTAATCTAAGGTTTTAAAAGAAGAATTTCTCAAAATTATTTCACAGGAATCCCAATTTTCCAATTCAAATCTCAAACATAATTTAAGGACTCCAAATCAAAGTTTTAAAAACAAAGCAAAAGCTTAAAAATTAATGAGGACCTAAATAATGAGTTTTAAAACTCAAAAGCAAATTCTGTACAGAAATGACACGTGCGCCGCGACTTACAGCTCGTGCACCACGGCATGTCTTCTCTGTGCCATGCGCCCTCAACATATGCTGGACTATAAAACTAATAACATGTGGTCAGACTTATATGCATGATCATGTGCTAACCTTATATCCTCCTGTTACCTCTGACACAAAATTGGTGGCTATCATATGGCTACGTCCTTCATGGCCTAACCCAACCTTCCACTTGTGAGGAGCTACCAAGCCAGGGTTAACTCACTCACTTATGTAATCTGGTTTCCCCCAATACTAACAACCATGGGATGTCGTACCTCTAATCTAGCCTCCTCATAAAATAATGAAAACTAGTTAGGTTTGAGTCCCTTATAGAATAAGCGGGATAGTCCCAAATCAACCATGGGACAAGGGCTACCTCTCGATTCTAATGGTTGGTGCCAAGGCTAGTTCCTAATTTCAACGGTCACTGCCAGTACCACATGGATTTTCAACCAATCTACTCCTCTCCCTAAATGAACTCCCACTAATAATCATGTTATGCACATTTCACACATAATATGCATTTTAACAATTATTTCTCAACACATGAACTCACATAACACAAATGCTTCATAATTTAACATAATTCATCACAATTCTTTACCCATAGTAATAGATCACAATTAATTTCATAAAACATTAAGGGTGGTAGAATTAAGGTTTTCTTTCCTAAAAATCATTTCACAAATCAAGCACTTGCCAACATGCATCATCAAATTAACCATAAATCACATTTCACAACACAATTAACATACAAATATAAAAATTAAGTTTCTCCTGGTTACCTCAAACCTTTGAAAAGTCAAAGGTTTACCCCTCACTTTACCAACTTTTTAAAGTTTGAACAAGCTTGAATGGTGCCAAAACAAACCTCTCTACAACCATATCACAAGGATATCATCATTATCTAGCTCTTAAAACTTTAACAATATAAAACTCCACATATACTATTTTTTTATCAACTCATAATCAATACCCATTCTCACTTAATGGACTCATTAGATTCCATAAATGCACATTATCATTAATTACACCTCAAACCATCATTAATGCACATTAACCTCTCCCGACTACCTCATAAATATCAATTTTCAAGTATTAAATGGTCCCATACGCCAACCACTTTCAAAATCATCAATGTGATGTTCCAATACATTAAACAACTCCTATTTAATTTATTTTAACCAATGAAATTGGAACTATACTCCTATGGACCGAAAATCCATCTCCCAACTTAAACCCTACCACAAATCATCATAAATGAGGGAGGAAAAGGAAGAAGAAGGCACCACAATCTTACCTTGTGTAACATCCTAAAAATTTTAAGACTCAAATTTATTTAAAAAAAATAAAATAAAATATCTATAATTAAATTAAAATTTAGAATAATTTAATAGAGGCCTAGAGTTTGAATTTTACTAAGCAAAAGTTTGGTTTTATTTGATTTTTAACTATGGAAAAATTACCAAAGTTGACCCGGGCTTTTGTGCAATAATAAAAAATGTTGGGCCATTTCTTGTAATTTTTCCCAAACTTTTAGATCAGCTTTTATAAGGGGAAAAGAGACACAGAAACACAGAGAAAGGAAAGGAAATGCACGAGAGGGAGAGAGGAAGAAGAGAAGAGAAAGGGAGGGAGTTAGGCTTGGATCTAGGAGTCTTTGCGACCGTTGCGAGCTCGGCTACACGATAGGTAAACTCCCTACTTCAATCCTCTTCTCTTTCTCTTGATTTTCTACAATTTTTGGAAGAGAAGATTTTTGGATTTTGATCCCAAAGGCTTTATTCTTGTAAGCTTTTGTTTCTTTGGATCCTAGGGAGCATGTTTTGAGTTTCTATATAGTGATCTAATATTTTGAGCGGATAATTGGATGAAAAGAGGTGTTTTGGGCATAAAATAAACCCTAAGAAATTGGGTTTTTACTTCTCAATGGTTTAAGCTTATTGATTTAGTTAAAATTTTTCTATTTGAGCCCAATAAGACTTAAATTAAGGTTCAGTTTTCATTATAAGGGCTAATGGTGAAAGTTGGTGACACTAAGTGAAGGTTTTTAATTGATAAAAAATTATATAGATTGAAAATTAGCCTAATGATGGCTAATAAATGGTTTTGGTGATTAAGTGATACTATATGAATGTTTGGTTTAATATATGGACCATTAGGGTGGATTATGACTCATTGACCCAAGTTGTGTGGTATGAGTTATAGTCTTCATTAATGCTATTTGTCATGATAATGATGTGGATCACTTATGTGAACACCATATTTTGTCCGGACATTTTAAATTTAATAAAATAATAATAAATAACTAAAAAATATAAAAATATAAAAATAAAATTTAATCTTTTTTAGGATTATATTTTCAAAAAAAATTAATTTAATTGATAGGATTTAATTTTATTTTAGATAATCTTTTATTGGCTAGGATTTTAATTTTAGTTAAAAAAAAGACAAAAAAATATGAAAAATTTAATCCTTTTTATGGTTATATTTTCAAAAAATATTTGTCCCTTAAATTAATTTCAGAAATTAATAAACATGATCAAAAATAAAAAAGAAAAGAATTATAGTTTTTTTTAAAAATATATATAATAATCCAAAATCTCTCCACTCTCGGTTAGACATAAACAGACTAAAAAGAAAGCAAGAACAGCAGAGAGCAGAGCAGTCTCGCACATACACGAAACCCACGAACACAGTCAGCACAAAGAGATGAAGAAACCTGTGCTGCAGACGCCGAAAGCACCAAGCACACACGGGCAGAAGCACGCAGAAGCAAATACACAGAAATGCAGAACACGAGCAGAAGCATGCAGAAGCAAATACACAAAAACACAAAAAGTATATGCAGAATAAAGGAAATAGAGCCAGATACTCGCAGACAAAACAAAAACATGCAGCAGCATACACGCAGAAACACAGAAACAGAGACAACGCACTCAAATGCCATGCACAGAGAGATAAAGAAAACCAGAAGGCACACACGGGCAGAAGCTACTTGGTCAGACGCAACAGAGAAAGCCGAAAGCAAGGGAAAAGTAAAACACACAGCCACGCATGCATGAAAAAAAAGGCTGAAAAAAACAGAGCACGAGAAAAAAGAAGAGGAGGAAGAGAAAGAGATGAGGGGGAGAAACTGAGAGTAAAAAGAATAGAAAACAAGAGCAGAAGGGAGGGGAGAGGAAAGAGTCCGAGAAACAGAAAAATAAATAAAAAACAGAGCATGGACAGCGTTCAAAGGAGAGCATGAGGAAGGAGAAAAAAAAACTAAAGGAAAAACAGAGCATGGGAGGCAAGAATGAACGAGAAAGAGACGGAGGCAGAAATAAAGAGAATATACCGGTGAAGAAGAAGTAGAACACAGCAGACGCAGGAGAAGAGGAAGACTGAGCGAGAAAGTGCACGAAAAATAGAGAGAGAGGGAGTTGAAAGCTGCAAAGCATAAAAATGATCTGGCTCTGACTCGGATATAAGAAGTCCGGTAGAAGAGCTCACAGGAAGCATGGGAAGCGTTCTCACTTTGACTTGGGTGACCATGATAACAGGAAAGAGAAGAAATCCAAGAGAAAGACAAAGAAACAGCACGTCCTTCAAACTCTCACTCTCTGCCGCCACATGCTTCGCTCTGATGCACTCGAGTTCTTTTACCGAATGAGGAAGGAGGAGTTGAAGCTTGTAGCAGGAGCCGAGAGGTGGAGAGGCACTGGAAAAAAAAGAAGAGGAGCATAGGCACAAACGTAGCAGTGGGAGGAGAGAGGAGACTGAGATTAGAAAACAGAAATAGAGCACCGAAAAACTGAAGAGCCGAGAGAGCTAGAAGAAGAAAACGCATAAACATGCATGCACACGTGGGTTTATGGACTGAACGAGATCATCACTTTCTTCTTCCCTCAGTCACACGAGTTCGGGATGTTTTACAAACAACAAAGAATCAGAAACACATCCAAAACTTGAGGTTGAGGTGATGAAAGCGTTGAAGAATGCATATCTAGAATCACAGGTTACTCAGGTAATATTTTAAATCATATCACTTCCCTTAATCTAGATTTATTGATGAACATATATATATATATATATATTGATAAATATTATGAGAGTGGATTGATACAGATATATGTTTAGACATAAAAAAATTTAGGAATTAATTTTTTTTATGTAGAATCTAGAACATGCTTGAGAGGTGTTTGATAGAAAAAATAAGAAGAAGAGAGAGCCTGTGAAAATATTATTGATAATTTATGAGGTTGATTGTGGTTTGGAACCGTGTCTATCATGGTTATTGCTAAAAGTTTATGCCAAATATGGATTTTTTTTAGAATATATTCCTAGGTTAAAAGAATAGTGAACTGTCAAAATAATTTATTTCTCTATTCTTTCCATTGCCTTCATCGCATGAATCATTTAGCCAACCATAATATTATGTACCGACTGTAAATACAATATTTCGATCATCTCTTTGTCGTGTGAGATTTTAAGAATTTCCGTAGGCATTAGAATGATTTCATACCGTGTAAATCAATAAGATTTCGTAGTATGAGGATCAATCTTATAATAAATATTTAAGTCTCATGTGAAATTTTAAGAATCTTCGTAAAGACTTAAATTAATCACATCATCGTGTGGGATAACATATCCCCGCAGATATCGTGATTCTCAATTTGTATATATTACATAAACGAATTTTGTAAATAAAATAAAAAGCATTTTTTATAATTTTTAATTAATTAAATTAATGGATTTAAATTATAATTACATTTTCTAATTAGATCTTTTGGTCACGTGAGATTTTTGAAACTCCGTAGACCTTTAAGATAATCATTCTACCGTGTGAGTCAATAAGGCTTCACAGGTATAATGATTAAGATTTTTATATTTAAAAATATGCGTCGTGTAATTACGCATTAAAATATGTTCAAAGTGAATATTATTTAATCCTTTTATCGTGGGAGACTTTGAATCTCTACAGATATTCAGGATAATCTCGTGTCGTGTAAATCAATAAGATTTCGCAGGTATGAGAATCAATTTTATAATAAATATTTAAGTCTCATGTGAGATTTTAAGAATCTTCATAGAGACTTAAATTAATCACATCATCGTGTTGGATAATAAATCCTCGCAGATATAGTGATTTTCAATTTTTATAATAAATAAATGATTTTTTGTAAATAATCATATAATACACAATTTAAAAAATTAATTAACCAAATTAATGTATTTTAATTGTATTCATATTTACTAATTATATCTTTTAGTCATGTGAGATTTTTGAATCTCCGTAGACTTTTAAGATAATTGTATTATCGTATGAGTTAATAAGACCCTGCAGATATAACGATTAAGTTTTCAAAATACATATATAAATTATATATTAAATTAATCTAAATTTAATTCCTTTATCGTGTGAGATTTTAGAATTTTCACAGATATTTAGGATAATCATATTACCGTATAAGCCAAAAAACATTTGCAGGTATGATGATTAAGAATCTTTAAAACATGTATATACACACTTAAAATATATTGTTAACACTTAAAAATATATAAGAATATAAAATAAATTAAATTGCTAAACTCTTCTATTGTGTGAGATTTCAAAATCTCCGCAGATATTTAGAGCAATTGCATTACCGTATGAACCAATAAGGTTCTGTAGGTACTGCAATTAAAATTTCCAATCACAAAAGATAAAAAAAATGATTTTAAACCATTTCCTTTTCTTTAACTCAAAATTCAAAAATTGAGAAAATAATTAAAATTAAATTACCTTTTGCAATTTAAAACACACATATCAAAATTTCAGAAATTGTTTTATTTGTAAAATGGTGAATTATTTCTAATTAATTTCTCTTCAAAAATATTTTTACCGACAAACTTTTAAGCCCGAACTACGTGGACTTTGATCCCCATCACAGGGTACGTAGGCCTTAGAGTCAGATTCTGAGTCAAGTCCGTCCTCCCTCGTAAATAAATAAACATTTCTCACATAATTCTTATCATTTTTATCAAACACATGAATACAAGAGGGATAATTAAAATAATTATAAAACCATACTAAAAGAGCACAACAAACTTCAGGTAACTGTTCTGACGAACGGGTGTTGTGGGGTGCCTAACACCTTCCCCACACTCAACCGACTCCCGAACCTATTCTCTGATTACGCAGATCATCCTTATCCTCTTTTTAACCGGTTTCCCGAGATTTCCTCAAAATCTTGGTGGCGACTCCTCGTTCGATCCGGTTCTCGTCCGCGTCGCATTTTTTCGGGTGTGACAACTTATATGTTATAGAAAATTATTGGTGGAACTTATTGAGAAGTAAGGAACAAGCCGAGCCCTATTTTGTATAAGGGGAACCCTTTTGGTACCAAAGGGTTGAGGTAACAGGGGAATTTATATTTCTTATTACTTTGTTTTAGCTATTTTTTAATAAATATTACTAGTTATCATGCATTACATGTTTTAAAAGATTAAATGTGCTTTATAAGGGGTTATGGGGTACTACTTTGATTATAGTGCAAATATGTTTTCTAATTGTTTAATAACAATGTTTTTATAGAAATGAGATTTATAAATATTATACTACTTTAGAGTGTTGAATGGTCAATACTCAGGAAAGGTAGACAAGAGTAAAAGGCATGATCTCGGTGGGAGTTCACCAATGAGAAGGTGTGAATTTTTGATATTCTATGGCACACTGTCAATACTCAGTATTGTCTTACGTATTGTGGGCTCAGTGCACTAAAGTGGTTAGTGTATTGAGTGTTCGACACCTCTCAGTGGGGGAGGGAATCCGACATATGAAGTGTGAGGTTAAGTGCCTAGGCCAAGGTAGCCCTCACATGGAGAGTAAGTCGGGCTAGCTCTGGGAGGGAGTTAGCTTTGACTGCTCAGGATTCACGTCGAAGGGACATAGGCGGTTCAGTGGATTAGATCATGCCTTAGATTATGTTTTATTCCTGTGGAGGTACAAGTAGGTATAAGGTTTACCTGCGAGTTAAAGAGTGCCAGGGGGCATTCTGTTGGTCATGAAAGGCCATACCGGCCTAGGTCATGCATTCATGCATTTTAAATGGCTAAATTATATACTATGTTGAATTTATTATTCGTTTATTTGATTATGGCTTACTTTGTAATAATCAATATAGATTTCGCTATTACTGAGACTGTGGTTGTCTCACCCCTTTCTTTTCAATATTCTAGGTCCAGGCGAAGGATCAGTGGTGGACGGGGAAAGGAGCAAAGCTAGGGGTTTGCTTGTGATTTGTAAAGAACTGCAACCCCTTTCTTTTGAGCAAATATATTGTAATGTATTTAAGATTAGGGTGTCAGTAGGATATGATTATGTATGTGTGTGTGAATATGTGTGGATTGTGTGCTTGTGTATGAATTTTTGTCTGTTTGTAGACTTGTGGCTAGGAAACTTGGTTATGGTGTGTGGTTTTGATGGATTTACTTAGTAGACCAAGTTTCTATTACAAGCAAATATTTATTTTGATATATATGTGATTTTATAAGCAAATGCAAAGTGGTTGCATTGCAAATGATGTGCTATGGGCAAACATACTCCTTGGATAGAGAGAGTGGGTGCGTGGGCCCCACAAGGAGCTCTGAGCCAAGTAAAAATGTTTAGCATATGTATTTATATAAATACATGGTATTTGGATTGATTTGTGACCACTCTTGTATGATTTGTGCATTTTAGGGGTTTAAGGTCCATTTTGGGAAATGGCACACGGGTGGTCAAATTTTGATATATGGGGTTTTTCCATTATTTGAATGTTCTATCAGGTGTTTTTAGTCTTATTTGACGTGTCCAAAGTGCTCCCACAAGTTTGTGACCATTAGGATGAGATTTGGACAATTTTGAAAATGGTTTTTACCAAAAAGCTGTACTTTTGCATCCAGATGTCCAAATCTTAATCCGACCGTTGGATTTCTCTAAAATTTAGGTCATAAGTAAAACCTTTTATAAGCTTCGTGTGAGCTTTAAATCACATCAATTGGATATTGGACAGAGAAACGACGCACTCCGGAATTTGGTCATTAAAATGCTGTCATGACAGCTACAGTATTGATGTTGTAACCTGCATAAAATTCAATCCGTCTGTTGGATCTTTTCAAAATTTAGTATGCTAATAGTATTCTTTAAAATTGACATGTGGGCTTTGGAATCACTCCGATCGGAGATTAGATGATGAAATGGTGTACTCCAGAAGTTGGTCTGGAAGTGCTGTCATGATAGCAAAAATAACCAATTTTTTAACATGTCTAATTTTTAATCCGACCGTTGGATCTTTTTAAAATTTGGTATACTTATAGTACCCTTTGAATGTGATGTGTGAGCTTTAAAATCACTTCAATCGAAGGTCAAATGATGAAACGGTTCCTCCCAAAAATTGGCCTAGGAGGGCTGTCATGACAGCAATTTAATGCTGTCATAACAGCATCTTTTTATTTCACTTTCGTCTAGCTTGCTTCCACGTGCTATAGTAGAACCTATAAATTTTTTTAAAGGCTTTAAATGTTTACTTTGCAATTGTGTATTTGCTTAGTGATTTAAATGGTTTGTTTCCTAAGTTGGTTTTAGGATTAATTCCTTAACCACACTTAATTTATTTGAATTGTGTGATTTTTGAATAACACTCGAGGCAAGTGTTACACCTTAGGTGTTAGGGAGCTTTAATCTATTAATAATAAGACCAAAAGTCGTGCCCTAGTAGAGCCAAAATCGAGCTCTTTGTTTTCTTCATCTTTTTCTCTTTTGTTTTCATGCAACTCACGAGCTAATTTATCTTATTTATGGTTGTACGCCATGGCACACACTGTCCTCCGTCGTAGCCATGGCATAAAGGAGCCCATCATGTTTAAATTGTCTCCGTGTGCCACGGCGGACTAACCACGCCTCATGGCGTATGGCATATAAAATAATTCTTCACTTTTTCATCCTCTTTCCTTGCCCGAGTGGCTCGCTATCGATTTGAACCCACTTTTAAGGATGATGTAACACTTATCCTGAGTGTTATCTAAAAATCACACAATTCAAATAAATTAAGTGTGGTTAAGGAGTTGATCCTAAAACCAACTTAGAAAACAAATCATTTAAATCAATGAACAAATACGTCATTGCAAAATAAACATTTAAAGCCTTAAAAAATTTATAGGTTATACCTATAGCACATGGAAGCAAGCTAGGAGAAAGCGGGGTAAAAAGATGCTGTCATGATGATAGAACACATTTGTTACCCACTTTTATTTGTCAATTAGGACCATTTTATTAATGATTTATCACCTTCAAGTGCACACATTGCATTAGATTTGGAACTTTGCCTAAGTTTCTAAGATCAGTGCACTAGGGGCATTTTGGTCCAAAAAATGAACTTTTGAGAAAATGTACAAGAAAAATTGACAAAGTGCATTTTATGTCCAGTTGATGAATGGTGAAATTATATTTTTAAAATTCATTTTAGTTTGGGAGTAATTAAATAAAAAAGTCAACACTTTCTTAAGTGTCTTAGTTTGTCCTAGTTTTTGGTTTGCCTTTGTGTGAAAATTTTTATATAATTTTGTGCAGCCTGAAACTTGGTTAATTTAATAAATTCTCCCTTCTAATTATGAATTTAATTCTGGACATGAATTAGATTTTATTATATCATATGCTATTTAATTGAATTATGTGATTTATGTGACATAGGTGGCATGTGACTTGTGCATCAATTGGGCAATTGAGGTCAACACTCCTTGAGGACAATGGCTGATGGTTTGCACGTGAATTATGATTATTTTGAGGGATTAGATCAGCTAAAATGATGTGGATGACACATGGGAAATTAGGCACACATTGGAATCATCTACAAACTAATAGGAAGTTGCCACCTTGCAAGTGTGACAAGGCTCCCATTTACATTTTAATTTCTTTTTCCTTATTTTAATTAAGCTTCAGCTGATGGGAGACACCAAGGAGCACGCCATTTTAAGTCCCAAATGGGATCCAACACATATCTCATTCATCTTCCACATTCTCTCTCTCTTGTTCATAGTGTTTTTCATTTTCTCTCTTTTGTTCTTCATTTTCCAGCACCCTAACCTCCATTTTCAGCCACCAAACCTCCACAAAACTCATACCATTCTTCTCCTCTCTTCATTTTCGTTCCATCCCTTCCATTTTCACAAGGATTGAAGCTCATTTCCATCATTCAAGAGCTATGGAGTTTGGCCTTCACAAGCAATCACTAGGGTTCTTGAAGATGAAGATTGGCTAAGTTTCTTTGTGGAATCCTAGAGAGATGAAGATGGAGGATGAGTCTTGAGCTTCAAATTGGCTAAGTTCTTTTATTTCCTATCCTCTTCTCTTTTTACTAGATGGTTAGATTCCTTAATCTAGGGTCTAATCATCTTAGCTTATAAATTCTAATTTGAATTTGATGTTGATGTAAAGAGAGAGGATTGTTTCATTTAATTTCTTCCTTGGACAGCCATGACTGAATTTTGCCACTCTTTGTTTGGCACATAATCTTGTGTTTTTCAATTAGTGAATTTCTTGTGTTAATATTGCATAATCTTGTGGTGTTAATGCTTGTGTTGTTGAGTAGCTTGACATAATCTTGTGGTGTTAATGCTTGTGTTGTTGAGTAGCTTGACATAATCTTGTGGTTGCTCAATTTATGTGTTTGACCATGGCTGTTGAGAGAGGATTTTGAGTGAATCACTTGGCTAATGTCTTCACCAATTGGTTAATTGAACTAGGGACTTTAATCTAAGACCTAGGGAGGTTAGCTAATTAGGTTAATTGGCTTAGGATAATTTTCTTAAGTCATGACAGTTTTAGTCAAGAGGAAAGGGAAGCTAAACTTAGCCTAATCATGAGAAGATAATGAGTCCAAAATCAACTAATCTCTAGGGTTCCATTATTGTAAAAAGGGAAGTTCATTTCACTCACTTTCACTAGCATTTTAATTACTTGCATATTAGGTAATTAGTTTAGATAATTAGCTAGATAACTAAATTCCTACAAACTTTGGTTGATTTATTTCACTAGATAACTTTCAATTAGACTTAAAACCATTCCTTGGGAGATGACCTAGGGTTGGCCCTATATTGCATTAGGGTTAGCTTCAGTGTAATTTTGAGGATAAGCGACTAATTTCCTATCAAAATTTTGGCGCCGTTGCCGGGGAATGGTTTAAGTTTAATTCTAAGGTTGTTTAGTACTTAATTTACATTTTTAGTGTTCCTGGAAAATCTTTTGAAAAATTATAAAAATTTGTTTTTTGTGTCTTGTTTAGTGTTTTTTGTGTGTTTTGACTGTTTTTATTCTGTTTTGAAAAAGAAAAAAAAATTTAGTGCAATTTTCGTTGGTTTGGTGTAGAGCTGAAAATACTCTGTTTCTAGTGTCTCTGTCTGAAATTGAAAAATTAACTGGGAATGAGTCTGAGGGAATTTGAACGTGGAATTTATTTCATTGAAAGCTCTATATCCTAGCTTCACTTTAAAATTGGTTTGGTCAATTTTGGACGTGGGAAGTGTCCTGTGGAAATTTTACAATCTAACAAGGTCCAGGGAGCCATTACAGAGGATTCCCAAAACCCTGTTTCAACTTTGAGTTAGCATATCTTCCTCTTTGTGCGTTCAAATTGATTGATTCCAGTTTCATTTTTCTTATCGCTGTCTTCTCTTTGTTTCTTGTGTTTAGGATTTTCTTCAACTTTTCCATTTTCCTATTTGAAAGTTTGTTAGAATCTCTGAAGGTCTTCTGGACGAAATCCTGTTTCTCCAGACTTGAGGACCAACTTATGAAAAATTCTGGGAACGATTGGGAAGGATTTTTAATCTAAAAGTTTTATATAATTTGCCTGTATATCTCTTGTGTTTCTCATAAAAGTTTCAGGGGAATTTATCATGTGGATTTGCATTTTAGTTTAGTTTGTTCTTTATTCTTAATTTTCTTGAGCTTGATTAGTGCATGACCCGAAGAAAACATACCTCTTTTGTTGAATTAGATCTAGAAATTGAAAGAACTATTTCTAGATTGAGAAGATCACAACCTATTCTTGATTCTCATTTGGTTTGTAATTCAACAATGGAAGGTATCTTAGGACATGATCATGTGCATAATGAGGGCCATGGGAATGGGAATGAGAATTTGCATGATGATGGCCATGTTAATAATGAATTTGAAGGCTTGCATAACCCTAGAGAGGAGAGGAGCATTAGGCAATTAACTCAGCCTAATTGGCATGATAATCCTTATGGCTTATATGTTCCTCCTACTAATGTTCAATTTGAAATTAAATCCTCCTTGATTAATGCATTGCCTAAATTTCATGGGTTACCAGGAGAGGATTGTCACAGGTTTTTGCATACTTTCCTATTGGTTTGTGATACTATGAAGCCTATGCATGTAAATGTTGATGATGTTCAAGCTAAGGCTTTTGTATTTTCTCTTGAAGGTTTAGCAAAGGAATGGTATTTCAACTACCCTTCTTATGTGAAAGTGAGCACATGGGCTGAGCTAAGAAGACTCTTCTTAAATAAATTCTTTCCAAATTCCAAGGTCACCAATTTGAGAAAGCAAATCTATGGGGTCCAACAAGGAGAGGATGAGAGTCTCTATGAGTATTGGACTAGATTCCAAAGCCTTTTGGCTAAATGCCCACACCATCAAATTTCTAGTGAGAATTTAGTCCAATATTTCTATGAGGGCTTGATTCCAAGAGACAAAGTTAACATTGATGCCGCTAGTGGTGGATGCTTGATTGACCTCACTTCCTTAAAGGCTTGGGAACTAATTGACAAGATGGCTTCAAGTGGTGCTCAATACTCTACAAGGGAAAAGAGAAATGTGAATATGGTAGGTTCCTCAGTTCTTAATGATTCATATGTGGACTTGCTAGCTGCCAAGATTGGGAGAATGTTGGCTCCACAAATATCTCAAGTGAGCAATGTAAGTACTTCTCAAGCACTTGTCCCTTATTCTTGTACTTTTTGTGACTCACCTATGCATGTAGAAAGCAATTGTCCTATTAAGTTTGAACAAGTAAATGCTATCTACAATGGAAAACAATCCTATGGTGGGAGGCAAGGGCAAGGAGCTTATTCTAATACTTACAACCCTTCATGGAGAGACCATCCTAATTTCTCCATTCAAATCCAAATGTGGCTTTACAAGACAATCAACAAAGAGGATCCTATCAAAACACCTTTGGCCGTGACCCTCCACCTCATTTGTCTCAAGGTAGCTCTTCTCAAAGCTACAATCCAAGTGGTAATTCTCTTACACCTTCTTCTAATTCTTATAGTGATAGGAGGCTTGTTCCAATTGAGAGTTCTTCTAATTCGAACTCTTCTAATGATGTGAATGTGTTACGTAAGCAGTTGATTGAAATGAACTCTTTGTATAAAAACATGTATGATGGCTTAGGGAACAAGGTAGAGAGTATGGGTAACAAGTGTGAGAACATGAACTCTAAAATTGATGCCCTTACTTCTCAAATGAATATGCTTGCTAACCAATTAAGTGCAGCCAATGCTCAAGCCTCTACATTACCATCCAACACCGTTGCTAATCCTAAAGCTAATCTTAATGCTATCACATTGAGGAGTGGCAAGGAGTTGGGAGAAAGAGTACAAGAAGACAAAAGACAAGGGAAGGCCGAGAAGCCCTCTTTAAATTCTTCAATTGATGTTAATGTTTCTAGTTCTTCTTTTGCTCCTAATGATGCATCTTTTTGTAGAGATGATGAGGATGAAAACATTGAGGAGATCATATGTGAGCAACCACCATCTAAGGTGGAAAAGGGGACTATGGCCGAGTTGTTTAGTAAGGAAAAAGAGGGAGAGGCCGAGCAAAGTGAAACAAGAAAGGAGAGTTCAAGGAAGGAAGAAGGAAAGCAAAGTCAAGAGATTATGAAGAAGCTTCCTTTTCCACAAGCACAAGTGGTCCCTAAGCAAGTAAAGGGACAATTTGATCAAGAGGTATATGATTTCTTCCACAAGATTCATGTTAATGTACCCTTGATGGATGTAGTTAAGAACTTTCCTAAGTATGCCAAATTTTTGAAAGATTGTTGTACAAATAAAAGAAAATTTAGGCCTAATGCAAGGGTACAATTACCCTCATCTGTGAGTGCTATCATGAAGCCTCAACTCCCTATAAAATGTGAGGACCCCGGTTCCTTCACAATTCCATGCAAGATTGGCAACACACATTTTTCTCATGCATTGATAGACTTAGGTGCAGCCATTAATGTTATGCCTCTTTCAATTTATCATGCCTTGAGTCTTGATTGCATGCATAAGACACCTATGATATGCCAATTAGCGGATAGAAGTGTTAGAAGACCACATGGAGTAGTAGAAGACTTGTTGGTTTGTGTTAAAGGTCTATTATTTCCTGTGGATTTCTATGTGCTTGATATGTCAAAAGAAGGGAGTGGGGATGATATTTTGATTTTAGGAAGGCCATTTATGAGGACTGCCCGTACATTGATTGACATGGAAAAAGGTAGTTTGATTTTGAAATGTGGAGAGGATCATGTTATTTTTAATATATATGAAGCAATGAAACATCCTTTTGAGGATTATTCTTTGTTAGGTGTAAGTTCCATTGAGTTATTGCTTCATGATGCTTGTGAGTCTCACATGCTTGATTCTTTCTCACATGTTGATGATGATTTGTCTCTTGTTACTACTACATGTATTGATGGATGTAGTTGTCCTATTTGTTTAGAGATTGATGCATGCTTGAATGATGCAACTACTTCTTCTCATGATTTGTTTAAAATATCTCCTATGCTTGATCTTGAAATGCTTGAGAAGGGTATATCTTCTTGTGTTGTAGGTACTAAAGCCATTAAGGCCGAATCTATGAGTTTTTCTCCACTCGAGCTTGATGTTCTTAGGATTCCCAAGCTATTGGAGGAAAATTCTACACTTTCACATGTCGAGGCCGTGGCTCAAGTCCAAGCACTTGAGGACAAGTTGCAAGAAAAGGGGGAGGCTGTAAAGAAAAAGAGGAGAAATCAAAAACAAGTGAGAAGCCTAAAAGACAAGATAGTACCATGGAATATTCCACCAAATTAGACTTGAAGAAGCTCATTCCCTCTTGTGTAGAGCCACCTACCTTGGAGTTGAAGCCTTTACCATCCAATCTCAAGTATGCATATCTCATTGAGAATGAGAAGCTTCCGGTAATAATTTCTAACTCTTTATCTCTTGAGGAAGAAAATGCATTACTTGATGTGTTGAGAAAGAACATACATGCTATTGGTTGGACTTTGGCTGACATTCCTGGTATTGACCCTATTGTGTGCACACATAAAATTTTTCTTGAGGACAATGCTAAGCCCATTAGGCAACCACAAAGGAGACTTAACCCATTGATTTTAGATGTGGTAAAGAAAGAGGTTGTTAAGCTACTTAGTGCTGGGATCATCTATCCTATAGCTGACAGTGAGTGGGTGTCTCCAACCCAAGTTGTACCTAAGAAAGGGGGGATTACTGTGGTAAAAAATGAGAAAGGAGAGCTTGTTCCAACTAGAGTTCAAAATGCTTGGAGAGTGTGCATAGACTATAGGAAGCTCAATAATGTGACTAGGAAGGACCATTTTCCTTTGCCTTTTATTGATCAAATGCTTGAGAGATTGGCTTCCAAGTCCCATTATTGCTTCCTAGATGGGTTTAGTGGGTATTTTCAGATTCCTATAGCTCCTAGTGACCAAGATAAGACTACCTTTACATGCCCCTTTGGTACATTTGCCTATAGGAGGATGCCTTTTGGTCTTTGCAATGCACCTGGTACTTTTCAAAGATGCATGATGTCCATATTTTGTGATTTTATTGAACATTGCATGGAAGTCTTTATGGATGATTTTACTGTGTATGGTGAGTCCTTTGATTCATGCTTGCATTCTTTAGATAAAGTGCTTGGTAGGTGCATTGAAAAGAAGCTTGTGCTTAACTTTGAAAAATGCCATTTCATGGTAGATAAAGGAATTGTTTTAGGCCATTTGATTTCTTCCAATGGCATAGAGGTGGATAAGGCCAAAGTAGATGTGATTGCTTCTTTGCCATATCCTGTTTGTTTGAAAGATTTGAGATCATTTTTGGGACATGCAGGCTTTTATAGGAGATTTATAAAGGGGTTTAGTGAAATTGCTTTGCCTATGTCTAAACTCTTACAAAAAGATGTTGATTTTGTTTTTGATGATGCTTGCAAAAGGAGTTTTGACACTTTGAAAAGCATGCTCATTTCCCCTCCCATTCTTAAAGCCCCAAATTGGTCTTTACCTTTTGAGTTGTCATGTGATGCTTCTAATTTTGCTGTGGGAGCTATGCTTGGTCAAAGAGAGGGCAAGTTATCATATGTGATTGCTTATGCATCTAGGACCCTAGATTCAGCTCAGGTTAATTACACCACAACTGAGAAAGAGTTGTTTGCTATTGTTTTTGCACTTGATAAATTTAGATCATATCTTCTTAACTCTAAAGTTGTTGTGTACACTGACCATGCTGCTGTGAGGTACTTGTTTAAGAAGACAGATTCTAAGCCTCGCTTGATTCGATGGGTGATCTTAATGCAAGAATTTGATGTGGAGATAAGGGATAGGAGTGGTTCTACCAATCAAGTAGCGGATCATTTGTCTAGACTACCTCATTTAAAAGCTACTATGGTAAACTCTAACCCTACTATTCCTTGTGATTCATTTCCTGATGAGGCATTGTGTGCCATTTCATCTAAGCCTCCATGGTATGCCTCTTTTGCTAACTATATTGAGTGTAGAGTCTTGCCTCCTTGTGCTTCACGTTTTGCCATTGAAAAATTGAAAAGAGAGTCTAGATTTTACATTTGGGAACCACCTTTGATGTGGAAGATTTGTAGTGATAAAGTGATTAGGAGGTGTGTTGATGATGTTGATGTGCCTTCTGTTCTTGAATTTTGTCACTCTCATGCATGTGGTGGTCATTTTAGCTCAAATAAGACAGCTAGGAAGGTTTTAGATTGTGGATTGTATTGGCCTAGCTTGTTTAAAGACTCTTATGAATTTTGTAAAGCATGCTTGAAATGTCAAAAGGTTAGTAGTTGGGGTAAGAGACATGAAATGCCTCAACAACCCATTTTATTTTGTGAGATTTTTGATGTTTGGGGCATTGACTTCATGGGTCCCTTTCCACCATCCTTTAGTTTTGAGTACATATTACTTGGTGTTGATTATGTTTCAAAGTGGATTGAAGCCATTCCTACTAGAACTTGTGATGCTAAGATTGTTTTGAAGTTTCTCAAATCTAATATTTTTTGTAGGTATGGAGTTCCTAAGGCCTTGGTAAGTGACCAAGGATCCCACTTTTGCAATAAGATGATGAAGGCTCTCTTGGCTAAATATGGGGTGCATCACAAAATCTCTACACCATATCATCCCCAAACTAATGGCCAAGCCGAAGTATCAAATAGAGAAGTCAAGAAAATCCTAACCAAGGTGGTGAACACAAATAGGAAGGATTGGTCTTTACACTTGGAGGATGCTTTGTGGGCTTATCGGACCGCTTATAAGACTCCCATTGGCATGTCTCCTTTTCGATTGGTGTATGGAAAGGCTTGCCACCTCCCTGTGGAGATAGAGCATAGGGCCTATTGGGCCATCAAGAAACTAAACTTGGATTTCCATCTTTCGGCTAAGGAGAGATTTCTTCAAATGCAAGAACTTGAGGAGCTTAGGTTGGATGCCTATGAGTCTTCTAGAATCTATAAGGAGAAAACAAGGATCCTTCATGACAAGCTAATCTTGAGGAAAAAGTTCCAAGAAGGAGATCAAGTCCTCTTGTTCCAAACAAGGTTTATTCATAAGCATGCCAAGTTGAAGTCTAAGTGGGAGGGACCATATCTAGTGACCAAGGTGTTTCCCTATGGGGTTTTGCAACTCTTGAATAAAGCCACGGGTTCCACTATGCAAATCAATGGTCACCTATGCAAGCTCTACAAAGATGCCAAATCACTTCAAAAGGAGGAGGACTTCTCTCAACATGTTTTTGAACCACCATGATAAGGTTGTATCTCTCTAACCTTGAGCTTTTACCTTCCTTTAATTGATATATTTAATGATAGGTATAGTTCAAGTGTGGGGGAGATGAACCTAGTAGGAAAATTAGAGTTTATTTGCTTTATTTGACTTCTTTGTTTTGTGTTTTAGTTTGAAAAAAAAAATATCTGCACCACACTTTTGTTATGCATTCATTATTGATCTCACCTTATTTTATCACTAGTCTATACATACATTGAGGACAATGCATGATTTAAGTGTGGGGGAGAGAAATAAACATTTTGTTTTGTTTGTTTGGTTTTGTTTGGTTTTGCAAAAAAAAAATTCAAAAAAAAAATTTCTTTGTTTTGTTTTGTTTGAGGTTACTTAATTACCTAGCTCTTGAATGGATATTTTGATTCTTGAGATGTGGTAATTTTTAGGATTGAATAGGTGTGAAGTGAACATTCTTTTACCTTGAATTAATGGATTAGAGTGGCATATTACCCATTTATGGAAGAGGCTAAACACTCATGTGTGATTAATTCCTTAGTGATGTTACCCTCTAGAATTTGTTTCACTTCTTAATTAAGACCATATATCTTGCACTTGTTTGATAGGAGATGAGAGATGGCATTCATAAAAAATAGCCAAGAGCCAAATAGCCAACCTATTATTATTTATTATCCTTTGTTAGCCACTTTGAGCCTTTGGTTTGATTCTTAAAAAAAAAATATTCACCCTATTTTTCCCCAAGGAATGCATGTTACACTTTTATATGTCTTTTTAATATTCATTGCATGTCCTAGATCAAATGAGTGGATGTCTATTATCATTTCTCTATCCATTACTTCCATTGTTTTCAAAGAGTTAGGGGCAACAAAAAAAAAAACAACAAAGATAGATTTGAAAAAAAAAATATAGTCAAAAAGAAAAGAAATAAAGTTGCTAGAAAAAGAAAAAAAAAGAAGAAAAAAAAAAAAGAAAGAAAAAAAATAAAAATAAAAAGTTGCCTAGCTCATCCATTCCATTTGTTTTATTATTTCTTATCATTTCTTTCCATCCTCATTGTGTTAAGGTGTTCACTCAATTGAGTTAGGTTATGCTTTGCATATTAAGGGGATATATCTTGATTTAGCATTATTTTGATGCTAACCCTATTTTTTTTTATATACATGCATTTCTTAGACATCCTTTCATTACCTATATCACAACCTAATAAAGTCCATTTGATTCTTGATTGCAAGTGCTATTTAGTGATGGAGATGTAGAAGGGTTACAAATTCATAGTAGGGTTTATCCTAAGAAATTTTGAGTGAAATTTAATACCTTATACACTTTGAGTGATGAGAGCAAACACTTAACCTAGAGAGGCTTACTCTTTGACATTGATTCTTGGTAAGGGTTTGTTTGTGATGTGCATAATTCTTTCGTAATTATTGCCACATTGATTGATAATTTGTAGAAGTTCATGAGCTAGTATTTTAGTGACTTGAAACAATGTTTTTCTCTTATTTCTTTGTCTTATAGTTTCTTTTGGGACCTTTTTTCACTTGATTTTGCCCGGAGTGCAAAAGCTAAGTGTGGGGGAATTGATAGAACACATTTGTTACCCACTTTTATTTGTCAATTAGGACCATTTTATTAATGATTTATCACCTTCAAGTGCACACATTGCATTAGATTTGGAACTTTGCCTAAGTTTCTAAGATCAGTGCACTAGGGGCATTTTGGTCCAAAAAATGAACTTTTGAGAAAATGTACAAGAAAAATTGACAAAGTGCATTTTATGTCCAGTTGATGAATGGTGAAATTATATTTTTAAAATTCATTTTAGTTTGGGAGTAATTAAATAAAAAAGTCAACACTTTCTTAAGTGTCTTAGTTTGTCCTAGTTTTTGGTTTGCCTTTGTGTGAAAATTTTTATATAATTTTGTGCAGCCTGAAACTTGGTTAATTTAATAAATTCTCCCTTCTAATTATGAATTTAATTCTGGACATGAATTAGATTTTATTATATCATATGCTATTTAATTGAATTATGTGATTTATGTGACATAGGTGGCATGTGACTTGTGCATCAATTGGGCAATTGAGGTCAACACTCCTTGAGGACAATGGCTGATGGTTTGCACGTGAATTATGATTATTTTGAGGGATTAGATCAGCTAAAATGATGTGGATGACACATGGGAAATTAGGCACACATTGGAATCATCTACAAACTAATAGGAAGTTGCCACCTTGCAAGTGTGACAAGGCTCCCATTTACATTTTAATTTCTTTTTCCTTATTTTAATTAAGCTTCAGCTGATGGGAGACACCAAGGAGCACGCCATTTTAAGTCCCAAATGGGATCCAACACATATCTCATTCATCTTCCACATTCTCTCTCTCTTGTTCATAGTGTTTTTCATTTTCTCTCTTTTGTTCTTCATTTTCCAGCACCCTAACCTCCATTTTCAGCCACCAAACCTCCACAAAACTCATACCATTCTTCTCCTCTCTTCATTTTCGTTCCATCCCTTCCATTTTCACAAGGATTGAAGCTCATTTCCATCATTCAAGAGCTATGGAGTTTGGCCTTCACAAGCAATCACTAGGGTTCTTGAAGATGAAGATTGGCTAAGTTTCTTTGTGGAATCCTAGAGAGATGAAGATGGAGGATGAGTCTTGAGCTTCAAATTGGCTAAGTTCTTTTATTTCCTATCCTCTTCTCTTTTTACTAGATGGTTAGATTCCTTAATCTAGGGTCTAATCATCTTAGCTTATAAATTCTAATTTGAATTTGATGTTGATGTAAAGAGAGAGGATTGTTTCATTTAATTTCTTCCTTGGACAGCCATGACTGAATTTTGCCACTCTTTGTTTGGCACATAATCTTGTGTTTTTCAATTAGTGAATTTCTTGTGTTAATATTGCATAATCTTGTGGTGTTAATGCTTGTGTTGTTGAGTAGCTTGACATAATCTTGTGGTGTTAATGCTTGTGTTGTTGAGTAGCTTGACATAATCTTGTGGTTGCTCAATTTATGTGTTTGACCATGGCTGTTGAGAGAGGATTTTGAGTGAATCACTTGGCTAATGTCTTCACCAATTGGTTAATTGAACTAGGGACTTTAATCTAAGACCTAGGGAGGTTAGCTAATTAGGTTAATTGGCTTAGGATAATTTTCTTAAGTCATGACAGTTTTAGTCAAGAGGAAAGGGAAGCTAAACTTAGCCTAATCATGAGAAGATAATGAGTCCAAAATCAACTAATCTCTAGGGTTCCATTATTGTAAAAAGGGAAGTTCATTTCACTCACTTTCACTAGCATTTTAATTACTTGCATATTAGGTAATTAGTTTAGATAATTAGCTAGATAACTAAATTCCTACAAACTTTGGTTGATTTATTTCACTAGATAACTTTCAATTAGACTTAAAACCATTCCTTGGGAGATGACCTAGGGTTGGCCCTATATTGCATTAGGGTTAGCTTTAGTGTAATTTTGAGGATAAGCAACTAATTTCCTATCACATGACAGCATTAAATTGCTGTCATGACAGCCCTCCCAAGCCAACTTCCAGGAGGCACCGTTCCGCCATTTGACCTCCAATTAAAGTGATTTTAAAGTTCACACATCATTTTTAATTATTACTAGTAGTACACTAAATTTCAAAAAAATCTAACTGTCGGATTAAAAATTGAACATGTTACAAGTTTGGTCATTTTTGCTGTCATGACAACACCTCTAGACTAACTTCCAGAGTGCACCATTTTATCATCCGATCTCTGATGGGAGCGATTCCAAAGCCCACATGTAAATTTTAAATATTACTATTAGCATACTAAATTTTGAAAATATCTAACGGATGGATTAAATTTCGTGCATGTTAAAACATTATCACTGTTGCTGTCATGACAACACTTTTGCTGTCATGACAGCTCCTCCAGACCAAATTTTAGAGTGCACCATTTCTCCATCCGATGTCCGATCGATGTGATTCTAAAGCCCACATGATGCTTATAAAAGATTTTACTTGTGACCCAAATTTTAGAGAAATTCAATGGTCAGATTAAAATTTGAACACCCGGATGTAAAAGTGCAGTTTTTTAATAAAAATCATTTTCAAAATTATCCAAATCTCATTCTAATGGTCACAAACCTATGAGAACACTTTGGACACGTCAAATAGGACTAAAAACACTTGATAGAACATTTAAATGATAAAAAAACCCTTTATATCAAAATTTGACCACCCAGGTGCCATTTCCCAAAATGGACCCCAAACCCCCAAAATGCACAAATCACATAAGAGTGGCCAAAAACTATTCTAAATATCATATACACATATGAATACACACGTCAAAACATTTTCATTTAGCTCAGAGATCTCTATGGGGCCTACGCACCCACTCTCTCTATTCAAGGTGTATGTTTGCTCATAGCACACCATTTGCAATGCAACCACTTTACATTTGCTTGTGAAATCACATATATACCAAAATAAATATTTACTTGTAATGAAAAGTTGGTCTATTAAATAAATCCATCAAAATCACACACCATAACCAAGTTTCCTAAACACATGTCTACAAGCGGCAAAAATTCATACACAAGCACACAATCCACACATATTCACATATCTGTATAGTCACATCCTATTGACACCCTGATCCTAAATACATTACACTGTACTTGCTTAAAAGAAAAGGGTTTCAATTCTTTACAAATCACAAGCAAACCCCTAACTTTGCTCCTTTTCCCGTCCACCACTGAATCCTTTTCCTGGACCTGTAAATATTGTAAACAAAAGGGTGAGACAACCACAATCTTAGTAACAGAAAAAATGATATTCCTTATTACAAGGAAAGCCATAGTCAAGAATATAAATAATAGATTCAAAATAACATATAATTAATCAATTAAAATGCTTGAATGCAAGAAATAGGTCGATATAGCCTTTCCTGACCAACAAAATGCCCTTTGGCACTCTTTAGCTTGCAGGTCAACCTTGTACCCACTGTACCTCCATAGGCACAATATATAAACTAAGGCATGATCTGATCCACCGAACCGCATGTGCCCCTTCGACGTGAATCCTGAGCAGTCAAAGCTAACTCCCTCCTAGAGCTAGGCCGACTTACTCTCCATGTGAGCGCTGCCTTGGCCTAGGCACTCAACCTCACATTTCATATGCCGAATTTCCTCTCCTACTCAGAGGTGTCGAACACTCAATCCACTAACTATTTTAGTGTACTGAGCCCACAATATGACAGGCAACACTAAGTACTAACAGTGAGCCATAGAATATTACAAGACCGCATCTCCCCATTGGTGAACTCCCACCGAGATCATGCCTCCACTCTTTTCTACCTTTCTCGAGTATTGACCACTTCAACACTCAAGGTAGTATAACACTCATAATTCATCTTTTAAGCCGTTCCTTACCTATCTAAGGTACTAAACTTAGTTACACTTCCCTAAGTGCAACTCCTCATTTTTTTTATGATCATAATGCATACTAATAATCTTATTTCCATAAGTAACATCATTAATAAATAGATAGTAAATATAAATGCATTATTATTAAAGCAATACCCCATAAACCCTTCTAAAACATATTTTATTTCCATACAATTGTTTAAAACATGTAATGCATGCTAAATAATATTTTCTACTCAAAAATAGCTAAATAAAGTGATAAAAAATATAAATTTCCCTATTACCTCAACCCTTTAGTGCCAAAAGGGTTCCTCTTGTACAAAATAGGACTTGGCTTGTCCTTAACTTCTCAATAACTTCCACCAACAATTCCTACAACATATAAGTGATCCATATCACTTATCATGACAAATAGCATTAATGAAGACTATAACTCATACCACACAACTTAGGTCAGTGAGTCATAATCCATCCTAATGGTCCATATATTAAACCAACCATTCACATAGTATTACTTAACCACCAAAACCATTTATTAGCCATCACTAGGCTAATTTCCAATTCATATAATTTTTAATCAATTAAAAACCTTCACTTAGTGTCACCAACTTTCACTATTAGCCCTTATAATGAAAACCAAACCTTAATTTAAATCTTATTAGGCTTAAATAGTAAAATTATAACTAAATCAATAGACTTAAATCATTGAGGAGCAAAACCCAATCTCTCAAGGTTTAATTTGTGCCCAAAACACCTCTTTTCATCTAATTATCCACTCAAAACATTAGATCACCATATAAAAACTCAAAACAATCTCCCAAGGACCCAAAGAAACTAAAGCTTACAAGAATAAAGCCTTTAGGATCAAAATTTAAAAATTTTCTCTTCCAAAAATTGAAGAAAATCAAGAGGAAAAGAAGAGGATTGAAGTAGAGAGTTTGTCTATTGTATAGCCGAGCTTGTAACGGTTGTAAAGCCTCCTGGATCTAAGCCTAACTCTTTCTCTTTCTCCTCTCTTCTTTCTCTCTCTCTCTCTCTCTCATGCGTTTTCTTTCCTTGTTTCATTTCTGCGTTTCTGCATTATTTTGGTCTTTAAATTGCTGATCTAATACTTTGGAGAAAATTTCAAGAAATGAGCCAATATTTTTTACTATAGCACAAAAGCCCGGGTCAACTTTGATAATTTTTTCCATAGTTAAAAATCAAATAAAACCAAACTTCTGCTAAGAAAAATTTAAACTCTAGACCTATATCAAATTATTTTAAATTTTAATTTAATTTTAGATATTTTATTTTATTTTTAAAATAAATTCGAGTCTTAAAATTTCGGGATGTTACAGCTGAAATCATAACAATTATCCCAAGTTAAGCCCCTCTGGCCACATACTTCATTAACTCGCTAGCTACCCTTATTAGGTTAATAAATTAGGGTTAAAAATTTTTGAATGTTACAGAGTTACCTTAATCAGTTATGTAAGATTAAATGTAAATATAATGAATCTACTAACTAGCCCTTGGGGAAGAAATTAGTTATTAAAATGTTGAGAGGAATAGGACTTAGGCCAATTTGAAATTAACGGTGATGAGAGCCTAGCCTTTATGATTGGAGATCTCATGAAGAAAGTTCAATGAGTAAAAACAAGTCACTTGTTAGTTCTGCTAACATTAAATATTTATGTCCCTTCCTATAGCTTTAGCAAGTGATAGAATACATTGATCGATGGCTAAGAAAAATCTCCTAATGTTTTCACTATCCTTATAGATTGTGTTTTCATTGCAGGTATACTTAATGAAAACACCTATACGAATATGGAATAAGGCTACTCCTATGAAATTGTGGTAAAATCTCTAGAGCATTTGTTAAAACTAGGCAAGCACACTATCAATAACACACAAAATTGCTGTTAGCATCAAAAATTATGGGGGTATAATCAGACTAATAAGACCTCTAGTACATGCTTAAGATCTGTTGATTCAACAATGAAGTTGCACTAACTCTTTTGTGTGCTAAGTTTTATTAATTTAGGTTTAGTTCAAGTTGAAAAACACCATATTCGAAGTGGTTCCTATGAGATTGTAGCAAAATCTCTAAAGCATTTATCAAAACTAGCCAAGCACACTATTGATAACACGCAAAACCGCTATTAGCATCACAAATTGTAAGGGTATAATCAGACTAATAAAACCTCTAGTACATGCTCAAGATCTGTTGGTTCAATAACGAAGTTACACTAACTATTTTGTGTGCTAAATTTTATTGATCTAGATCTCGTTCAAATTGAAAAACACCATATTCGAAGTGGTTATCCTCTATGTGAATAACTCACATGATAGCAATTCTTTTGAGACATATGGGGATTGTTGTAATTGTGTCAAAAAGAAAAGTCCCATGTTGTTCAAATGAATAGAGACCTTAGTGCATAGACATCAAGATGTGAACTTGGGCTAGTAAATGGGCTTAAATGAGAAATAGACTCTTGCATACAATTGCACATAAATTAGATGTGATACTAAGCAATTTTTTAAAATTTTGAAAACTATTTTGTGGAGATACAAAATTATTTGCATAAGATAGTTTTTCAAAAAAACTTCCTTCTTTTTTAAATATGTGGGAGATTGTTGGATATTATTAAATATTTATGAATATTTCAAAAGAAATTATTATAATTTAATGATATGAAAATACTATTTAAATCAATTTTTGTTGTAACATATATATTATACCCCCATTATTATATGAAATTATCTTTTAATTGTGTTTAATGTGTTTTTATTGCCCAATTTTTAAAGATATTTGTCTATAAAAGGTAGTACTTATCATATGTTTTGTATGAGCCTCTGAGATGAGCTCTCTCTTTTCCTCTATCACATTGCTTTGTTAGTGCTGGTATAATCTAAGTTTATTGTAAGAATTTTTGTTGTTTTGTGACTCTTGCTTTTTCTAGAAAGAGTCTGCTTAATCTTGGGGGACTGTTGCGGATCAATTCAGTGTGGCAAAATAACTCTTAAGAATAGTGTCATTATGTATGACTCAAATTATGATTTTACTCGCTACTGCCAACAACTTACGCCTCAAAATTCAATGATGTATAAAGGAATAGTAAATTTCAAGTTACTTTATGAAATTTTTTAATCAAATAACTAAAAATAAATTACTACTTTCTTTTGAAAAATTACTGATTTTTTTAGAGAAATGACTAGAATGAAATAGCATATTAAAAGTTTCTGTGTACAAGTTTTTTTAAGTAGCGTAGTCCTACAACTAAAAATCATTTTTTACATTCTTTTCAAAAATGACTAGAATTGAATAGCAAATTACAAGTTGTTCTATGTAATTTTTTTTATATTAGTGAAATCCAACAACTAAAATTCAATTACTACTTTTTGTGAGGAATTAACTAGTTTTCTTGAAAAGTAACAAAAAATAAAATCACAAATTACAAGTTGATTTGTGCAATTTTTTATCAGTGATATTCAACAATTAAACATCAATTATTGCTTTCCTTTGAAAAATGAGTAAAATGGAACAACATTATAAGTTCTAATAGATACCTTTCTTCGATTTTTCAAAAGGGTAGAAAAGTATTTTCACATTAAAACTAATTTACAAACAAGTAGGGAAGAAAACAAGCTAGATCGAGTTAGACTTTGGCCAAATGAGCTTGAGCCAGTATGATAAATCAAAGGCCTGAGCTTAGCCTGGAGGCTATATAAGGCTTTTTTTTTTTACAGCTCAGACCGAAGCCTACTTAAAGCTTGATATGGTTTAAAAATCTATTTAAAAACCTACTTAAAAGTAGGCCTTTTAAATAGGCTTGCATTTTAGTTTTAAACGTCTTGAATGTACTTTAGGACTATTATAATATACAATATATAATATGATTTATCAATTATAATATATAATAATTGAAAGGACTTATCAATTATAATATAATATAATAACAAAGTAACAATATTAAATTAAAATTAATATATATATCCAATATAATTGAAAATATAACTAAAAATCAAATGATGAAGCAATGATTTGTGATATATTAAATAATGCGCACGCACGTATGCATGCATACATGCATGTATATATGTATGTATGTAGGTCGATCTGTTAGATCTATAGGTTAAGTTTTAAAAAAATTCAACATATTTAATTAATAAACTTAATTGAAGGCTTGAATTTTATTGATATTATTTAGTAAATAAATTGAGTTAGGTTTAAAGTGGGCTAAGCTTAATTCCCACTCCTACAAACAAGTCCCAAAAACTAGAGAATAATTTTTTTTATTTTGTAATATTTAATTATCATTTATATATTTTAAAATATTTTTACGTCATTCTTCTTTCAAGAAATTGAAAATCCGAAAAAGACATCCAAGTCCCCGGGACCACGTCTTTTCGGAATAACCGTCGCTTCAAGAAGATTCTGCAAGGGGGGCCCATCCACAGAACCAGGTGGCTGCCTTCCCGGGACGCCGGCGAATTCCTCACCGACGTTCACTTTCCGGTGAAGTTTTCTTTTCTATGTTTGGTAATATCTCGCTCAACAAAACCCCTTAACTTCCCGAAGGCATGCTCAGCTCATTACATATATTCCTCCATACCTATTTCCTTCTTTTGCTCTTTCTTGCTTCGTCCTTCGCTTTCTCTCTTGTCGGCTCCGTTTTTCACTCTCTCTTGTCCATTTCTTACATTTGTTTGCTTTATCCCCCCCCCCGGGTCGCAGCCAAATCGGAACTCTTATCTTTTTCGGTTTTACCCTTGTCTGTTCTTTCTTGTTCTTACCGTGTTAGTTTCACATTCTATTTTGCTTTTATTTCTTCTTTGTCTGTTCTTGTGATTGCCCAGTGGTCCCGCACGCTCTTGACTGCAATTTTTTCCCCTCGAGAATCTTCGTGTGAAAAATGGTTGCGCAGCACAAGAATGCGCTCAATGTCATTAGTGACAAGTGAAAGGAATCGAAACAAAATTCTCTAATCACTTAGCTAGACTATTAAATGTATCTGGACTATTGCATAATAGAGTTTGTTTGAATTGACCTGCCAGTAAGCTGTAACTTGGGCCCAGGTGTGAATGAACGAATGCTTCAATTGAATAAAGAGATTCTGTATGTTGATGACGGCTAGCTATCCGACCCATACTATTCAGTTTTTTTATGTGACATATGTCAGCGTTCGAGGTTGAATTATTAACGTTCTGCTGTTACATTTCTTCTGGCCTTCGGGTTTCATTAAATTTTAACTTATAACGTAAAGGGAAAAAATGTAATGTCTAGAAACATGAGAACAAAATCAGTAACTAGGCGGGCTCACATGTCATGCTTGGACACGAGAGAGGATGGAAGAAAAACAAAACAACAAAACTGGGAAAAAAGGAACGGAGCCCCAAGTGACCTATGATTTATGTGCTTTTGAAGTTTATGGTGGAAAATTTTTTGTGTCCGTACATATATGTGTGATTAAAATCTTAAACCATATCATAGGTTGCTTATTCTTATTTAACTTATTGAGCAGTGGAAGAAGATTTATTGTATAGATCAATTTTTCTATATGGTTGGGTTGATCTGCCCATTACTTGCCTAGTTGTACTTCCGACAGTAGGATAAATAATTTGTTTCACACCATGATGATTTAAATGTTTTTTTTTTTTTTTGGGTTATGTCTTTTGCTGATATGGAATAAAAGAGAAATCTAAATCTGCTAATGGACACCTATGAGCTAACCTGCATCTGATATGAAACTTGCATTGCTAATGGCTTGTTTACAGGATATCAAGAAAATAATTCTGTTGTAGTGGTTGTTCTCAGGTTTCTTTCACTGTGATACATGGGGTCTTCAGCAGAAGAAGAATATGCTGCATTCCTAGAGAAGGTTGAACGGACAGTTTACTTTGACAACCTGTCACCACAAGTTACTGAATCTGTGTTGATAGCTGGCATTGATCAGTTTGCAACTGTAGAAAGTGTCAAGCTTATTCGCAACTACAATGAACCAAGGAACATGCCAATATGTGCATTAGTGGAATTGGACTCTGCTACTAAGGCCAAAGAAGTTATATCAGTGTTATCACAAAATCCTTTCATGATGTGTGGGATGCCAAGGCCTGTAAGGGTGCGCCAAGCTGAAGTGGAAATGTTTGATGATCGCCCCAAGAAGCCTGGAAGAAAGATAGACTGCCAATGGTTGGAGCCTGATGACCCTGATTTTAAGGTGGTACAGGAACTGAAGCGACTTACACACAAACATACTGCTGAAGCTGCACGCCTTATGGAAGTGAGTTCATTCCTCTTTACTCATCAAATATTTAACCCAGTAATTAATCATATTTATAGTTCTTATTACTGTTGTGATATAACTAATTCGGGCATTAGCAGAATTGGCTTACGGGAGTAAATGTCAAGAGTATCTAAATTCTCACTAGCATTGACACTAATATATTATGCTCGAAGTGTCCACTTTGTTTCAGTATTTTCCTTGTCTTGGGAGTTTTCAGCAACAACTCTTAACTGGCGAGTTTGTGGGAACTATCACTAGAGATGGTGCAGGAACGTGATTTTTATGGCAGTTACATTAATTTAACTCAACCCTGCTAATGTTTTATATTGGACATTTAGAGTGAAATTGACACGATATAAAATCTCAGGTGCAAAAATTGGAAGCAGTAATAATTCTGGGATGGAAAGAATTATCAAAGAGAAACGAAGTTTTTATACCTTTGTATCCTTGTTACATGGGGAATTTAAAATTATATGAAGTTGAGCGATACAATGGTTGACATTGTCTGGAAGATCTCAAAACAAGAAACCACTGACATTGACTTCTGTCACTTTGTGATGACTGCTATTATCTTTAGTTCCTATGGTCTTTCAGTCTCTAATTGGGAGACTTGTAACTTGTGTTTCAAATAATTTCAAATATATTCCCTCGAACCCCATCTTCCCCCTGATGAGAGAATATGAGTGATTGAGAAACATACCTGTATGAGAGTTGAAGAATGAAGAGTTCATACTACTCATTTAATAAAGAACACATTGTGTTAAGTTTATATGTAGCCATACACATTTTGTTGTTTTTGGCTGAAGGAGACTAAATCATTGATTAGGAGGACTGGACCTCAAAAGACCTGCAATACCCCTTTCTGCAATGTCGAAGAGATTCTTTAACCTATGGCTGGATAATAACTGTTATAAATTGTGAATTCAAAATATCTATAGTGAGAAACTGAATATTCTAAAGCCAGTTTCATTTTGTAGCTGCAACTACAAGAAGAGGAGAAGCTTCAGAACCAGCAGACAGCCACACTGAAGGGACACTATGATAAGTTAAAGAAAATTGAAAGCATTATGGCTGATGGAAATGCCCGACGTTTGGCACGAAAGTATGATCTGCGTCTTCTAGATGATTGAAGTCTTTTTTATGTGTACCATGCAAATAGTTTTCTATTTTGTAGCTTTAGATAAGTAGCTCCCCTTAGACCTTAGTATCAAATCTCATCTATGGGTACATGTTATACTGTAATCCGTGTCAAACATCTGTTTATACGGTCTCTCATTAATGTATAGAACAATGATGAGATAATATTTTGAATGGGATAATATGATATACAACTGCTATAACACATAAATTCATGCTTCAACTTTCTCAGTTTATTGAGATTGAATTGTCACAAGAATAATTGTTCTTGTATTTTACTGCCCCCGCAATATGAAACATCTACAAGCCAAAAATTATCCATGATCACTCAGTGTGTATTCTATGCTTTGGAGACTAACAGTAAATAAATTTGACTATCCTCTGTCTGTATAGTTATCCCTATTCTCCCTCAAATAATTTGTCTTCACTTTGAATTGGTGATAGCTGCAAAAAGCAGCTCGTTCCAGATATCTGTCAGCCCTGCTACACACCAATGGGTACAATCCATGCCTTTGAATCCATTGTAAGAACTGGGGTGTGCATCTTTTCTTAGCTGTGACAGAGTTGTTATGTTAAGCAGATGAACAGGTTTTGTTATTTCCTTCAAGACATCCATCACTACGTATGCTGCTGGAGGCAAACCACCGGGGTAAGTTGATCCACTCATTGGTTCTGTTTCCTTTGCACAGTTTGTCTCTTCTGGATGATTCCACGCTGATCCACTATATTATGTGTCACATATTAAGCAAAAGTCAAGTTAGCATGTTGCTTGAAATTGATCTTGCAGCTCCGAATTAGGCTCATGATAAGACATAGTTTGAAACTTACTTGTAATGAGAAGGTGAAACTCCTTGATAAAGAACCTTGGTTTTGGTTGCATCTACCTCTGCATTCACCCAATTAGCCCAAGTTGTCAGACCCTTCTGAAATGCAGCCATACGATCCATGTCCTTGAGTATCTTGCCATCCACTTGAATGTAATCCCATCTGCATCAGATAATTACCATATGATTCTTAGTTTTACATGCTGACATAGATTGTGTCTTTTTCTTTTCAACTTCTCCCGAAACTTGAGTTATATATTTATCAGTCGGGTCTAATTGAAATTTTCTTTTACTTTTTTCTAAGAACCCAGTAACAAAATCAAACTCAAGTTGATAATGAGAGATGTTCCTTGTACTCAAACCCTTGTAGCAGCCAAAATCTTATGGTGTACTCCCTCTGGTCCTTATTACAGGGTACATTGTAGAAAAATTCTCTGATCTTTAATATAAGGTACTTGATGAGATATTAATTATGTTCTTTCAATATTACTTGTATTTAAACTCATTAACTATGAGAGAGAATGTGATGCAAATTTAATTTTTTTTTTCATTTAAATAAGGGTAGAATTGGAAGTTTATTCTATTTTCAGACAAAGTTAATAACTTAACCACTTCTTTCTGGTTCCAAGAAAGTAATTAGGGGTGCTTTATAATAAGGACTGAAGAGAGTATTAGTTATATGGGAATTTGTAGAATCTTACGGTTGCTTTGGTCCTCTACGGTACCACCAGTGCCAAGTGTTGAAAACCAAAATGTCCATATTCTTCCATAGTTCTGCATTCTTGAGCGAGTCAAGCTTCAAAACTCTACCAATCTTTTCCTCTTCAATGTCAACCAAGTATAGAGAATGAAATACACTCACAGAAACTCCATATTCCTGCAGTAGATGCCTCAGTTGCTTGAAATTTTAACACAAGAAAAACCTCTTACCGACAAGCATAGTTAAAGACAATTCTGATTCACGAATATGCTGCAATTCTGAGATTTTATAGTTCTTTTTGAAAATATAAAAGGAAGTTCATAGAATTGACACTGTAAACATGGAAATAGCTTAGAGACCTGGAATGTAATATTAGTGATAGGTTCAATGGTCTGTTGGAGTGTTGCAGATTGAGGTACTGCAGAATGAAGCAAGCACACTAGCGATTGCCACTGGTTTAGACTCAGAGAGTCACCAATGAACATTATGTTCTTCCCCTTCATTTGCTCCAAGAAGCTTTTCCCATCAAATCTGCAAAATCATCATTCTAAGTTAGCAAATAAAATACTGATTTATCTCTAATAAGTCTACATTTTATTCAAATTTTCCATAGATTCCTGATTACGAGGTTTATATATATATATATATATATAAATGGCTGAGTCATATTTGAGCATTGCAAAATCAATTGGAAGTAGCTCTCTCAAAGGCATTTTTTGCATTCACATAGACTTGAATTCTAGACCTTGTGCTTAAACAATCATAACCCTTTCTACTAAAACCAACGCATGTTAGCTAGTTCCTGACTACAAGTTGAAGCCAGAGGTCTTCTAGTTAATAAAATTATTTTGGGTTGGGGTAGAATTCAGGACAGTTATTAAATGCATCTACAGGATCTCATTGGTCTATAAATTTTTAATACATAAAATAAATTCACAAGTAATGAATAGCAAGAGACTCAGAAGGATCAAGCATGAGGACCACAGTTTAGTTCTGTTCAAGATGTGAAGATAAAAGATAGAAGTTGTTGTCATTCATTAGTTGTACAAGTTGTTCACGTCTCAAGATAAGTAACAGTATTGACAAAAATGGTTTTTTAGTTATGTGCTATTTGAAACGAGGCAATTAGGTTGGTCGTGACTCATCAATATGTGTATATATTGGAAGTTTTTATGAGCATCACATAAACAAACTCTACCAATCTTACCTAATTTGACTTAAATTGCACCGTTTTTTTTTTTTTTGAATATTTGCAGATAATATTTGACGTTTAAAATACAACAATTTTCTTAAAGTTTATAAAGTTTTATATAAAAAAAATCTATAGGAAATCACACTATTTCTAAATCACTAACATGACTGCTTGTCTCGGATTCTATGCAAGGTATATGTACAAAATATTAGTTTAAAATATATTCAAATAACATACTAGCTAGATAAATTAATTTAAAATTTATAATATGACCCATTATTTATAAGTTATAAGTAATGCAATTCATTTTTTTTTTAATTTTGTGCATAGTATATGTGGCTTGTATCTAATATTACCTATGTAAATTTAAAAGTTCAAATAATTCATTATTAAGTTTTAAAGGGAAACAATAATTTTGAAATTCTAAATTTTCAAAAGATTCGTGCAATATATTTAAAATTTAGATATAAGAGTAATTTATCGTTTAAATTATAGAACTAAGAGCATCTAACATCCTTTTTTTTTTAACAATAACATCGATTATCAAATAACATGAGAAAAAAGTACAAGCCCTACTCTTTAGTTTTATTTATAAGTTATTCTAACATATTTCATTAAAATTAATAAAAATTTTAAAACTCATTAACTTTGTTTTAAAATTTAAGAAGTTTTCATTTTTGTTCCTAATAAATATTCTTAAATTTTATTACTGGTATTTTTATTCAAAGTATTTAATAAGAGCAAAAATGTAAAGAGAAGTATTAGAAATTGATGAGCAAGCTATAAATAGGATTAAATTTTTTCTTCTCTTTATGTTTTATAAATAAAACTAAATGAATATAATACTAAACTAACAAGCTCTTCCCATAACTAACAGGAAGAGGCACATTGTGATGTTTCTAAAAGTTAAAAGGTAAGATTATACCAAAAGAAGTTTAAGGTCTCAAATATTCTCACCATGTAATTGAAGGAGAAAATTACCTTGTTACCCTTAAAATTTTAACACAACAAGCACACAACACAATCTGACTTTTGTGCAATTGTGTTTGGATGGTAGCAGGAAATCTCCAGTTGGTTTGGGGCCCATCAATCAATAGTCATTTAATTTTGTTCCAAGATTAGACTTTGGAATGTTGTGTCACACAAGCAACACACATCAAAATATGTGAGTTGTGAGAATGTTGGGAAATCATGTGAAGTGTGAACCTAATCTTGATGGTCCCTGTAGCAAATAAAGCCGGACACGTGATACAACCAAAGGAAGTCCGCAGCAGAAATCTTTTTTGTCACGGACAGACAACCCCAAAAAAGCTGTTCTATTTATTAAATTATTAAATTAAACTTATATTTTTTATATTAATTAATGGTTGTTCATTATTAGTTGAAGGTATCACATGCTATTATTGATTATGTCACCAAACTATGAAAAAATTGGGGTTCACATGATATGAATTTGGAATACCTAGTGCCAACTAACCAATCTCTGTCGTACTGTGGTCGAAAAAAAAAATTATTAATTGTCTTCAACTTCTCTGCTTCTTTTTTTTTTAATTTTCAATTATAACAGCTTTTGAATATAGTAATAATATACAATTTTGAACTTTTTTTAATAATCATATCATAATTTATCGTCCAAAGACAATGTGTCTCTTATCATAATACTTTTCTTTGACATTTTGGACAATTAATTAGACTTCCAGCATAGCAATTAGCATAAAGTAAAATTAAATTTCAATTTAAAAAAAAAAGGAATGGACTGAGAATTACATATGAACTGTGTCTAGATTAAAACTCTAAATAAAAAAAAAACCTATATACACTAAAGGCTGTTTTATAACAAATCAAATTTATATAAGTTAAGAACTAATTGTTATTAAAACTTGAATGAAATAAGTTTGAATAAATTATTATTAATTTAAAATAAATTATTATTAAAATTTAAATAAATATATATTGATAAAAAGTTAACTTGAATTAATAAGTATTTATTTAAATTTTAATAATAAATAATTATTAACTGAAATAAATTTATTCGAGCTGTCTTGTTTGATATTTCCGCAATGTGCAATCATTTGAAAACAATTTTTTATTTGGAAATGCTTTCAGAATAATTAAAAAGCAAAAACATCTTTCAGAAACTTTTTTTAAGACGCATTCAGGTGAACAATAAATAAATAAATAAAAAGAAACAAAAGAGAAGATAAAGAGAAAGAAGAAAGAAACAGCGAAACAGAGAGTTTTGATTCTTCTTGTGGTTAATGGAAGCTAAATACCTGGGCAAGTCGCAGCCGGTGGGTTTCCACCGGAAACTGAGATACAGACGATCGGGACGGCCGTAGCTGAAGCAGTCGAACTCTTTGCGAATGTGAGGACACTTCCACGAGTCGTACAGAGGATACGACTCATCCTTCACCCATTCTCCTTCGTACCTATCGCATGTTGAGGACGACGACGACGATGATGAAGTTGATGATGAAGAACTTGCAGATTGATAATGATGATGACGATGACGATGAAGAACTTCAACTTCTTCAGTACTCTCCACTGTACATTCCGATAATAATAATAATGGCGATAACAGCCAAATGAGGCCAATCAACCCCACAACCAAACTGCTTCTTCTTCCTTCACTACCCATCTCTCTCTCTCTCTAGAGTTGCAGGGAAGAGAGAGATGATTTATAAGCTCTTAGTGGTTAGCTGTCTGTGTATATATAAATGTCAGAGTTGACTCTTAATGTTAACTTTTGGGCTATTCATGCCAATTTATTGTACAAGATATTACTAATTAATTCATTAATTAATAATTAATTAAAAGTATACTAAATAAATCTCAAGAAGTGTGCCACGTAATGAGAAGCGTTTTGGACTACTTTTTACTCTTTATCCCTCTTTTGGTTTTTGGTGCTTGCGTTTCCCTCAATTAATTTAGTTTGCTTAATTTAGACACTTTTTAATTTATTCAGTTGTTTTATGTCGTGTTAATTTTAGAAAGAAATAAATGTGGACCTCCAGCATAAATTTAAAAGCAGATTTTTTTCCCCCATATTCTCTCCATTTATTGTTATAAGGGCATTTTTTTTTTATGTTTCAATTTACTTGCCCTCATCTCACTTATAAGTAAGTTCAACATATTTTATCAAAAGAAGGGAGAGGACAAACTGGTGAAGATTAGTACAAGGATATCATATATTAACTTAAAACTTTAAAATTCAAGTCCTTTTTTTTAAGGGACATGGCCCAACTAATCTTGATCAAGGCATGATAAGCACCACAATGATGAGTGTCCCTAGCCATTGACATTATTATATTTTCAAAACTTAAACTCGAGATTTTTAGTTAAGCTATAGAACAATGTTTTAGAGGCATTGATTATATTAATTTCATTAGTTTGTCTTAAAGAGATATTTTTGCATGGATTTGATGCATCACATCATCCATGTTTCATCTAATAAAATCATTCAATTCAAACTGTCATCAATATAAAATGATTGTGTCAGTAATGATAGTAAAGAGAAAGAAAGTGTCAAAAAAAAAAACCAAATAGGTAGTATGTCATTATGAAAATATTAATAATAACACATAAGATTTTATTAGCTTGAATTAATACAAATTTATTAGATGAAGCGTATATGATGTGATACACCAAATTAATCTATGCAATATATTTCTCTGTCACAAATTAGAATGGGTGGTAGAATTTCTCGGGTCAATTATGCAAGCAGTTAGAAGTTGGAATCATAACTTACGTATATATTTTAAAGGAGATCGCACGTAAATGGACCATGTTCCTTTATGTCTTGCAAAAAATAATAATAAAAAAGAAAAGAAAACATGCAAAGCCTTGTAATAACAAAAGGAGAAAATGTATATCCTTAATCTTACATACTTAATGTTCTTTTTTTAATTAAATCAGAATATGTAGATATTTTATAGATTATTTATTTTATAATATATTCTTATTATTAATTTAATTAACACATTAAAATTCACTCATTATGATTTAATTGGATATAAATAAATAATTTATATCTAATAAACAATTTATGAAAGTTAATTATATTGAATCCTAGATCCAGTCAGGTTAGACTACAACAATATAAAACTTTTGAGTGGAAGTTTTTCCTATTTACAAGACTTAAACACTATTACAGTCTGGTCAAAAAAATTAAACTCACATTATTTGAAGGTTTAAAAAAAAAAAACTTAAGAGAAACAAGTTCCATACAACTTAACAAGATCATAGTTTAGGCATATCTTTTTAGGCTGTTATAAATAACACACAAATAGTGACTTCATATTTAATTTAATTAATTCAAATTTTAATTTTTTAAAGTTATTTTATTTTTTATAATTTTTAAAATGAAAGACATTGAAAATGAAAAATAAAATGAAATTTAAAATTTTCAGATCAAAGGTTTAAAACAATATGTAATTTTCGACTACACTTTGAAACGGAAACTAATTTATTTAATTTATTTTTAAGGGGTTTTATACACTCAAATGAAATTCACCATCCAAATCATTCTCATATATTATCAGCCAAAAAAATAACGAAGATCAATCATTGAAACATTTTATGTCCAAATTTTAGAGACTAACTAATTTTATTTGGAAGGGGGAAAAAACCCTTTTAGGGTGGCTCAAGGAAAATTGTTTTGGATTCATGGATCTCTACATTAAGTAATATAACCTTTTTTTTTTACCAAATTAAATTAAAGAGGAAAATTAACTGAGGTCCTAAAAAGGTATCTTCATTAATGAAAGAAATTGTCACATTATATATATTCAAATAATACATCACGGCCAAAAAATTTAAGGAGCTAAATAAGAAAAATAATTACTCACATATCCTGGCCACTTATAAATACAAAAATTTGACATATAGATGCAGAAATTTGACTGATAAATGAGACTTAGAAAATAATTAATTTTCTTACTTAGAACTTATTTTTAATTCTCTCAAAAATTTAATTATGTGTTTTAAAAAGTTAATAGAACAAGAAGGTCCATTCGATCTACAATAACCCTATATTGGGCCAGAAAAAATAAATCTAAAACCCTAGAAAATAAAATCACTCCATCTTATTGAAATGGACGCATACAAATATATAGGTGAGAGTTTAGGATAATTAATAATAAATTGGCACGAGAGTGTGGGATGAAATATATAATAAATGGAAAAGAATAGAAAATAATGAAACATTTATTTCATTATACGCTTCATTATTTGGGAGTCTTATGGGAAACAACTAGACATTATTTAAAAATTATTATAAAATGGATGGATGAATAGGCTTATTATCTACCCATATTATATATATATATATATATATATATATATAGATAGATAGATAGGTGTCTTATGGGTAATAAATAGACTTCTTTTTTTTCGCAATATTACCGTTTTAGGCTAATTTAGGAAGAAGAATGAATATTTTTTTCCCAAAAAATACTTTCTCATCATACGTAATAATTTGGCAAGAACATCTTCAACAAATAGTATTCATAGCCACATTATATAAAATTTATTCATAATAATAAATTGGTGAGAAGCTTACACAGTAGAGACTAATTAAATTTAAAATGGGAAAAAAAAGCACCACACAAGTTCCATGCAAAGAAAAAAATTAAAGGGAAAAAAAACAGAGACAAGCAAACGTTAATAAAGTATGAAATAGATGTTTCATCAAAAAAAAAAAGTATGAAATATATGTGAGAACAAAAAAACACATCTTGATGCATTGGAGAAAAAGATTGGAGAGCTCAGTGCGCAATAGTGGCTGGAACTTTAAATCGTTGTTAGGGGGTGGGAGTATGATTAGAGTTTTCTTTCTTTCTTTGTTTATCAAGTACATATGTTTGAGATATAATCAAACAATAAATGTAGGTATTTTTTTAAAATGAAAATTTAAATACTAATTCATCATATTATAAGATATTAGTCTTTTTTGTTAAATTCAATCCCGATCGTTTGATTAGAGTTTTCTAAAAGGTTTATCAAAGATGCTTTTGTAATTATATTATTCAGTTCAAGTAATTTCATCCTTAGTCTTGCTAGTCTCGAGTAGACACCACACACACAAATGTAGAAGTAAGTTCAACATGACATCTTCTTTAAGTAATCCAATGTGCCTGGAGCATTGTTTTCAGACCCAAATCACCTTGTACAATCGAATTGATCTGAGTATCAGCCAAAAAAGAAAGCGTTTTGATTCAACAATTTGGCCCGTTATGGCAATTGACTCAAATTGACCTACTTTGACCTTGGGCATTTCTTAAAAACTTGGCGAAAAACCTTAGAACTCAGAACGATTGGATTGTTTTGTTCCATTTTTTATTTAAATATTATTATTTTTATTTAATTATTATGTCAGAGAATTCAAATATTAGTTTAACCAATCAAATCATAAGAATTGTGACTTACCAACTTTTTTGATTCATCATCTAGTGCAGTTTTTGAAACATTGATCTAAAGGCCCTTAGGCTTTAGATGTGACTATCCATTTTGTTTCTTTTAAAAAAAAATCTTGAATTTGAGGTATATCATTCAGACATTTTTTCCCTCATTGTTGTCATTTTTATTATTTTTTTTTAATTGTTTAGAGGTATCTTTTTATTAAAAACAATCATATTCAAGATATGATTAGGTATTATCTCTCTCAATAAGGATTTGAATATTAGTGTGTCACGTTATGAATGACTGATTCTTTCCGCTTTAGGTCCAACCTCCATTGGTTTTTGTAATTGTTTTTTAATTTTGGTGTTGTATTTCATTTTTGTTTTTGTGTTGTAAGTTTATCCCGTTTGAGCCAAACTTTATTTATATTTAGTTTTGAATTTTTGTGTTGTTTTTAGCGTAGTTGGCCTAAGAGAATAATAGTGTTATTATTCTTCTTGAGTTTTTGTGTTGTTATCATTTTCCATCGTTTTAATGAAGTTTACTTGTTCTTTCAAACAAAAAAAATAACTATAACTGTTTTTATATTTTTTTTTTAATAAGAGACACAAATGACAATTTACCTATAAAATTATGTTTTGCATATCATTCCATTCTAATATTTTACGTACCAAATATTGTGCTAATAAATTATTTAGTAATTGAGATCTATGTATGGTGCATTGCCTTTTCTTTCACATGCAACACTTGAGCGACACCTCATCAAATTTATATTTTTCTTCTTTCGGGTGAGAAAAGTTAAATATGGAAGAATTTGATAAATTGATAGCATAAGATTTTAAAAATTAAAAAGCTTTCACTTAGGAACTGAGGGACCAAAGATAAAGACAACAGAAAACTATGGAAGATCGTTTTTTTTTTCGGCCAACTGCTATTAGAGGATAACAAATTTTTAAGAATGAAAAGAGGCTAGGCCGAGTTAAATTTTAGTTAAATAAGTCTGAATCTATGTAATAAATTAGAGGCTTGAGCCTAACTTGAAACTTGTATAGGACTTTTTTGTGGCTCAAACTTAAACTTACCTCAAGCTTAACCTAGCTTGACTTGAAAGTTTATTTAAAAAATTACTTAAAAGTAAGCCTTTTAAATATGCTCTTATTTTAGTTTTAAACTTTTCAAATATACTTTAAAATTGTTATAATATACAATACATAACCTGATTTATCACTTACTCCATCTGTTCAAAAATATAAGGCATTTTTAATTAAATCTTGCCTCTCAATAAAGTAATTACTTATTTTTTAACTAACCCTATCTTTTTATATTTACCTATATTAAACACCCTGCAATAAATATAAAGTCATTATCAATAGAGACACTTTTGAAAAAAGGCAATGATTATATCTCGAAAAACTAAAAATATCTTACATTTTTTAACATTCAACTCCTCAAAAAATGCCTTACATTTTTGAACGGAGAGAGTATAATATATAATGATTGAAAGGATTTACCAACTACAATACAATATAATAATAATGTGACAATATTAAATTAATATATAAGTCCACTATGATTGAAAATATGACTAAAAATAAAAAAAGAATAAATTGATTAAGAATTAAATGATAAAACTGAAGGAATTTGTCCATTTTTTGGAGTTTCAAATGGAAACACATAAGAACTCTTGAATTGAAATGAAAAAATAGATGTAACTCCAGTTATTTCAAAAATGGTAAGATCTTTGGTGCAAGAAGAGGGGTTGATTTGTATCATCTTGACTTGGTTCTAATTTCTCTATTTTTTTAAGAATATCGAGTTAGGTTCTTCTCTTACCCGTATCGAATAAAACATGCTAAGCTAAATTTTCTTCATGTAAAACCTGTTTTATTTAGATCGATAAAATCAGACGATCTTATAAAACTCTGTGTGTGTGTGTGTGTGTGTGTGTGTGTGTGTGTAAATAAGCTGCTTGTTGAGTTTGAAGACTAGGCCTTAAAAAAAATAGGCCTAATTTATTTAACTAAATAAACTTAATTAAGTAAAAGCTTAAAATGGCATGAATTTATTAAGTAAATAAGCTGAGTTAAACTTGAAATAGGCTAGACTATAGGCGTTAAACCTATTCCCACCCCTAAAAAATTTGATACATGTGTGTGTAAGACTCATGGTATTGAAACTCAAATCGGACTAGCTAGGTCAACCCGAAAACCGGTGACTCGATCCCTTGTTCGGTCTGGATTTGCTCTTAAATCGATGAGCAAATGAACCGGGGTAACCCGGTCAACCCGGTATAATCCGGATAACTCGATGGGTTGACTGGGTTAACTGGATCATGATTTTTTCAGACAAAACCCCCAAAATGATGTCATTTTAGGGGATTTGTTTTTTTTTATTTTCTTTCGGTCCAAATCCAAAGCAAGCTATTAGTGGAGTTCGAAAATAACAAAAAAAAAGGTGAAAAATGAAGCCTAAATTTTCTTTTGGATTGCATCGCCTTGACCGATTTTCTTTCAGTCCAAACTCCAAACTCTAGATCTAGACAACATCACCTTTCCCTTTCATGAGTTTCGTCTATGTCTCTCCTTTCTCTCGCCCTAACCTAATCAGCATCCGACTCTCCGACCCTCCTTCCTCACCTTTCCCTGTCTCCGACTATCCGTCCTCTCCAGCTCTATCTCTATCTCTGTTATTCAATCTTTCCTCCAGCTCAATGTATGACTTCCATCTCTTCTCTAGCCTAATCGATCTGAAATCTCAATTGCTCAGTTCGTAACAGCTCAATTCAGCAGCTCACATTCTCTTTGCTTCAGGTTAGTCACCATTACTCATGCTCGACTTTGTTTTTTGTTTCATGATTCAGCTTAAGTACTCGACTCTATTGCTCGTGATTTGTTTCGTGCTTGTTCGGTGGCTTAAGCTGATTTTTTGTTGATTCAACTTGATTTAATCGACTGGACTATAAAGGATTTTGATCCTAAGTGATTAGATTAACAGTGATTTAGCTTAACAATGATTTAATCAAGTTTAATTCTCGATAAATGAATAGAAAAGGTCTTATAATTCCGACAACATAGCTTTAAAGAAACAAAACTGCAAGTAGTTGCGCCTTTGTATTCAGAACTACAAGCTCTTGAATCATTTTGTGTTGAAAAACTACAAGTAGTCTGATAATGGTTCGTACTGTGTATGCATTTTAAAAATGATGTGATTTTCTATCTTAATTCTAAACTATAGATTGCACTATGTTATAGGGCATATCTAGCTTCTTCTTTTTTCTTCTTTTTTGTGGCCAAACCTAAAAACTATGCAATCAACACTGAATAATTGAATATGACTAATCAACATTTGTGTGGAAAAATGAAATTGAAGCTTAGTCATTATTTTAGCTTACAGGTTAAAATATAATTATTGCATTGATCATGGATATTGAAAGTAATCCTAGTAGTGATAGAAATGAACTCACCTCCAATTCCAATGATCCCCCTCCTAGTGGTAATGACTCAAAATCTGAGGCCCCATCTATGTGTGGAAAAACTGATCTTGCTTGGGCACATGTTGCCTTAAGAAAAAAAGGCAAGAAAAATATATATACTTGCCTTTATTATGCATCAAGCTATGGAGGAGGTAGGATTAACAGAATGAAGCAACATCTTGCTAGTGTGAGTGGTCAAGTAGCTTCTTGTAAAAAAGTTCCTCATGATGTACGTCACAGGATGATAGAGTCTTTGAAAGGTAGGAGAAAAAGGAAGGTTGATGATAGAAAAGAACAAGAACAAGTAGACATAAGGGACCTTGAAACTAATGATCTAATTGCTCCTACTCCAATTAAAATAGTCCCTGAGAGAGGTTCCAATAAGAAGAAAGCTTCTATTGTTTCAGTTGAGAATTATTTTGCCCCTAGGACAACTCCTAGTTCCCAACCTGGTATCAAGAGTGTGTTTGCAACAAAAGAAGCATAATTTAATGCAAAAATGGCTATTGCTGAATGGGCTATCATCAATTGCATTCCATTTAATGCATTAAATTGCCCTTCATTTCAAAAAGCCATAGATGCTATTACTTCGATTGGGCAAGGGTTCAAAGCCCCTAATGCTTATGAATTTAGAGTCACTTTTATTGACAGATTGAAAAAAAGAATGTTAATTACTTATTGAGAATCATCGAGCTAAATGGAAAAACACTAGATGTACACTCATGGCTGATGGTCGGACAGATGTGAGGCAGCGAACTTTGATTAATTTCTTAGTCTATTCTACATATGGAATGGTTTTTGTAAAATCTATTGATGCTTTAAATTTGGTAAAAGATGCTAGGACTTTGTTCTCGTTGTTCTGTGAAGTGATTAAGTGGGTTGGTCCCAAGAACATTGTTCATGCGGTGACTGATAATACTGCAAATTATGTAGCATGTGGTAAGTTGATTAAGGAAAAATATAAAAATATTTATTGGTCACCTTATGCTGCTCATTGTTTGAACCTTACTTTAAAAGATATAGCAAGCTTAGACAATGTGTCAGCACTTGCAACTAAGGCACCAAAGATAACTATTTTTGTTTATAATCATATGATCTTCTTGTCATGGCTTAGGAAAAGACTGGGTTGGAAAGAAATTGTACGTCCTGGTATAACAAAATTTGCTACTACATTTATCACATTGTATAGCATATATATGCATAAACATGACTTGCAAGCTTTGGTGACTGATAAGCACTTTGTGGATCACAAATTGTCAAAGACTCAAGCTGAAGTAATTGTTTCTGCCATCATATTAGATAATGGCTTTTGGGGTGATTGCTTGGAAATTGTGAAGGTTGTGTCTCCTCTTATAAAGTTGTTGAGAATTGTGGATTCAGATGAGAAGCCTTCTTTGTTTTATGTTTATGAAGGCATGCAAAGGGCAAAAATAGAAATCAAGGCAACATTCAACAATAAGAAAGATTATTACAAGCCTTACACAAGCATTATTCAAGCTCGATGGGATAAGCACTTTAAGATAAATTTTTATGTAGCAGCATATTTGTTGAATCCTACATTCTTGTATGATGAGAATTTTATTCATAAGAGAAGGTTAATGGATGAAATGCTTGATGTGTTTGAGTCAAATGAAAGCGAAGAAATTGATTATATTGTGATGATGAAGCAATTGAGCTTGTATCGTGATCGTAAAGAATCTTTTGACAAAATTTCATGTCAAAGAGCAGCCCCAAAAATTAGATCCTTATGAGTGTTCATATTTATTATTTAACATGTCCATGGTAATTCTAGTTATCATATGATTAACATCTAACTAAATGTCTTTTATTTGCAGATGAATAGTGGTCATTCTATAAAGGTTCTGTTCCAAAATTGTAAACTCTTGCAATGCATATTCTTAGCCAAACTTCTTCTTCTTCTGGCTATAAAAGAAATTGGAGTTTGTTTGAACGCATCCATACCAAAAGACGAAATAAATTACAACATCAAAGATTGAATGATTTGGTTTTTACAAATTATAATCTGCGATTGAAGCATATGTAAGAATTAGAGTTTTAAATGGCAATGCTTTTGTAGTTTATAATTGAATATGAGTTTTATTATTGTTTATCATATTTGATTGCTTTATTTTTTTTTCAATAAGTCAATTAAGGAAAAATAAAAGTTATGATACCATTGATTATGAATTAATTGACAAAATTGACTTTTGAGTGGTTGAAGAAGAGGAAGAGCCAGCTTTTGAGTTTGATTCTCAAGAAATTGCAAATCTTAAAAGTGCCATTCACAATGAAACCATAGCTGCTCCATTAACCCTTGAAAGGGATTATGAAGGTATATTAAATCTACTATCATGTCTAATACAAGTATATGAATTTCTTGAAATGCCATTCATTAGTATTAATTTTTGTTTGTTGTAGGTGATAAATATATGAATGTTCTAGAGCCCCCATCTTTGCTTGATGTTGCTAGTGGTTCTGGTTTTTCTCATTCCAGTCCTAATGTCTCAATGCTCGAAGATTTGAATGAAGTTAATGATGACTTTGGTGTTGGTGAATATTAGTTACCATGGACATGTTAATCATATGATAGAAAGGTTGTAATTGTAAGGATAGATATTTGAAGTATTGTATTTGATTGAATGTTTTTATAATTAATATCTTTTTATTTAAATTGTATTATTTTAATCATGATCGGTTTGCCACCAATTCAACCCCCGGTTTAATCCTAGTTGAACCATTAACCCGTGACCCAGTACCATGACCGGTTCAATAATTGGTCTGGTTTTACGTACCTTGGTAAGACTAGAATATTTAATTTTATATACTTAATATACTTTCATCTAATTCAATCAAAATAAATAAATTTTAATAAGTTAATAATATTAATATCAAGAGTTTGTTAACTTGTTTTGAAAAAATAATTTATAAAAGATTCACATATATTTATTTAATTAACAATAAATAATTTAAATATATAAGACTGTGTGCGTATATTACAAATAAACTAAAATATATAAGACTGTGTCAAAAAATTTATCTCGACAAAATGAAAAGTCACGCATACTTAATAATTTATTTTTCCTGAGTGATTGGATAAGCAGTTGCTTTGCTATTAAATTTTTGAAAATAATTAAAATTTAAAAAATATTACTTATTGTGTTGAGTGACGCCGTAGATAAAAGAGAATACCATAAAAATATAAAGATGCATGAAAATATTATGAAATTTTTAAATAAATAAATAATTATTTATTTTTTATAAATAAATATCCATGAAGATATAATAAGATCTAAAAAATAATTAAATAATAATAATTTTTTATTATTATAACTAAACATAAAATAATATATATCTTTTTAAATCTCTATAAAATAAATATTTTATATAAATGTTTATACTGTGTAAAAATAATTTATTTTTTAATATTAAACAAACGTTTTAATTTGTTGCCAAAAATAATTACATTTAAAAAAAATGTAGAAAGCTTTGATTCCTTACCCCTTTGGTGGCTTGCCTTCATGGTGCATTCTATGAAGTCCAAATAAATAATTGGACCGGAAGGTTTATTTGGACCGAGCCCATAAAATAATCAATAAACTCAATTGGACTGCGTCTAAATAAGTATGGGCCTCTATCAAAAGATATGGGACGTCTATTAATTGAATTAGTGGACATGCTTTTAATTTTTTTAAAAAAAATATTGTTACCACCAAATCTATGTTACGAAAAATGCTTGAAATCACTATTTAAATTTTTTTTTACCATCTTTTATGGCTTTTTCATAACTTCTATCTATAAAATTATAGCTTACATTTCCTTGGTTATTAAAATCAATCTAGAAAAAATATATAATCATATGATCTGGCAATTTTTTATGAAACTGTGGAAGAGATTGGAGTATTGACTCGTTTGTTTTAGCTTATTTTATAAAAAAATTTCTTATTTTTTAAAAAATATTTGTGAGTTTTTATTATATTTGTTAAAATTTTTAAAAATAATTAAAATCTAAAAACATATATATTTGATTAGTTTAAAAAGCTACTCTAAAAATAATATAATACAGTAGATGAGAGTGAGAGTTTTAAAGAGGCAAAACATGCAAATATATCATAAAATTTAAAAATAATTAATTAATAATTACTTTTTTATTATTATAACTAAACATAAAATAATGTTTGTTTTTTATAAAATGCTTACAAAATAAATCTTTTTTATAAAATTTTTAAGATTACTCAAAAATTATTTATTTTTTAATTTTAAACAAACGATCCTATAATTTGATGCAGTTAATTCGTTGCTATGAACAAACTATGTTAATTTATTGTTTGCGGATGATTTGATGTTGTATTGTGAGGCTGATTCTGAATAATGAGGAGTGATTATGGAGCTTAACTCTGTTTGCTGGGATTTCAGGGCAAAAAATTAAATGCCAATATATATATATATATATAAAACAAAAGATCTAAAATAAATATTCTTGATAAAGAAATCGAAATTATAGTTTTATAATAATAAATAAAGTTATGGATAAAGTGATAATATTATCTGTTATCAAAGAAAGCCGAGTGGTAATTTTATAAAAAAATTAAAATTAAAAGTATTTCTATTCCTATTAGTTCATGTCATAATGAAATTTTTAACACTTTTCACTATAAAATGTTACAAATTTGGGATAATTTCATTTAATGATGATATGATAATAAATAAGAAATAAAACTATGTATTCAACTTTATATATGTAAGATGCTTGTTTTCAATAAACAATATGTATATCTTTTATAAATAATTTATTTTATGATAAATTTTTGTTACATTAAAATTTATATGTTTAGATTTAATTAGATAAAAATATATCAAGTATATAAGATTATTTTTTTCGGTCAAAGTATACAAAATTAAGTATTCGATATTTTGTTTAATAATAATATTATTATTAGAGTCATGCGATAAATATGCACCAAGGCATGGGCGCTTTTTGGGTTTTCAGTTTCCACAGCAGGAAGCCAGCGTTGCAGCCGCCGTCGACATGGTGCTGAAGTGCGTTCTTCTTCCTTTTCTACTTTCATCTCTGCTTTGCATGTGTACTGTGATTTTAAACTTCGTTTTTTTCTTCTGCGCCATCAATTTGAAACCTTCCTCTTCGTTTACGGTATGGCTAACAACTCGCTTAGATCCATGCTTCGCAGTTGCAATTTAGGAACGTGGATTGGTGAATGATGGGTTTTATTTGTGAATGCATAACCACCCTGCTTTGCTGAAATCTACTCATAATGTTTTTTTATTTAAGACTGAATGGTTCTGTAATCATATAAACGTTTCGACGAGTTTGAATGAATGTGAATGTGGCTTTTGTATTTTGTCAGCTTTCTGGGATTTTGGACCATGATTTTTCTGCTATTCTCTACCGAGGAATTGCTTTGTCTGGGCTTATTAGTTTTTCCTGCCTTCAAAGTTGTTGGTTTCTGCATATTCTGATCCCCAAAATCTTTTGTTTGATATGATTATTCTGCATTATACCAATATTGCTGGCCGTATAGAAGCTGAAATTGGACACCTAGTGGCTATATAGTTATGTTTTGCTAGCACTTGAGACATCCTTCGACTAATTGGGACTTCTTTGCAAGCAAGTCGGACTTTTTTCCGATCATAACAAAAGCAAGCAATCTTGTGTTTTTTCCAAAATAATTGCCTCTTGACAAATGTGGTAACTGGTTTTTGATATGGGTATATCAGGACTGAACTATGCCGATTCAGTGGGGGTAAGATCTACCCCGGCAAAGGCATTAGATTTGTTCGTGCTGATTCTCAGGTGACTTCAATTGGATCAATCTTCCTTTTTTCAGAGATGATATGATGATCCATTAGGTGCTAAATGGGTTCATTTTATGTTTTTATCAGGTCTTCTTGTTTGCCAACTCAAAATGCAAGAGGTACTTCCACAACAGATTGAAGCCATCAAAGCTCACCTGGACTGCCATGTACAGGAAGCAACACAAGAAGGTATTGTTATTATCAAAATTACTATAGTTTTAGTGAACCTTAACTGATACTATCTATTATAAGGCCCCAATTAAATTAAACTTGTTGTAAATTAGCCTGGGTTTCAACATAGGTGGCTCTTGGCTTGTGGTGGCAATACAGAATTATATAAATTTGAAATTAAACTTGTCTAAAAGGGGCTAGTTCCTTGTAATGTGGTAAACCAAGTTCAGATACTCATTAGGAGAGGTACTTACATTTAGTACTCGACAGTGCCTTGAATGGGATTGTTTCCAATATGAAGATACCTGTGAGAAACCCAAAAAAAAAAAAAGATTGCTGTTAGTTATAGTCAACCTCAACTGATACTAGCCATTATATGGCCCAAATTAATTTAAACTTGTCTGTAAATTAGCTTGGGTTTCAACATTGGTGGCAGACACCTTTTTTGTGCTGGATGGGTTGCTGCACTGAGAACTGAGAAGTTAAAATTAGCACATAGTAACAGGATGTTAGTGAAACTGTTTGAAATTCCGTTGATCTCTCATTGATCAAATGCGTGATTGTGTATGCGGTGTCTGCAGGACATTGCCCAAGAAGCTGTCAAGAAGAGGCGGCGCACGACCAAAAAGCCTTACTCTAGGTCCATTGTTGGGGCCACCCTGGAAGTTATACAGAAAAAAAGAACGGAGAAGCCCGAAGTCAGAGATGCAGCTAGAGAAGCCGCCCTTCGGTGTGTATTACTATGAGACTCTTCTATTGTTATCTCATGTTGGATGGCATGAAGTTATGTTATGTTACCATATATCATGTGATTATCTGAATGCATGATGCAGTGAGATTAAGGAGAGGATCAAGAAAACAAAGGATGAGAAGAAGGCTAAGAAGGCTGAAGTGATGGCCAAGGCACAGAAAGCACAAGGAAAAGGAAATGCCCCCAAGGGTGCTGCCCCCAGAGGTCCTAAACTTGGCGGCGGCGGCGGGAAGCGCTGAGTCACCTTTTTTTTTTTTAACTTTTTTTCTGAGAATTAGATAGAGGAGTTTGAGACTTGTATTCTCATATGATATATTTCACTTTATTAATCTGTTATATGGAGCTTTTGTTTTGCGGTTTAAAGCACCAAATTGAATTTGAATGCATTTTTTCCCAGCGAAGTTATTGTTCCTGTCTTTCATTTTAGGCTTGTCCGTTTGGATACGTTTGGTTTGTGGAGGACCCTTTCTTTTTGAAGCAGATGATTTGTCTATAAAAGGTTAAATCATTATTGTAGGTTTTAGATTCGTTGAATTTGTGTTGGAGTTTATTCTATAGATTTATCTCGGAAATTATTTACACAATAAGAACAATGTTCTTATTTTTAATATACATACACAGATTGATTACTTTATAAAATAATTTGGGATGTGCTGATTTTTAATGTCCTCTGTTGGACACGGGTAGTTTTTTGGAATCCCTTTTAATATGCAACTTTTTAGAATGATAATTTATTTTTCTAAAGAAAATGATAATTTCAAGATTATTTTTTATTTTATGTCTAATAAAATAAGATTTTATTTACAACATACCAATTAAATAAAATTAAATTTGGACCGTCTGGATTCCTAGATTGATGAGTATTGATGTAATATGATGAAGGAAGAATGAGCTGTAAAAGGGACATAATGAGCAAATAGGATCAAGTTTCAAAGTGCTTCAGGGTTGGAGTTTAAATCCTTAATTACTTGTTTTAAGTTACGAAACCTCCTATGACTCAAGCTAATTTTAGTTAATTCTGATTTAGAAACTTAATCATGCTTAAGATATTCAAGAACTAATTCATGAGCTCCTGTAACTGATGTGCATACACTAAAGTTTATATTATCTGCCTGATTGTAAAACCTTGTAAATTTCCAGTACACAGAAATGCTCATTATTATGATAATTGTAAAGGTTTTCCCCCCCAACTTACAGCACTTGAAAATGCGGGGCAGAACGAACACAGCAAGATGGTTTTGCTAACAATATGGTTCTCAATATTTGATACTATTCCTAATGATATAATACAAGTGAAAAAATACCATAGACGTTTGAACTTTAAAAATTGGAGAAGTCAGAATTCAAGCATTTGCATGGAGCTTAAAATATGACACAATATTCATAATTTGTGAATATTACACCTCTCTAAACTTATATTTTGTATTGATATTAATCATTCTATGTAGGAACTGATTATTTAACATAACCATTTACTAGAGTTTTTCTAAATTTTACAACATCCAGACAAATTTACTTCTCAGGTTGCATTTCCATGACTGTAAATGTCAACGCAAATGAATAAATGAAATAACGTAACATACATAATCAGTTCCGCTTCTGCATAATACAAACAAGTACAATAGATTAAAACACTCCACAGACATAAAAAAACTCTTTTAGCAAACATAATATTAGTGTATCAAACACAGCTACGGATAGTAAACAACATTGAGACCCACAGAGTTTAGCAAGAAGAAGTAAGAACCACAAAATTCCTTTAGGGGTTACGGTTTCCATTGTGGAACCCTAATTCCCTTATTGCTTGAAGCTTCTTTCTTTGCCTCCATGTTACAGAGAAGAGTTTCACAAGAAGTTAATTGTTATAATGTCATTGCAGATTGCTCCCTAGAAAATGGCTTTCTCCTGGTGATCTTACTATTCTGCTACCTCTGCTTCTCATGAGGATGATAGTCCAAGTTTCTTACCTCCAATTTTCACCAGCACTCTAACAAAGAAAAAGTAAATTTCTGGTTTACTGGGTCTGTCTTGTATTATGTCATTATCAGTTTACTATTCCATAAATTATTATTCTGAAACATGGCTTCAGATACTGCAGCCAAAATAGGTCTTCTTGATAAAGGAAAAGTACGAGAAAAGTGAGAGAAGTTCAATGTTTTACCTCAGCTACAAGCTTGAATAGGCCATGGATGTGCAAAGGATGACTTGTTTCTCATGCGAGTTTCACATTTGGGCATTGGGATTACGGATTCAAAAGCTTCCACTAGCAGTGCCACCTTCCTCTTCCTAGCAGGAGCAAGCTTTGTGACAGTTTGTCTCAGTGCATAATCAAGCATCCATTCCTCTGCATTTTTTCTCTCATCCATCATCTGATGCTTCAGATCAACCTTTTCTCCTTCTGGATCTGGAACCAAAGGGAGGAAATTTGGCTCCCGGGGGTTGATCTTCCTCATTTCATCCTCGTCTTGAACCCCTCTCTTGCGCCTTTCAGACCCTATCCATTTCCTGCACGGGCTCTGTTCTTCACCACCAATGCTGCTTGGGCTCTCTAACTTCTCTTCTTCACTAATATCTTGGCTTGAATTCTTCTCTTCTTCACTGACCTTATCAGCCTCACAAGGTTCACTCGCCTTATCAACTTGGCTACTATCACCCTCGGAAGCTTCATGACAATCCTGAGAGGCACCAGAAATAAAACTTTCAACCATTTCTTCCTTGAAATCGGCATTATCCTTCTCTTCCATTTTATTATTAGTCTCAGCTACAAGTGGTTCTTCCTCTGGGGTAAAATGATTCTCAGGACCATCTTCCTCAGTCACAAGCTGATTTAATTCATAACATTCCTTGAAAGCACCTGAAATTTGGTCAGCCTCTGACATACTTGAATCATCTTGTTGGAGAGACATATTTTCCTTTTCATCCAAGGTACTGTTATCTACTGTAGCGATGTGATCTGCCTCATCGTTATCCAGTTCCAGTAATGTCTTGTTCGTTGAATTCTCTGCCTTAGAAACATCATTTTTGTCCTGATTCTCCTCGTCGATTTCTTCTAGTTCTTCAAATGTCTTCCCGTCAGTGAAATTTGAAGAGAACACTGTGGCATCCATGACTGTTTCATTTCCTCCACAGTTTCCTTCTGTGTCTGTCAATTCCTCACACAGTTTCTTAGCCAAAAAAGATTGCTCACAATTCACTTGTTCTTGTGACTTACTAGGTTCTTGAGTCTCCAAGCTTTCATGCGTCCCTTCCAAATCACAATTGATCCCATGATGTTGTGATTCAATACAGAACCTTTCTTTGGTGTTAGATTCTTGGGAAACTTCAGCAACAATATCCTCATAATAGATGTTAATGATGCCATCTAACCACACCACAGAAACATCATTTGAACTCTCAGATAAAGATTCAACTTTTGAATCATTCTCCTCTGTGAGAACAGAAGAATCAACATCATCCTTTTCATGCTCCCACTCCATATCGGAAGCTTCAGAATTAGAATCACCCATTTCTCCTTCATAGCTAACCTCACTGCAGCAGCTTTCAATGCTTATTTCTTCACCAGACCCGATAGATAAGGGCTTTTCATCTGCAAATTCGGCTTCTTGTTCTTGAAGAAAGCTCCCCTTCAAATCTGCTTCAATCTTAGCATCATCAAAGCACTTTCCATAATCCTCTTCCGAATCTATCTCAGACTTTGGAGATCCATCAGACAGGCTTGCATCAACTTGCTTCATAACATCATCTCCTTGTGCCTTCAAGTTATTCTCCTCCATTGTAGATTTGATGTTTTCTTCATCCTCAAATCTTCTGGCGGAGCCCATGCATCTGATTTCTTCTTCACCCCCATTTTTCTTAGCATAGATTTCAATGAAGAAATCCACATAAGTATCAGATTCCTTCTTTGGCTCGCAGGGTACCTTCAACCTCCGAGGGCTAAGAGCTTCCAGCTTCATACTCTTCTGAGTCTTCAAATTACGTCTCCTTGCAGACAAGAAGCTCTTCAATGGAGGCAAAGGAGCATGACGATGACCATTCAGAGAACAATAGGTGTATGGGCAAACCCTCATAACTGAAGTGCCTTCAGACTCAGTGGCCCCAGGGTTAAGCATCAGGTAAGGAGGAAACTTTGAGTCCTTCAAAGTTGAAGAACAGGTACCTCTCTGAGCATTCATATCAGCACAAAGAGAAACTCTAGAGGATTTCTTGAAACTTGGAGTCTTCGTTAAGGTTCTCACAAGCCTCAAACTAGGTGATGACTTTGCCAAAGTTTTTGCAGGCTTATTAGCAGAAACAGAGCTAGAGCTAGACTTTGAGTTAGATTTGGAGTTTCGAAGACTCAATGGGAAAAGCTCCTTCTTTGCATCTGAACTGCTTGTGGGCTTCATGTAATTGGGTGACCCATCACTTGTTCTGATCAAAGGTGTCAGCTTCTGTGGAGAAGACGATGATACAGAATGAGAAACTTGAACAAAAGAAGAAGGCTTTACTGGTTGAGAGAAGCTCTTCTTTGAAGGTGGTGATGATCTGAGAATCTCCATATCAGAAAGCCTAATAGACCTTGACTTCTTCATTTTCTTCTTCATATCAGCTCCTCCTCTGGTTTTCCCATCTTGGTTCAAGTTTTTTGCCAAGCGCTTATCAGATTTAACATGATGATCAGCTTGGATACCAAGCTTGCAGGGTACCTTCCTTTGAACCATATTCAAAGAGAAGCTAGAATCGAAAACTGCGACTGATATTTCTGGAGTTCAATCACAGGAAGAAACGAAACTTTGTGGAGCTTTTGGTTTTCCTCATATTGCATTGAAAAGGAAAAGAACAGGAGAAGGAAGAAGAAGAAAGAGGAAAGCTTGTCACAAACAACCAGAGAGATTCCTCTCTCTCTCTCTCTCTCTCTGTGGTTTGGTTTAGTATGAAGTGGGTTTTCTTTCTTTTTGTCTATTTTCAACTGTGTTCGGCAGAAGATGAATTTTTTTCTTTAGGAATGAATAAGCCTGAGCTAAGCACTTGATGATGACGCTGACTGGTACTTGCAGGTGGTTTTTGGGACCTTTGCATGGGAGAAAATCATTTAGGACTCACAAGGTATTAAAAAAAATAAAGTTGTCGTTAAAATGTAATTATTTCCATAATTAATTACTAACAGGACCGAATAAAGTGAAAATAAAAAAAAATTGTTTCCCACAATCTAATAAATTAATGTTTAGATTCTTGTTAGGGGAGGATTTACATTTAAACCCTGTCTTCAACAAAATTGATTTTAATAAGAAAATATGTGTGCACAATAATTTTTTGAAAATTAAGTTTTATTTAAAAGATCATAATTTAATGATAAATTTTAAAAAAATTCTTCAAAAACTTAGTGATAACTTAAGCATTAATTCAAATGTTTTAATTTTTTTCATATATTTTGTTTTGTGCTTCTTCGTTTTTTTTTTCAAGTTAGAATTATTAGTTTCTGAAACATGAGAATTATTCATTGGCTTAGTGCGTGGCCTGTTTCTTTTATTCAAAGCATAAAATTTGAGATGATTTGATTTCCCAACTTATGCACTCCCGAAATGACCAAACTACCTTTCCTATTGATCTGGATAAGCATCCAAGACACATGAGACAAAACATGCATGGTGCTTGTTTTTGGGTATATCGATCAAATTCCCGATAATATTAATTAGTTTCTCATAATAATAAGAGTTAAAGTAAAATTTTATTTTTAAAATAGAAATTCAAAAGTATATAAGGCTCTAAATTTATTTTAATATAATGATCTCTTTTAACTTTTAAAAACTAAAAATTATAATAATATTTTTATCATTAACAAAATTAACTTTAATTAGTTGATTAAAAAATTATAAAAAATAACACAAAACTTACAAACAGTGATACAAAAGATACAGAAAAAGAATCAAGAAAATTTTCTTGAACATCTTTTGAAATTTTTTGATCAAATAACAATCAAAGTTAATATTTATTAATGATAGAAGCAATATTGCATTGTTTTGAAATGTTGAAGAGGAACATTACACTAAAAATAAATTTAAAGTCTCAGACATTCTTAAATCTATAGTTTAAGCGTCAATTTACCATTTAACCCTAATAATAATAATGATAATGATAATAAGATTAAGATTAAGATTAAAGTATTTTTTTAGTTCTTTAACTATATATAAGGTTTCATTTTAATTTCTAACACTGTTATTAAGTTTATTTTTTTAAATAATTAACACAAAAAATAATCATTTAAAACTAATGGTGCTAGAGTTTTAGAACTGAAAAAATATTTTATAAAATTAAAAGATTAAATTAAAATCTTGTATAAAATTAAAGAATTAAAATTATATTTTAACATAATAATAATAATAATAATAAGTAGCAGCAGCAGCACTAGTGAGGTTGTTCGGCGGCTTTAGTTGGGGAAATAGAAATTGAAGGTTTGTAGATAGGTTGGTTTAGAAGTGGACTAATGAGAACTCAGGAAGATGGGGAGTTCAATGTTCATAAATTGAATTGAATAAGCTCTATAACTCTTGTGGTTGCGTATATCTCCAAATGTTTTTTTTTTTTTCCTTTTTTGATAGAGCATCTCCAAACGTTTTTATTGTCAATGAATTTTTTTTTCCCAAGCAAGGGTACTTAAAGTTGATGAACTAATTTGATTTGGTCGGCATAAATTGAATCACATTAATTAAACTGGAAAAAATGAAAAAAAAAATAAAAATCAAGTTAAAATCGATTTTCAGGTATCAAAACAATTTATTAATTGTTTTGATTGTGGATTTAATTTGACCTAACCACTTTCTAAACCTCTATAAAAAAAATGATTGAAGAATACAATGCTTTTACAATTTTTCCAGTATTAAAACCAATTTAATTGATTTGATTGTGAATTTGATTTTATCTAACCATTTTGTAAACCTTTTTAAAAAGATGATTGAAGAATACAATGCTTTTACAATTTCTTTCGCAAACATATTTTTTAGATTATTTTTTCCGTCAAAATAGCATATGAATTCAACAAGGCACTTTTTTTATAAAAAAACTCTCAAGAGGTCCAAAAAAATTAAATAAATTGGAGGAAATGAGTGCAAAACAAATTGAATTAAATGCATCAGCTATTGACTGTTAAGTCCTTCAAAGTAAGGTTTTAGCTTCAAAAATTGGCAATCATTGTGAAATGGTTTTGACTTATGTTTAGAACTAAGGTTTAAAAAAAGGGGGGCTACTATTTAGAACTCAATCCCATAAAATTAAGGGAAAGTAAAACTGAACAACAAAACCTTCACATCAAACAAATTCAATAAAAATTGAATAAAACTTATCATTGGTATGTTTCGTTTGATTTTATAAATTTAAAAATTGAATAGTTTGATTTAAGTTTTGATTTTCTTTTTAAAACTTTAATCAAACTTGAACCATACATTTTATATTTTTAAATTTATTTTTATGATTAATATTATACTATTATTGTTTATTTTTTAAAATTTTGACTTCAATTCAAGTCCAGCCCTTATCCAAAATATTTTTATAGAATTTCAAACCCTTTCTTCCTCAATTTTTTTATTAGAAACTCAAACGTATATACTCGTGTTACTTTAAAAAAATAATTCTTAACATAGAATTTTACTTTTTGATTTAAAATGAGTCACCTTTCATTACAAATATGAAGACAATTTTTAATGAAATTTAACTCATATTTCTTACAAATACATATACTATGGCATTCATTAATAATGAAATTTAAATATTGTTATTTTGAATATAATATTCATTTATATTCATGAATGATAAAATCAAGAATCTGACTTGAAATTGCAATATGAAAGAAAAAAGAATAAAAAATTGTACTTAGTTTTAATATATAATATTGTATCTTAAAAAATATTGAAACTAAATCTAAGTATATATAAACAAAATCGAGCCAAATTAATCTTGATAAAATAAGCAATCAAGTGTAATTTTCTTATACAAATCGATTGGTTTAGTGTAATTGATGTTTTGAACAAAATCGAATCAAGCCACATTTTTTATCACTCTTACTTTTTTTAATCAATGATTATTCTTACTTTCAAACCGTATAAATAAATAAATATATATATATATGTATGTATGTATGTATGTATGTATATCTATTTTTAGAAAAGTAAATGAAAAAATAATTTATTTTATAAAATCAAAAAAACAATATGGATGTGATTTTAATTTAAAATCAAATTTATTGAAGCACATGATCACTACCGATGATGGCTACTTCTCATTTTTCAATATATCTTAGGAAAAATTAATTTAGCAGTTCTTATAGCTTTCTTCATTTTTAAATTAAATTTTATATAAATTTTTATTTTAATTAATTCTTATAGTTTGATCAAGTTGATCTTAAATATTAAAATTAATAATAAATTATTAACTTTCTGGAAAAAAAATTTAGAATTTATAGAAAATAAATTTAATAGTTTTGGCCAACATCAAAACAAAGAAAATTTGATTCAATACAATATTTACATTTTTATTAACTTTTGTCAAAATTTTATATGTACTAAAAATTGTTTAAAAGACAACCAAATTATATAAATTTTAAATTTTAAAAATTATATAGTTAGTTATAAAGTTCTGTTATCTTTTAATAAAATATAAAAGTTCTTAATTTTATTCTATTAAAAAAATCGATGATTTAAACCTTTAGGAATTATAAAATATAATGGATAAAACTATAAAAATTCAATTAAAATAAAATAAGTATAAAAACTTTATTTAAGATGAGAGAAACTAAAGACTTATATATATATATTTTCTTATGTAAGAGAGGACCACATGCGACTATCTCTAAGGGAAGATTTCATGAGGGGAGCTATAAGTAGAGGAAGGCAACGGTAGAGTGGTAATTTGACAGGAGGAATGTGAACCGTTTGGATTCACAGTGAGAGAGACATTTGTAAGTTTGTATAGATTAAGAAACATGTGCGGGTGGATGAGACTTGGGAGGCTGGACGGTCTGAGTGGATAAAGACAAAAGTCTCTGGTCGGCAAACATGGGCTGCTCGTGGGCCCTACCTTGGGCCTTGAGTCCACAGACGCTCCTCTAAAGTTTCAAAAAAAAGCTACAAAGAGAACATCATAAAATAAACATATAATATATATATATATATATATATATATTACACACACACCCCCTACAAGGATGCCACCTGCACTGCTTCACACATGGTTTTCTTTTTCTTCCCACCGTTCCTTTTTATTTAGGCTTGATTTTTAAATATGTAAAGTTTTTTTTAACTATTTTTAGGATTTTTCTGTTCTTCCTCTTTTTTTCCATCTAAATGAAAGATTAGAAAAATTGGTTCAAGAAGCTAAGGTTGCATTTAAATTGATGAGTTTAAATTTTAAATTTTAAATTTATATATTTAAAATAATAAAAATTTAAAAGTAAAAGATAGAAGAACTAAGATTTAAAGATAAAATTAAAGATTAGAAGTGACAAACTTACTTTTATTTTTTAATAAGTGAAAAAGGAGGATAAGAGAAGAAAGATGTGAGAGAAACAGAGGCACCAATACTAAAAATGTGAAAAATTTAAAGGGATGAAATAGAAAAAATTTCAAATAATTTGGATCTAAGAAAATATAAAATTATAAAGAAGTTATGATAAAATATGTATTTGAATTTAGATAAACCAAATACATAAATTTTTATATATTTAAATGAAAGATTTACTTTTAATCTAAATCTGATGCATCCAAACTCACCATAAAATAATTTACCAAATATTCAAAAATTTGGCCCTCATGTATAAAATAGTTTATTTTTATTTCAATAAATTTTCTTAATTAATGAAGAATTCAAGATAAAGATAGTCTCCAACTGTTATAATGCGAAAAAAAAGTTACTCCCTTAATTTAAAATTGTAAAACATTTTTTAAGGAGTATATGTTCAAAAATATAAAATATTTTTAGTTTTTTTAAAGTGTAATTATTATTTTTTTCAAAAATACCTCTATTGATGAATGACTTTATATTTATCATAGGTTATTTAATAAGGCAAACATAAAAAGATATGATTAGTTTAAAAGTAAATAATTACTTTGTTAGGAGGTGAGATTCAGTTAAAAATAACTTACATTTTTAAATTGAGGGAGTATTATTTAAAAATTTTAAATTTAGACTATTTATTAAACTTGCCACAGAGACCATGGCGACAAGGATTATCTTTTTTTTTATGTATTTTTTGTTTATTTCACTATTCAATTTTTTTATTTTTTGAAAATTTAATATTTTGGAAAATTGAAATTATGAATATTAGGATAATATCAAAAAATTGTGCGTGTGAGAAATTAGTTTAGTGGCAAAAGATATTAAGTCCAACGAAATAAAGTTATTAAAGTATTTGGGGTCATACTTTTGATCATTGTTTTAGACGGACACCACCGTCCCCAGCTTACTTTAATGGAGATGAGAAAAGACGATAGACTAATTGAGTACGAAATCTTGAAAAATATCTTGAAATAAGGCCAATGAAGCTTTCAAAAATTATTTAAAATCGTTTTCAAAATTACAGTTTAGGGATGAACATTTGGGAAGTCTATCCTGAATTCGTAATGTTGTCAGAACTCAGAAGGAAAAAATAAATTTAAGGAAAAAAAAAGGATGTAATTATGGAATTTTGAACTGGATGGGGAAAAAATTTTCTTTAAGATTTTATCTTCTTAATTAATTATTTTTTTTTTCTCTCTCGTTTCTTAGGTTTACTATTCAAATGACTTTTCCTTGTGAGCCAACCGACACTGAACCCCCCATTCTACTTTTGGTTTGCATCTAACTTTGATTTTTTTAAAAAAAAAATTTACTTCAAATATTTTGTTTAATTTTTTTTAATATTTGGAGAATTTGGACACTATAATTGTGTGTGGCGCCCCATATTATTACTAATATTTGTTTTCCAGTCTTAATGGATGGATAAACATGTTTAATTAATGGAATACAATTATACAAGGAATGGATGAGACTCTCTCTCCATGTTTTGGATTTATTGAAGTCTTAATGATAATATTTTTACTGGTATTTTTTCCATTAAAAATTAGACATCTTAATATTTTCAAAGAGTCCTCATTTACTTTTTCTTGAATTTTTAAATTAATTATAAATTTTTAAAATCAGACATGACAACCATCATAACTATATTATTTATTGCGGTGAATGAACCCTCAAAATCAGACCATTTTTAAAGGTTAGAGTTTGGTAATTGAGCTGAGATGAAAGTGCTATTGTGCTATGACGTTCAAGGGTCAATTTCCACAAGATCAAAGCTTATAATATTGAGGTATGTTAATTATCTTGCTCCATCATCCCACTTCATTGTGCTTTAAGATTTCTAAATTATAATTTTGTTGATTAGGAAGAGATATAGCAAGTTGGGTACGTAGGAATCCTTTAGGGTTAAAATTTCTCTAAATGCCCAATTTTGTAAAATTTTGTGTTAATTGGAGTTCACTTGAGTTATTATTTCTTACTTGAAGTTCTTACTTGTATGAATGTAAGACCAAGTTATCAACTTGAAAAGTTTCATATGATTAGTATGAAAGTAGTTGGAATGATATTTGTAGGCCTTAAATATAATTATGAACTTGCTGGAAATGTTAGTTTTGCGTGGATCTTGATTGATGTGAATATTTTACTTAAAGAGGGTCAATATATAGTTGAGGTGAGAATTTGAAAATGATTGTGATATTGGCACTTAATAGAGAGATATTTATTGCTATGGGTTGAAGGATGACTATTGTAAATGCTTTTTTTTTTTGGTGATATTTTATTGATCTAGATAATAAAACTTTTAATATTTTGAGTTTGTCTCAGTAATCAATTGAGTTTCTTAAATTTAATTTTTTATCTATTTAGTAGCTCACATGTTCTAATATTATCATATTAGTCCTTTCAGTTTTAGAACATAAATTGATTGATTGACTGACTCTCAAATTAATCTAATATGTAAATATATTAATGACTTAACATGTATATGTAATTAAATAATAATGAATTAGCTTTTAGCCCTCAAATCAATTTAATTTTTATCATTATAGTATTGTTTTGCTTTGTTTTTGTTTTATTAAATTATTGGGTTTGTTTTTCTCTACTCAAACAATTACACTTTTTTTCATTAATTTACATAAATACTATATCAATGCTCCATTAGGAAAAATGATAATTATAGACCTTATAAAGATTTTAATGATAATTGAAGACCTCAAAATATTAAAGTTCTAAAGAAAGATCATGGTTTTTATTTGCAATTAAAATATTTCTAATAATAGAAATAACTAATAAAAATGCCATTCATGAATTTAAGAAAAGTTGATTGTGAATTTAAAAAATGTTACTTGTGAATATATGAAAAGTCAATTTTGAAAATGAGCATATAGTTTCATGAATAAATATATCGTCACTTGTAAATTTAAGGATAACCATTGATGAATTTTTAAAATATTATTTGTGAATTTATAAAAAGTTAGTTGTGAATGGATATTCAAAAATATAATAAAATCCTTAAATAATTAATTTACTACAATTAAGACTAACGTGTAACATCCTAGATTTATATTCTAGGAATTTCTTGTGCTTAAAAAGGTATTTTGATTAAATTAAATAAATTATTGTTGATGGTATTTTTAAAAGACTAATGTAGCCAATGGATTATTAAACAGTCATAGAAGAGAACTAGATCAGTGTTTGACTAGGCTATGTCACAGAGAAAAGCCCAAAACAAGTGTGAGATTCTTTGTGTTATGCGTCATAGCGTATGTGCAAATTATGCATTTATCAATTCGTAAAATCAGACAAAAAAATGAGAAGTGAGATAGAGAGAACACGAGGAAGTGACGAGAGATGATCAATGGGTGCTAGGACTCAAACTTGGGATTACTTTGGAAGTATTTAGAGCAAGATTTAGCTTTAGGTAAGCTTCATACACCTCTCCTTCTCCCTATATTTAAACTTTTTGAGGATTAGGGTATTGTAGGGCTGTGATTTTGTGTTTTCTTATACAATGGTTGAACATGTTGCTTTAGTTAAGGTCTTGAGAAGTTATATTAAGCTTATAAACCTAAATTTATGGATTATATGATGATAATTTAGAGTTGTTGGTTAGGGTTTAGACAAACCTTAAGAAGAAATTAGATAATTGAGAGTAATGTGGGTAATATAATGGTATTGTTTAAGTGTTTGGATGTTAAATTGAATTAATAAAGTGTGTTGGAAGAATGATTGGGGCTAAATTGAGGTTTTAGGTAAAATAAATACCTACATTTGTGTTATAAATGGGGTGATTATAGTATGTGGATTGACAATTAGGGGTTTAATCTTATAGATTAGCCTTTAATCGAGCATTTTGGTACTAGTGAACATGTGTGGAGCTGTTGGTTGACCACAGTAACTCTTTTAGTGACAAAAGAGTTGAGGTAACTAGATTGTCTAATCTCTCTTTTTGTGTGTTTGGATGATTGTGTGTTAGATTTTAAAGTTTATGTTTTAATTTTATACTAGCATAATAGTAATATGAAATTATGATTTTGAAGTTATATGAAGTGGAATGAAAAGTTGTTTTCATGTTTTAGTATTTAGAAAGTTAAATTCTATTTTTATGTATAATTATTTGCAAAATTTTATGATTTAAGTGAAAATGAAAATTTGTGATAAATTATATGTTGTGATTATGAGTTGAACCATCAAGCATGATTGGCATAATCATTATGAAAGAGTGGGAGTTCACCGTAGTGTGTTGTTGGGAAACATTGTTTGAAAATTTATATGGTACATTAGCATCATGGAGGCCCCAGTACTCAATGCTATATTGTTTGGAAATCTTAATATTATGTGAGGTAGATTAAGCATCAATACCCCTAATATTCATAGACAAGGTGAATCTATGGTCTATAGTGGGCAAAGGCAATTTTAACTGAGGCTAACTCCTACTAATGGTGAGTTTAGGCCAGTCCAAGCACATGGATTTGGTCCTATCGAGTTGTCAACCTACAGATTCAGTCAGAAGATATAACGAGGGTATAAAATAGTATGTTGATCATGTATATCATACTATAACTATATGTGTGGATTTATGTGACTTATTACATGTTTTATTATGCCACTTCACATACGCACAAACTGTTGTCACACACAAGTAATTAATTAGACTATTTAGTTATTAAGTCCTTAACTTACCCCATGATTACATTTTACAGGTGAAGGCTTCGATAAAGGCACAGGAAAGGAAGGTGCGATTGAATATCAAGAAGACTAGCTAGTGATTGTATAGCCCCTTTTATTTATTTTGGTTTGTAGCGAACGTTGTATGCATATGCCAACTTAAGCCATATATTATTTTGTGACACACTTACATGATTATTGTTGTTAACTGTGGATATTTTGGACTAAGATGTTATGTTTGTGTTGTGATGGCTGTGAGAGGTCGAGATATTAGTGCAAATACTAGCTTTATAGTAATTTATATGTTAGTTTGGCCATAGAAATGGTTAAGTGTATAATACCCCTTGTGGAATTTATGTTGAAATTGGGGTATTGGGGTTTTGTTGATCAAATCTTGTTTGGACTATTGTTATTGTGGTTAGAATATTTTTATAGGTTGTTTGTGATCCATTTAAGTTGGTTCAAGTGATTCCACGGCTATTAGTATTTGGTTTAGGAGTTTAGACACCTCGCTAGTGGTTTTGAAAGAAAAAGTATTATTTTGGGTTTGGGTGATCAAATTTTATTTGGATTAGTGTATTAGTATGAGACCGGCGCCAATAGCTAGGTAGCTTTAAGGGTTACATGTGGATATTTGAATAGCTCAAATCAAACGTTAGATAGTGAAATAGTGCACTTCGAAAGTTGGCTCAGAGAGTTGTCATAACAACAGTTTACAGGAGATGCGCACCACAATGCAAGGCACAGAGAGGGACGTTTTCCTCTATGCAATCTACATCAACGGATGAAGCGCTGTGCTGCAACGCACGTTGCCTCTGTGGCTAAAAAACCTTTAGTTTTGCTTAATATCTTCATGTGATAAATTCTCATGCTTTTGTTCTTTTATATATTTGATTTTAAACTATAGTTTAAGCTTAAACAATCTTTCAAAAAGGTTTTTTTTAAGATTTTGTTTCGTAAATACTTTTAACCCTTAAATTACAATAACTATTTATGGGATTAATGCAATCTTGGTTATCATAACATTTCATGTTTGGTGTTTTGTGTGCTTGGTAATGTTTAGGATGACGTTACATGATGGACATTTCAAATATTTACAAATGAAATTTCTTAAATTCAAAACTCAATATTCCTAAATCATAAGTCGTGCATAAATTTATAACACTATCTATTCATTTACAATTAAATTTTCATAAATTCATCGATAACTTTCCTAAAATTTATAGGTGAGTGTCATTTAATCCATCAATGATAATATATAAATTCATAAAATTATTTATCCACTCACAATTGACTTTTCATTAATTCACAAGTAATATTATTGAAATTTATAATTAACTTTATTTAAATTCATGAGTTACATATGATTGGTTGTTTTAATATTTTTTTATTTTTTTAATTACAAACAAAGGCCATGATTCTTCAAATGATTTGTAATTGTCATTTTTCCATTCCGTTTTATTTGTGTCAACAAATTTTAACAATGTTATATTTTCTTTAAACAATAAAGATTTAATTAATAATTGATGCAAATTTAGGGGTCAAATTGATAAAAATTAATTTTGATAAATTAAAAATCTCATTATCTCTTTCTTTATGACCTTAACTTTTTTGTAAAAAATGGGATAACATAATTTTTAGTCTCTAAAGTAGTAATTTTTTTGAATCATCAATACAATACAATTTTTATGGTTTATTTAGTTAATAAATTAGAGGGATCAAATTATATTAAAAAATTATAAAAACTAAGTTATTCTAAGTCAAGAAATTATAAAAACTAAGTTATTTCAAATTAAAGTTCAAGACAAAATGGATAATTAAGACAAAGTTTTGAGAAGAAAGTTTAAGAACTAAACCATTTGGAAACTTCATATTTCACATCCCAAAAGTATTTTTTTATTTTTGAGATGTGGAATATTGTTTGGGATGATTTTTACAATTGAAATGTACTTTGAAAAAGGATTTTCAAAATGGCTTGAAATTGAAAAAATCAAAAGCTCACTTTTTAAACGTGAATGTGGACATGTGAGCATTAATAAGTGATACCTAATATTACAACTGACCATGATACCCTCATTGTTTTTTCCTTCTTCTCATGCAATTGGCTTTGGCTCAAATAATAGCTCAAAAATTTTGCTCCATACTTATCATAATTATGCTTTCATTATATATAAATTTAGTTTAATTTTCATTTTTTTAACAACCACGGACAGCAACAGAAATTCAAGAGAAGAGTTGCAACTTCAACTATATCACATCTTACACTCAAACTTTTTTCTTCAAGGAGAAGAAATCATGGTTTCTCATCTCAATGGCAACAATAGGATAGAGAAGAAATTCCACACTAAGACACAAACAAAGAAGGGAGAAGACACATTAGAACTCAACAGCCATAGAGGAAAATAAACTCACAACTGTACCTCAACATTGGCGGTTTACAGCAAGCACGGTGCAGGGATGAGGAAGATGAGGCTTGCAACTGAATAGAGGAGGGAAAGACTCGCTAGCAAAATCCTGTAGCTCCGGCGACTTAGCTCACCATACAGTAGCGGCACAACAAACAGGGAAGACAGGACAAAGCTGAGAGAACGACAGTAGAAGGCTTGAGCTAAATAACATTGAAGAAGTAGAAGAAGAGTAACGACAGCAAGCTCACGACAAAGTTGAGGCCCTCACTAGCAATGCTATGATGATGGAGAAGGGAGAAGGAACTGACAAAGGGTGGGAGGATGATCAAAGCTTTGTCTTTGTCGATGGGTTCTAGAGAATTGGAGAAGAAAATGAGGAGAAAATGACACGCATTAGTTCTTTTTTTTTATGCAGATAAGGGGGCAAAACGGTAAATATGATCACAAGTTAATTTTTTTCCAATATTAAATTTTGTATTTTTTATTCTTATTATTTAATATTCTAATTTTATGTTATTTTAAATTTATTTCACATTTTTTAAACATTTTTACTATATTATATTTGTATGATAAAAATTATAAATTATCATAAATTAATGTCCTTTTTAGTCATTACATATTTAAAAGTACATTTTAAAAGCACAAATATTTATTAATCCAAATAATTTTTAATTTGCTAAACTGACTTTTAAAAAATTATATCCAAATATAAATTTATTTAAACAACTAACTTTCACCAAACTAACTTTTGTCAAATAAATTTTTATTAAACTGAAAACCAAACACACACTAAGTTGTTTGCTTTCTTTAAGAAAATATGCATGAATTTTTTTTTTAAGAATTAAGTTCCAAAATGTATACAAGATGAATATATATATATATATATATATATTTATTTATTTATTTATTTATTTACATGAATATTGATATATTAATACAATATGATTGCTTTTGCAAATGGCAAAACACACGAGAGACAGATTTAAAGTGACTTTGGACAAAACGAAGTGGTTTTGGTTGTGGACTCCAGAAATTCCTCCACAGAGAAGGATCTTACTTAACCACTCATTGTAAAGCAAGTGGCGTGCCATGCACGTGGCATATCATTCAAACCTTTTCTGTAAAAATCTAGATCTCCTTGAGACTTAATCATGAAATTAAGGACGTACTATCTTTCAAGTGATTAAATTATCATCAAGTTGAAAATCACTCTCTCGTTATCTTTAACCCCACCTTAGCCTCCTCTCTTGTCGTCTTTATTGAATATAAAAAAATTATTATCACTTTTTTGGCCAAAAAAACATTATCATTTTGCAAGGAAAAAAAATGCCTCAGGACTGTCTAGGACAATCTTTCGAGGGGCTTTTTATTTTTAATGAAAAAAACTCATTAACCCTATAAAATTTAAACACATTTCTAACTCTATCTTTAGGAAATATATATTTTAATAATATTCAGTAATCTTATATATAAGATACTTTTAACATATTTTATCGCAATTAAAAAAAACTTTAAAATTATTAACTTTATCTAAAAAGTTAATAATTTCTTAACTTTGCCTTATTTCTTCTGATCCAAAATATAATCATTTTTCTCAACTAATTTTAGTTTAAATATAAGTAACGTAGTAATGCAATTTATCAAATAATTTTAGTTCAAATATTAATAATCTAAACATTTAACATTTTTTTTCCCATTTTATCCTTGTAATTATTAATTTATATATTTGTATAAATATATTTCTCACCCATCATAGAGTACATTGTAATTGGGACTATAATCAAAAGGGAAAACAAATATAATTTTTATAGGAATGAGGACTTTATTGGTGTGTAATTTTTTTCAAAAACTATTTATATTTTGAACTAGAGGGAGTACTAAATATATATGCTTTAACAGCATATTTTCTACACTTCAACATTTAATGAAAGTCAAATGAAAAAATTTTATAATAAAAATTTAATGAGATGACTTATAAATAGAACAAAAAAAAAATCTTATTTCTCTATCATATAAATAAGAGTTAAAAAATATATTTTATCTCACCAACAATTAGGAGAGGGTATGGGGAAAGGAACAGTGTAATAAAATTAAGAAATAAATAATAAAAATTCCCCCCCACATATATATAAACCTATAAATAAAAATGGAGAGTACCAATTTTTTTAATTTACGTGAAAAATATAAAATATCTTATAATAAATACAAATGAGAATATTTCTCCTATGTTTAATTTAAGGTCAAAGGCCAACTTGAGATCTAAATGCTTAAAACAAGATTACAGAGGTACATGTGTGGAGAATTGTTGTAGGATATACTGCCTAAGTCATTTATGCTCTCTAATAAAAATCTGCAATATCAGATGATTATAAATATGAAGTCATTCTACATTAACGATAATAAAGAGAAAAAAAGATAATAAATAAAAGAAAATGGACACTCTATTT